>NW_026652288.1:85024462-85293445 GCF_009828535.3 Hylobates moloch | reverse complement strand
TATGCTATAGTACAAGCCACTAGCCCACCTCTTAGAACCTCTCATTTTCTTTCAATCATGGAAATCTATCCTCAAGGAAATAACTTCTCAGTGTTCCATCTGCTATTCTACTACTCCTCAGGGATAATTCAGGCCCCCTCCCTTCCCTACGCATCAAGCTCGAGGATTTGCCCCCACCCAGGACTGGCAAATTAGCTTCACTCAACATGCCCCGAGTCAGAAAACTAAAATACCTCTTAGTCTAGGTAGACACTTTCACTGGATAGGTACAGGCCTTTCCTACAGGGTCTGGGAAGGCCATTGCAGTCATTTCTTCCCTTCTGTCGACATAATTCCTCAGTTTAGCCTTCCCACCTCTATGCAGTCTGAAAACAGACCAGCCTTTATTAGTCAAATCGGCCAAGCAGTTTTTCACGCTATTAGTATTCAGTGAAACCTTTACATCCCTTAGAGTCCTCGATCTTCAGGAAAAGTAGAACGGACTAAAGGTCTTTCAGAAACACACCTCACCAAGCTCAGCCACCAACTTAAAAAGGACTGGATAATACTTTTACCACTTTCCCTTCTCAGAAGTCAGACCTGTCCTCAGAATGCTACAGGGTACAGCCCATTTGAGCTCCTGTATAGACGCTCCTTTTTATTAGGCCCCAGTCTCATTCCAGACACCAGACTAACTTAGACTGTGCCCCAAAAAAACTTGTCATCCCTACTATCTTGTCTAGTCATACTCCTATTCACCATTCTCAGCTACTCATACATGCCCTGCTCTTGTTTACACTGCCAGTTTACACTGTTTCTCCAAGCCATCACAGCTGATATCTCCTGGTGCTATCCCCAAACTGCCACTCTTAACTCCTGAAGTAAATAAATAATCTTTGCTGACAGGACTATGCTGAATTTCCTTAGGTACTCTAATTAGATATGCCAGGTCCTCCCAATTCTTAGACCTTTAATAACCTGTTTTTCTCCTTCTCTTATTCCATTTAGTTTTTCAATTCATACAAAACCATATCCAGGCCATCACCAATAATTCTAAATGACAAATGTTTCTTCTAACAGTCCCACAATATCACCCCTTACCACAAAATCTTCCTTCAGCTTAATCTCTCCCACTCTAGGTTCCCACGCTGCCCCAATCCTGCTCGAAGCAGCCCTGAGAAACATCGCCCATTATCTCTCCATACCACCCCCAAAAAATTTTTGCTGCCCCAACACTTCAATACTATTTTGTTTTATTTTTCTTATTAATATAAGAAGACAGGAATGTCAGGGCCTCTGAGCCCAAGCTAAGCCATCATATCCCCTGTGACCTGCAGGTACACATCCAGATGGCCGGTTCCTTCCCTTAACTGGTGACATTCCACCACAAAAGAAGTGAAAATGGCCTGTTCTTGCCTTAACTGATGACATTGTCTTGTGAAATTCCTTCTCCTGGCTCATCCTGGCTCAAAAGCTCTCCTACTGAGCACCTTGTGACCCCCACTCTGCCCGCCAGAGAACAACCCCCTTTGACTGTAATTTTCCTTTATCTACCCAAATCCTATAAAACGGCCCCACCCCTATCTCCCTTTGCTGACTCTCTTTTCGGACTCAGCCCGCCTGCCCCCAGGTGATTAAAAGTTTTATTGCTCACACAAAGCCTGTTTGGTGTTCTCTTTACAGGGACGCGCATGAAATATTCTAATCAAAGAGCTGTCCTTTTTCCTGAAGTTGTATTTTCAGCTGTCTTTTGATATTAAAATATTTTTTCTCTTATGAAATAAATTGAGAGTAGATTGCTGTTTTGTTGTTTACTTGTTTTGTCCTAACCTCTTACTTGGTAAATTTAAAGTTGGCATTTTAGGTCAATCTCAGAATTTCTATTTTATGATTCATTTCATTTGTCCTAAAGAATTAATTAATATCTAAGAAGTACTTATTAAATCTTTTAGGTCCTTTCGTCATGCCAGTTTTTGAAATTAAAAAAATTGATTTTCAGCAAATTTATTTAACTTTTTATAGTTTCATATCTTGTGTCAAGACTGAAATTTCAACCTTGATCAGCTGAGTTTTATACATGCACTCATATTCAAAACACTATATCCAAATATTCTTCTCCTTCAATAATAAATAGCCTTAGAAGGGTAGTAGGCAGTTTCATGACTTCAAAACAATAAACAAAACACTAACCTGAATCACTTTTCTATAGATATAATAGCTACACAGCAAAATGTCAAGATAATACAGATTTTCTGATAGGCAGGAGGCTTAACAGAGTTTTCAATATATATGTTAAATACTACCTGGTAGAATGTCACAATGCTATCAACACTTAAAAATAATCTGATCATAAAATATGTATTATAATTTAAGCTAGAGGTTCTAAACATTTTCAAGCCAAGTATCATTCAAAAATAAATACTAAATATCTAGATTGTTTAAGGGATTCTGGCATGCCAGGCCAAGCGTGGTGGCTCATGCCTATCATCTCAGCACTTTGGGAGGCCGAGGAGGGCAGATCATGAGTTCAGGAGTTCGAGACCAGCCTGGCCAACATGGTGAAACCTGGTCTCTACTAAAAATACAAAAGTTAACTAGGTATGGTGGCTTGCACCTGTAATCTCAGCTCGATGAGGCAGGAGAATTGCTTGAACCCCAGAGGTGGAGGTTGCAGTGAGCTGAGATTGCGCCACTGCATTCCAGCCTGGGTGACAGAGCAAGACTCCGTCTTGGGAAAAAAAAAGAGAGAGAGATTCTGGCATGCCTACTTTGTGAGAGCAGTATATCGCGGGCTATTGTATATCTCTTGAGAATCACTGATGTGTAAAAGGTATATGTTTATCTACAGATATTCCCCAAAGTAAAGAGAATATCTATAGATGGATACATCCTAATGTATAGGAGATTATGTCAATTCTTGTATTCTACAATATGAATTGAAAAAGTATTTTATGTATTATGAATAATGGCAAATGATACTAAAATACATTGTAATAGTAGCTCAATTAACCCTCAGAAAAATCCTGTGAAGTAAATGTTATTATTATCCCAATTTTATAGATGAAGAAACTGAGGCACAGTGAGTTTGAATATCTTGCCCAAGCAGTAAAACCAGGGAATAATCACAGGCATTATCTATGCTCTTAACCATTTTAAAATACATTGTCTATAATATAGACAATAGCCAAATGAAACATACGATTGACTTTATATTTAATATAGTCAGATGTCCCTGGATAAATTATGTATTTCTATTCCTGCCTGCTAAATTATAAGGTAGTATAGCATTTATTAATACATTTTTGAGAATCATCTCAGGTGAGAAAAAATAAAATTTATGTTCATTTCATATAAATTTCATACATGAATAAAATACACTACTATGCATAATGCTGTAATTTAAAATCTTTGCTTGCCCATTCTTCAGTAATTTTAAGTCTATGCACTACTTTATCATATTTCAATTTTTAAGACAGAACATATGAAACTATTACTTTCCAAAATATTTTGGATCATTTCACTAACTACTAATGAAGTAGGTATCTTTCTTTTCACATGGAGTTTGGACTGTTTAGTAAAGGAATTAGTACCATAACATCAAGTCATTAAATGGTTAACTGAGAGCTCTTTTCTCTTTAGCTTTTCTCCTTTCTTTGGGGAGATAGATGTTCTGCATATCAGACACACCAATAGATGATTCCATAATTATTTAACACCCAGTCATCTGAAGTCCTGGAGGAGGGTCCAGGAAGAGTCATTATGGATGAGGGAAAGACACTCCCAAGGCTCAGAGCCCCAGCTGTTTACCAACTCTGCTAACATATTTTGTTGCAAGTGATTCAGCTCTCAGTGGTGGATCCTGGCTATGCCTGGAGTACAGGTACCACACCCAACGTCATGGTAACACAATGAATAACATTATTAACATACAAAATTACATTTCATATATCACTGAGAATGCAGAACTTACACAAATTTCAAGGCAGGAAAAGAAAAAATGATATTCTCAAATTTGGGGTGGTGAGGAGGAGAAATTGTCTCAATCATAAGGAATCCAAACTTTAATGTGGCCTTAGTATTAATAAAAGCTGGTCTTGGCCGGGCGCGGTGGCTCACGCTTGTAATCCCAGCACTTTGGGAGGCCGAGGCGGGCAGATCACGAGGTCAGGAGATCGAGACCACGGTGAGACCCTGTCTCTACTAAAAATACAAAAAATTAGCCGGGCGTGGTGGCAGGCGCCTGTAGTCCCAGCTACTTGGAGAGGCTGAGGCAGGAGAATGGCGTGAACCCGGGAGGCGGAGCTTGCAGTGAGCCGAGATCGCGCCACTGCACTCCAGCCTGGGCGACAGAGCAAGACTCCATCTCAAAAAAATAAAAAATAAAAAAAATAAAAGCTGGTCTCTCTGGTAAAGCCTCAAGTCGATTTAACACCAGCATTTCTTTGAGGTCAGAGCCTGTTAGCCTCTTGAAAAGCTTTCTGTTAAACAGTCAGTCAGGGCTTTTCTCAGGGCTGTATTTAATCAACTGTGAAAGAAATGGGGGATTTAAAGGTCTTAAAGTTAAGGGCGAAAGAATCTAAACATCAGCTTAAGAAGAAACAAATACGTTCGTCAAATCCTGAGAGAGATATTATAGCCCTTCGAAGTCCTTTGGCTAAGAATAGGAAGAGAGTACCTTTATAGTGATGACCTCATGTTTCATAATCTGGGTGAAAACACCCAGGGAAATGAAACCAAGAATAGCAGTTTATCTAGATTTTATCACTTACTGTAGTACTCATTGTTATTTGAAAATCTTTTTGTCAAATATTAAACCCAATACGTAAAATTCTGCAGAAATAAGAAAGACACCATTCTAGAAATGAATGGTTGTTTAAATCTGTCCCAACTGTCCTTCCCTCTTCTCCTGTAGCCCACTCCATGGGATTTCACTTGGCAACAATATGAATGACTTCATGTTAATACAGTCAGATGTCCCTGGATAAATTATGTATATATTTCTATTCCTGCTACTACTTACTAAGGGCTACATGCAAGTCTTTATTTTTCCATGTATTTCTAGGGAGTACAGATAGATTTAATTTCAAAGGCTAAGAATGATTTCTGGAGTATCTGTAATTTAGGGCAATGTTTTCCTTTAGCAAAATCCATTTATTTTTATCATTCTTTTTATTTATTCATTTGGAAACCAATAAAGGCACTAAATTAATTCTGCAATTCACTAAAGCAAAAATTCCATTTAACTGAATGAATAGTTGTTAAAGAAAGCCAATATTTTTGCCCCAGTGGATAAAACATGTATGGCTTAGGTTGTCTCTCAATGAATGTCTCTGAAGACTATATACTATGCTTCACTTCAACAAATTATCCAACCTCCAACATAGAACAGACTATTTCCTTTGTAAATTAAAATATAAAGAAAGAAAATATACTTTTAGTTGATTTCTGATAGCATCTTCCCTTAATTTTCATTTGAGAATAATCAATTATCTCGATTTTCTCCAGTCCTAATTTAATGACAGTGAAATTAAAAAGACATTGATGTTCTACTTTTCAAACAATGGGTCACTTCTGATTAAACTTCAATTGAACATTAAACTTCTAGACTTAAAACAAATTGCCTCTTTTCTTTTTAACTTGGACCCAATTTCCTGCTGCCCTCAGGTCTCTCAATGGTAATTGATTGATTTATGAATCAATTGAAGGGCGATTTCAAGTTGGAAAAAAATAGAAAAACTGTTTCTTTTAACAAAATTTATGACCAATATTTTACAAATGACAATTCTCTCTCAAGTTAACAATTTATAAGTGAGCAAATTTCACAATTATAAGGTATTTTTTTAAAAGTTTAGTGTGCAAATTTAATTTCACTTGAAATTATTATTTGCCTTTGTAAAAGTGCCTTAATCAAAGTACCACATCTAACTATACAATTATTAAGTTATCTTATTGTGATTTGATAGAATAAGCAAATCTGAAGAGCAATAATTCTCACAAAACTCTCCGTACAGATAGCATGGTAGACTTAGTTAAGTAGAAATTTGGGGCCTGGGTTTAAATTCTAGCTCTGCTGCTCACCATTGTTGACTTTAATTATGCACTTTAGCTCTCTGAAATCAGTTTCTCACATGTAATATTGGGATCTTGATATCACCTTCAGAGTACTATTGTATATTGTTATTATATTTGCATACACAGCATACTGTATTTTCATATCTATACTAATAGTTATATATTAATATTCAATATTATTAAATGAGAACAATAAGCAAAACATTCAGAATGGTTGCTGGCACAGAGAACTGTTCAGTAAATGCCAACACATTATTATTATTATATTAGTGGATCTAATTAAACTGCATCTCCAGTGCTTAGTATTTCTTCAGATACACTGATAAACATGTTCACGTGAATAGAATGTCTCTGAATCTTTATCAGAATCACACATGATCAAAAATTCCACACAAAAGAGAAGAAGATGGTAAGATGGCTTTATGACTCAAAAATGTCCAGAATATTTGATAGAATTTTTATAGTATTATTTGTGGATTAAAAATTCAACATAGTAAATAATGGTAATTCATTGGAAGACCAGAAAACTAGAATACAATGGCTTAAGATCCTGAGAATAAAGTATCATAGCCATCTGTGTGGTCATGAGAAAAATTCTTAAGTATTCTCATCCTTTCTCCTTCATCTGTAACAATTCAACAAATGTTCATTATGCTACAGGTCATTATTTGTACACTGAACATGCAAAAAAAAAAGACAGTCATTGACATTGTGAAATAAACAAAAAAGAAGAGAGACAAGAATATATAAACACACAGAAATGTAGACAAATGCCATTAGTTATCAGATTGTGTTCGCAGAACAACTCTCATTTCCTAATTTGCTAAGAAAGCTAGAAAAATCTACTTACATAGGGCGATCCTCTATGTTTTCCTACTTGTATTTAAATGAGATGATATATGTTTAAGTCCTTAACATGTAAATGGGTAAGAGTAAAATCTCAACAAATACAAGTTTATTAACAATTTTTAGAAATTAATTTTTAGCTTCCTATTTTAAATTTGGAATTGATATTCAAGGGCTGGAAAAGATTATAAATTAGGTAAATTCCTTTTTTTTTTTTGCATTGAAAAAAACTAGCATAAAGAAGGTGACTGATTTACCCAGTACAAAGAGAAATAATTTGTGGGACAGCTCAGGATAGACTTTGAGAGATTAATGCTTGTTCTAGTCACCATAGTGCCACTTAATATTGCCAAGTACCCTTCCCAAACTCCTCATCAAAACTGCAAGTCATTCACAATACAAAGGTGACTAGTGACTTGCAGTTGGAAGGGAGATGGGAGAAGGAAGAAGTAAGTTAATTTCCCCTCCGCTATGCTGTCTAGCATCTACAGTTTTATCCATTGCTTAGTTCATACACTGTAATGAAAGAAAAAAGGTTGGGAATAAACAAAATATGAGTTCTGGTAATGAATTTATTATAACAACAGTCCCTAAAATGGAATAATTATATACACAGTCATAAATATGCCTATGTAAGTAAACTACAAGGATTTAAAAAAGGAAACATATTCCATATCTTTATTAAAAATAATATGTCATATATACTATAAATATGACCATGATATAAATACTACATATATGTATTTTAACATTCTTTAATGGAAATCTTTTCTATGCTTCCTTTAATAAAACCATTCTTTTTTTTTTTTTTTTTTGAGACAGAGTCTCACTCTGTCCCCCAGGCTGGAGTGCAGTGGCGCGATCTCGGCTCACTGCAAGCTCCGCCTCCTGGGTTCATGCCATTCTCCTGCCTCAGCCTCTCCGAGTAGCTGGGACTACAGGCGCCCGCCACCACGCTCGGCTAATTTTTTTGTATTTTTAGTAGAGACGGGGTTTCACCGTGGTCTCGATCTCCTGACTTCGTGATCCGCCCACCTTGGCCTCCCAAAGTGCTGGGATTACAAGCGTGAGCCACCGCGCCTGGCCTAATAAAACCATTCTAATTTCTAAATGGAGGTCTTTAGTTATATTAATATCCTTAAAAATTCTGTGTTCTTTGTACACTTCTCATTGTTTCCAATGTTTCAGACTACACCTTTTTTTCCCTACCGGCTGGCTCAGTTGAATTGTGATGATGAGGCCAAAATCAGTGTTCAATCCCTATGTTGGCCAATAGACCTGTCACTGGAAACTTTTTGTTAATCTGGGTGTCTATTTTCATTCTATTTTGTGATCCTGCAATTATACACTGCTGCTCCAAAGTAAAACTGGCTCAACACAGAAAGAGCACTTAGTACAAACAATTATTACTACTAAAAAAAAAAAAAAAAAAATCACACTGGGCCTTGGATCAAGAGGATTATCTTTTTGGTGTATGTTTTATGGTGATAGCTCAGAATAGTGGTACACATCAGCATTTATTTTGTTTGGTAAATATTTTACAAATAATAAAAGTCAATGATACAAATAAAATGTAAGCTATGCATAGTGGCAAAATGGTAACATTTGCAATTTCAATTATGATACCACTCTGGAAGCAATTTGTACTTTGCATATTATAGACACTCACTAAGCTTGTGATGGAAAAAGGGAGGATCAGTATAGTTTCCATGAATTTAACCTATTATAAAACTGAGATTATTATTAAATCAACTTATATCTAAAAGACTCATTGTTTTCCAAATTTCATAACTCCTACACAATTGTTATAACAATGTTTAAAGGATTGTCTCATTTTGCATTCAAGATGTATGCCAAAGTCTGTGGAAGTATGAAGGCGAAAAACACACTGACAGAGAGAATAAAAAGAGCAGAACAAAAGTACCTCTTGTGTCTGCACTGCAGGCTCTCTCTGTCTTTATAGAATGGATTTCCTGTTCAATAAATAAAGCACTGGCCACGGGACATATTTTGCACATAAACTGCTTATAATAAATTTTATATTGTGGAAATTTTTTAAAAGAGAAAATGCAGATTTAGGAAAAAGTGGAGCTAATCTTAATTAAAAGATTAAAAGAGGAACAATATTTTAATAAAAATGATGTTTTGAATAAATTAGCCCATAGTCCACAATCTGAAATTGGACAGTATTCCAGAACTTCAGATTGTGGACTATGGGCTAATTTATTCAAAATTAAATGCCATGTCCCACAGATGTCATTATTAATTAATTAATTTCTCACTTACTGGAAATAAGTAATTAATAATAACATCTGTGGGACATGATATTTGAATGGCCACACATTCTGGTAGCAATGGGAATCAAATGACAGGATTCTAATCCAGGTTTTGTCACTGACATAGTGACTTCGGGCAAAAATCCCTAGCATTATTGCCCCTGAGTTTTTAGTTAATATGGTAGAATTCTAAATTTCTCAAATTTCAGATTGAATATGATGTGTGTGTGTGTGCGTGTGTGTGTGTGTGTTCCATGTCACCTGCTCTTCTGTCTCTAACCCATTGTTTCTCATTCCTAGCTGCACATTAGAATTACTTGGATTAAAACTCACGGATGCTTGAACTTCATCCAGAACAACTAAAATTGAATAATAAGATTGATCTTAAAAGATACATTTTCACAAAATCCTTTATTAAGAGTCAACATCGTCCCTCTTTTACAGGTGTGATTGAGAAGCATAATCACGTTTTTAAGAAATGCCAATTTATAATCAATTTGAACTACCTGGTAGTTGTTAACTGATTTTCTAACATTTCAAACGATGTTTTACTACCCTTGAAAAAACAGGAACTAATAAGTCATATATTGACCCCTCCATACCACCTTTATTTCCGTATACTCTATTGCCTTTGCCCATAAAATAGAGATTAGGTTATTTATGGTGTATATGTAAATCTATCAAGGATTACACAAATGTGATTCTGTCTCAAATTATGAGTTGATAAAAGTTTTTGATGTGACAAAATACATATACAGTTAGCAGAGTGGAAGGAAAAAAGCATAATTATGAATTATACACATACTACTATCATTCATGTAAAATACTTAGAAAACATCTGAGAAAAATACAATAAAATGTAACAATGAATATGAGATTATAAATTGTTTTTTCTCCTTATACTATTATTTGCTTTCCATTTCTTTAGCATTGTATGCATATTATATTTACAAATAACACTTGAATTTAAAAAATATATAATCTAAGTTCAATGGAACACTCATCTGAAAAACATTTGGCTTAATGCCAGAATTTTCTTCGGGTTCAAAAAGAAGCCAAACTTCACAATACACCTTCTTACTCTCTCTGTGTTATTTTCTTTTATACATTCATTGAATGAGCTGCAGTTCAATAGCTTTTGTGGTCTTCTTTTTCTCTCCACTTGGTGTGGTATAAAAGATATTTCAAAAAAATAAACATAAGCAACTCAATTGCTTGTTAAATTTTATGTTAAGGATATGTACTGATGCAGCAAAATTACCACAGACAGCCACACATGCTGCTGAAATGTAAGCTTCCCTGCCCACCTACTTGTCTATAGCAAAAGGAAGTGATGACTCAGAATTGCTTTGCTCTTCTCTGACACTTCAGCTAGAAAACTAAGACCAAGGAACAGAAGTATGCTAGGTTTTCCTCACACTCTTCTGTTTGCCTCAAGTAGAAGCCAATAGTAATATGGATTTAGAATAAATTAAACACAGTCCATTCAAGTATCTGAATGCACAGCTGGGATTCAAAAGCTGTAGATGCTACATCTGGTGCTCTACCAGAAAGATCTGTTAGTGAATAGCTAGTGGTTTCAGCTGTAAGGAGTTCTGCAATATTACACCTCAAATATTATGTATATTTTAGGTGAATTTAAGCTTAAAGAAATTATCTTTTGCCCTTAAGGTGATAAAATATTTCTTTTTGTTATTCCCTTTCTCCCTTACTTATTTTCTGACATCCCCAGCAGCAAAGGTGTTTTCATATACAATAAAAAGAGGCCAGTTTCTCTGACTTGACTTAGACTAGCAAAAAAAGAAACCAATACTTCCTTTTCCTCTAAATATCAGGATTGGGATTTGCTCTTCCAGTGGCTTTGCTTTTCTATCAAGTATCCCTTATCAAACTGGTAGTAACAGCACCTGTTATTAACCAAGGTGCTGGGCATGATATCTTCATTTCTATTGAGGTATTCCTCAGACTTAAATACTTTGGCACTTTAAAAAGAAATAGATCAACAACCTTTGGAGACACAAGGCTTCTTTTGTTCCGTTATTCTTTGTTCCTTTCCCTTTGTCCCTTCTGAGGACATACAACATCGTAGTGATGTAAAGAACAGTTGCTAAAACTTGCTGAGAGGTCCAGGTAGCTAAGCAGGCTTGAAGACTGTGGTCATAGATACTCTTCCTCACCAGTCTTGTGAAAAATATTTTCCTTTGGGTTGCTGTTTTCCACCAAAGGATACTGAGCTACAGGGCAATACTCTGAAGAAAGCAGTTGTTTTATTCACCCTGAGGATAGGCTCTAGTGATGCAATTTGTAGTCCAATAATTTATGAATAAGCACAGATACTAATATAGGGAGCAATGTACTATTCCAAAAATTTAAAACCAGGAGTCTAGCTGTAAAATTATAATTAAATGTTATCTAAATACAGGTTTAAAAAAACAGCAATACACAGCTAATCTATGCTGTAAAATTATAATTAAATGTTATCTAAATACAGTTAAAAACAAACAAACAAACAAAAAAAAAACAAGCGGTATACATCTAGGTGTCCTCAGCCTGAGGAGTAAATGAAGGTTGGGGAAGGAGGAAGAGTAAAACATATGCTTACATTGAAAGAGAAGGCAAATAAGCCTATCTTTTTCCTTCCTCCAAATTTAAATTATCCTTTTTCTGACCAACTCAGTTACCAGAATGAGGTCTTCCGTCTGCATTATACATAAATACATAATTTTATTTCCCCCTAAGAATTTCCCTGCTTCCTGCTGATGCACTGCAATTTCTTTTTTTAATGGGAATAAAATCTTTCCCATCCATACCTAGAAATAAAAGCTCAGAAAACATGTAGATTTGAGCAAACATTAACTAAAAAATCATTGCTACAGACTTTGTTTCAAGGTGCACAAATGACTCATGTCAGATTTCTGTATAGAACTCAGAAGGAAAGACAATAAAGGAGTCCTTATTGAGGGAGGAACAAATGAGCTGCAAAGGGTCTGGTGGCATTGAGGTCATGAGTAGATGACTGACATCAGATCTCTGCTGATTCTGGTAAGAGTGTGGGTACTAGCAAGCATGAAAGGTAAAAGGCTTTCTTCCTAAAGGAATAGCTAGGGAATGAACAATTTTTATGATTTGGGAATCCTGTACTTATCTCCAACTCAGTACGAATAAGCAGAACCTGTGATATTGTCTAAGCCACGGATTATCCAGTTATAGGACTCATGCTACTCAGCATTGCCACCATATCCTCACTGCCAATCTCTCTTCCCTAGACTATTGCAGTAGCCCTCCAATTGGTCTTCATGACTGTCATCCATCTTGTGCTTCAACATTGAAGCCACCTTTCTAAAATGGATACCTGATGAGGCTGTTTTCATGCTTACAATCTTTTAATTTTCACTGATTCATATAAAGAATGAAACCCTGAGCATTATATAGCTAGTGGTTCAGGCAGAAATATATAACCTACACCTAATCATGAGGAAAAATTAGACAAACCCAAAATGAGGAATATTTTATTAAAACAGTAGAAGAAATGGGAAGACTTTAGAAAAATTTCAATGTCATATGAGAAAAAGAAACCACAATGATATACCACCTCACACGTATTACGATGCTGCTATGAAAAAATATAACTATGAAAGTATCAAGTTTTGGCAATGCTATGGAGAAATTGGAACCCCTTGCATTATTGGTGAGAATGTAAAATGGGACAGCTGTTATTAAAAATAGTATGGTAGTTCCTCCAAAAATTAAAAGTAGAATTACAATATGATTCAGAAATTCTACTTCTGGATGTATACCCCAGGGTCTTGAAGAGATATTTTTTGTTGTTGTTGTTGTTTTTCTTTCAGGATTTTACTCTATTGCCCAGGCTAGAGTGCAGTGGTGCAATCATAGCTCTCTGCAGCCTCAACCTCCTGGGCTCAGGTGATATTCCTACCTCAGCCTCCTGAGTAGCTGGGACCAACGGTGTGTGTCACAAAGCCTGGCTAATTTTTGTGTTTGTTTTTATAGATGGGGTCTTGCCATGTTGCCCAGGCTTTAAGAGGTATTTTTATATCCATGTTATTCACAGTAGCTAATAAAAACAACCCAGTATCCATCTACAAATGACTGGATAAGCAAAATGCAGCCTATACATACAATGGAATACTATTCAACCTTAAAAAGGAAGGTGATTCTGGCATATGCTACAACATGAAAGAAGCTTGGGGACTTTATCCTAAGTGAAATATGAAAATCACAAAAAGACAAGTACTGGATGATTCCACTTACACGAGGTACCTGGAATAGTCCAAATCATAGAGATAGAAACTAACAGGTGGTTGCCATGGCCTGGTGGGAAAAGGGAGTGGGGAATCATTGTTTACTGGGTATAGAATTTCAGTTTTGCAAGATGAAATGAATTCTGGAAATGGATGACAGTGATGATTTCAAACAATATGAATCTATGTATTATAACTCAACTGTACATTGAAAATTTTTTAAGATGGTAAATTTTATGTTATATGTATTTTACCACAGTATAAAACTGAAAAAATGTTTAAAAAAATAAAAGAGATGGAGTAAGGCTGTGGAAATATTCTAAATAAATGAGATTTAAAAATGTAACTAAATGAAATATCTGATCCTCGACTGAATCTTGTGCTGTAGATAAATGAAGGCTATAAAGGACATTATTAGGCCAAGTGAAAAAACTAGAATATGAGCAGTAGATTAGATGAAAGACATCGTGTTAATTTTAAATTTACTGAAGTTGCTACTGCATTGAGGTATGTAAAAGAATGTTCCTGTTCCTGGGTAACACACAAAGACACGTTTAAGGTAAAAGAACATGATGTATATAACATACTCTGACATATTTCAAGAAAAAAGTTATATAGAGAGAAGGAGAGAAAGGGAGAACAAATGATTGATACATGGGAAAAGGTGTTAACAATAGATGAATCTTGGTAAATATAGGGCTATGGATTATTATTTGTATTATTTTATTATTAGTCTTGCAACTTTTCTGTAAGCTTGAAAATGTTACAAACCCTGCACATGGAATTTAAAGCTCTTCATAATTGGCTTTAGTCTATCTCTGCAGCCTCTTTCCAGTTCCCACAACACTGTGCTGAAACTGATAATGCTGAATCACAGCATGGATTTTTGTTCAAACCCTTTAACTTTGCTATTTCCTCTGCATAATAAATATCTACTGGTGCTCTAAAGTCTCAATCAATTATCATTTCCAGTCTTCCCAGTCAGAATTAAATGCTTCTCTTTGACTGTATTGGCTTTATTGGGCCATATATATAGAAAGAGCTAAAAATAATGTGTGTGTGTTGACATATACACACACGTTATATTTAGCTCTCTCTCTCTCTCTCTCTCTCTATATATATACACACACATACAAATACATAACATATTATGTTTATATACATGTTACATATATAGATATATAGTACTTATCACTGTGTATTAAAGTTCAGAATATGGCAAAATACCTACATTATGTATTCAACAAATGTTTTAAATTAGTGATTAATCATTAACTAATTAATGCTAACTATTACTCCATGAAGAATTTATACAGGAATGGATATAAATATATATTCACCTGTATACTGAACTATATCATACCTCTCTGCCTTATCTTTTATTTTCCTATCTACTCTTCTATCAATAGTTACAATATGTAGATAAGAAGACTTTCAAATTCATACTTTTTTAAGAGATGCTTATAGGTCATTAATGCTGGGAAAAATCCCTATACACATAACGAAGTTCAAGTCTACCTGAATATACAATCACAAAAGTATATCTATTAATACCTATCTGAAGCCCAGTTTATAAAAATATCAACTGTTTATTGTGTTTTTGCAATTGACAAAAATGTAAATAAATGCTGACAAATTCTAAGAAGCACACAGCTTAATTCTGCTAAAGCAAAAATTCTGTAACTTCTGGTAAATACTTCTACAATATAACTATGGCCATATATCTTTACTCAGAGTATGGTTTATGGCTAAAGACATTATAAAAAACATAATTAAAGTTGACAATCTGGTTTTTGGTTGTGGCATTTGGCGTTTATGAAAGATATTGAATTTATGTGTTAGGAATGAAACCCTCTGTTTATTCATGGGTCAGCTACTGTGTGGGTGTATGTCAAGCCATTTTATCAACTGACTTCAATTTTTACCTAGAACAATCAATATCTCTATGGGAGATAGTATGATTCATTCAGTTTGTTCAACCTACTCAAAGTATTTTAAGAGAAAAAAAGTCTAAAATGCTGGATTCTGACACTCTTTATGTCAGCATATTGCTGTGAACTTATAACTTGCTCCATATCACCTGATATCCTGTGCTCCTGACACATGCATTATATTCAATCACTTTATCAAAATAAAGTGGGATTTTTCATATTGTGTCCAACATCACAGAACTAAAAATAATAAAAACCATTTTACTGTTTGGTGTAAGAAAGCATTGGTGAAATGCATTCACTATGTCAAGTATAGAAATAACAATTAAATATAATTTTTGTCCATACACATACAATATTTTGATATTAAATAACATGGTGCTATTATTTCCATTTTAATTAGTTTAAAACATTAAAAGTAAAGGGTTATATAAACATTCATAAGAATATTAAAATGTGCTTCAAAGTAAACATCAGGTACATCAAAATAAATTTAAATAATTAGAAGTCATTTTAGGCACAAATAAAAATGCTATCTTTCATTTATCCATATGCCTAAAATTGTCTTTTCTAAGAGAAAAAAAACCACTTTGTTTAACACAGATTTTTCTTTATCGTAATTAGAAATGCAGATGGAAATACTAAATTAGGCAATGGTTGACAGGAGGAAAGACATTTGCTTTAAAATCGTTGGGAGTGATTCAAGTTCAAATCTTTTGAAACGAAACAAGGTCCATTTGTCACAGAATATAATTCAATGCCACATGGTCTGGTTAGTTGGCTCAACTTTGGTTAAGACTAAAACACATTTGTGGGACAAAAGGCAAATAAAGTACAGACACCAGTAAGGAAAAATGCTCAGAAAAATATTAATTCATTTCAAGCTTACAAAAGCTAACATATGTAGATTTTCCATATCTCTCCAAAGCACATCTAATACTTTTCACTGATAGTTTATACCTTAAAAGATGAAACATCTGCTATGCAATAAGATATGACTCTTCAGAAACTTAAGAAATTTGAGATTATGTGTACATACATACATTTAAAAATGAGTGTCTTGAGACTAAGGGGATAAAAGAATATAGAGAGATTTATATAGAAAGAGGAATATATACATATATATGATAGATATATATACTGATTTGATTATATATCAAGTGTATTTGCATATGAAATTCAAATATATCTATTGAATATTTTAATATAAAATATACATGCACATATGTAAAATGATGTCTTTAAAATTATGCGCAGTTTGATTTACACTTTCAAAATCTTAAATTGTATGTGATATACCTGATATTTATTTTATTGAATTTAAATATTAGGAACTGTGGGATATCACACAACTGATATAGGCCTAAGATTTGAATTCATAAAACAATTAGGTAACAATGTTCAATCTAAATATTACTTTCAAGCATTCACATAATGTTAAATGAAGGCAACTATCTTAAACTGTTTCTATAATAATGCTGACTAGTACATACAGTAATGGGTAATATCATCATAATAAAGATACCATTTTGGTCAAAGAAAGCCTCAACTACTGTAGAAATCTGTTACTGAGTAAAGCTATATATGTTCTACCTCCATTAACTGGAAAATGAGTGTATTTTTCACACACAGTAAAACAAAGGGGAAAAAACGAAACTACAGTGAGGATGAAGAAGCCTGAATGTTAACACAAATAGAATATAACTTAGAGTCGGAGAAAGAACTTGGGGCACTTGACTCAAGGTCCATCTCTATGAATGTACTTGAGGAAGGATAGGGCAGAAGCTGAGAACTCACTCTAAAATCAGACACCTGGCTTCAGATTCATTCTTCATATTTACATGGCTATAAAAGCTACTTAAACTTTCAAAGAAATAAATGAATTTATATATAATAAGATGTTTAACATGATACTCATTTTATAGTAATTACTCTATAAATGTTAGCCATTATTATTATAATGATAATGATAACCTTCGTCAAGAAACTGAAACTGAGATTATCAGTAATTTTATTGGGACTATGGAATTAATAATGATTCCTATGTGACAGGATTTCAAATGAATACACCACATAATCAATAAAATTCTTCATAATTGTTATCCTACAGTACCTATATGCCAGTGTAAATTCATTAGCAGTAATTTTTGTAGTTTACATTTCAGAATCATTGCTGGAGTGGTGCTAGGTTTGCTAATATGTTATTACCACTGAGGCCACACCATGAAGAGTATAACAAAGATGTTCTTCCAAGGCACTAACTAACACCTGCACTCAAGGCCTTCACATTGTTGAATAAAAGAAGAATCCAAACAATGTAACTTCAAATGTGTTTCAACTTGTAAAACATTGAGTCATTAACCTTCACAATGTCAGTGTGCTCTTACTACAAAACTCAACTAAATGAGTGTCCAGGGGAATTTTTAAGAGCACAATTCATGAAGAGTACTGTACTGAAAGCATTACCAAAGGCTGTTAGAGGGAATGCACCTGAGTGCACTGTGAAGGATTAAGTAACCTGAAACAGTGGGAAAGAAAGGTAAATACATGGAAAAGGCTCCAAGTGTGAGAACATCATATATATTTCTCAGAATAGCAATTGGCTATTGCAGCTATAACATTCGAAGGCCTATGAGATAGCGGGGAAACTTTAATACTTTGAGTCATAATATTTATCCCAGATCTGTCATTAATATGACTGTCTTAGTCTTATCATCCATAAAATGGCAACAATAATCCCCACCTAAATAGCAGAGCTCTGGTTATTATACGAAACAAGGGGGAAAGGCCTTGAAATATGTAGAAAACTAAACAAATCAAGATGTTGTTATTATTAAGAAAATGGAATTACCTGAACCAGTTTTTGCATTTTCACATGCTCCTTCCCATTTTAAGAATCAATAGCATTTACAAAAAAAAAATCTTAGGACTATTTTTTTAGACCCACCTCTGCTGTTAGAGGAAAAATCCTTACTAGTTATAATCTGGAAGATTTTGTATAAAAGATAACAATCTATTCAGCCTACTGTATGTAATTTCCTATCTAGGTGTTCCACCTATGGGGTCACATAGCAGACTTAGATAACTTAAAGTCCAAAGTCATTCAAAACAAGACTGTTTTACAAAGTCTTGGTGATTCATAAAATAATTAGTGGCAAAGAGCATGAAACTAACAAGGTTTGATGGTTTTATCTGTTTTGCTATGCCCCTCATTACATAGAATAATATTTGGAAGATACATAATATAATGTATACATACATCTATATATACATAAATACCCAGAAATATATGTCTATACACATGCACACATGTAGGGAGATAATTGAGATAATGTTCATATTCTTTAAGAGTATGGCTCTTCAGAGAAAATACCATAATTTTTTATATGAGATAATCATGCCTAAAGTTTATGGAGCATTATGCTAGAAACTGTGCAAACTCTAATTCTAGATAAATATAGATGTAGATATTCACGTAATTCAGAATTCTCAACTGGGGACAATTTTATCCTTTGATGAGAGGGGGATTTAGCAATATCTGGAGACAATGTTGGTTGTTACAACTTGGGGAGAATGGTAACTATAGTGGCATTTAGTGGGCAGAGGCAAGTGATGTTACTAAACATCCTTCACAGCACAGGACAGACCCCTACAACAAAGAATTACTTGGGACAAAATGCCAATAGTGCTGAGGTCAAGAAAGCCTGATGTAATACTCAACATAATCATGAGGCAGGTATCATGACTCTCACTCTATAGATAAAGAGATTAAATATTAAAGACATTAAATTATTTATAAAAGGTTACAATCCAGTAAGAAACAAGGCTAGAATTTAAATCCTGGGAGTTTGACTCCTGAAACCACACTTTTACAAATTCATTCTCACTAAAAGATCTTAACATATCTCTCATTCTAGGTAGAATTAGACATAGTCTTGCAGTATTGATTATTGAGACTTCATAGATATAGCAACAAACCTCAACTTTTATATCCATATTCGGGTTTTCCCTTCACAAATTAAAGGAATGGAAATCCCAAACAAGAGGAAAAATGACTGAATTGTTGATAAACACTCACTCTATTCGAATTTCAGATATGTTGTACTCTCTGCTTTCATAGAGATGGAAAACTTGCTTTGAAAAGTGCTAATAAGAGTTGAAAGTTACCTTCAAGAAGTTATGCATATTTCAGAAGAAATAAAAGTCATTATGCATTCTCTCTAAAGAGGATACAATCTCAAACTGTCAAAACCCTAAACCCTTCTACATATATTACATATAAATGCCATCTTTTAAAAACCTCTTTCCATTTTTTCTTCTAAATTAGCTTAGCGGGCTGTAGTATTATAGTATCTTGGTCTGGCCTGTGAATAATGTGACAGGTAATTTTTCTACTTCTTTTTGCCTGTAGTTAAGTTTGACTGCAGATATGGAAAACAACTTTTATGGCTTAGGCGGTAAAAATAAATCTTCTCTAAGCCATATAGAGCTAGGTTCTGGACAGCTAGCATAAAATATTACATACTGAATTTATATCTGCCAATAAATAATTTAAAAAACTAGGGATATTTTATGGTAATGTACACTAAAATATTTTCTCAAAACAAATTGATAATATTAGTAATAATCTCAACATAGCTGCCATGTAACTGGAGAGCAGACTTCTCAACATGGGAAAAAAACTCTATCTGGATTCGCTCAAAAGATAAATAGGAAAAAAAATAACTTCAAAGTTAGGAAACGCTAATTTTAAGGATTAAATTCTTCATATGGTAAAGAGAATGTCAACATTCGAAGAATGTCATAGTGATAATAGTCCATTCCTATCTCTACAATGGATAAGGACGTGCCTTCTATGAGAGTGTATGGTTGCAAATAACATAAAAATTCTCTCTAAAATAGTATAATTTAGCTTTGTTTAGTTTATAATGATCATGATTAAATCTAAACTATTATAAGCAAACCACCATCTGGAACCATAGCAAATCAAGATTCTATTTTCTATGATGACCAATCATGGAAAGCTTATGCAGACTTCTACTTTGCAATATTGTATAGTAATGTGATTAGATAATCATGCAGACCAATGAACTCAGCTAACTGGAACATAAACAAATGCACAGCAAGTCACTTGGAAATACTTCAGTATTTTATCAGGGCCTCCTAACCCAAACTGCTGAAGTTATTTTTTAAAAAACAGAATTGAAATTTAATATCAAGTATTCTGAATCTATATTTAAAAATGTTAAAAGGGATTAAAAAATGGAGAAGTTAGATATTTTTATATGTAATTTACAGGATCTAATGAAAACCTTCATGAATAGAAGAATAATTTAGGATTTCTCAGATTATTCAGGCTCCCCTTTGGTTCCATATAAATTTTAGCATAGTTTTTTCTAATTTTCTGAAGAATGGCATTGGTAGTTTCATAGGCATAGCGTTGAATCTATAAATTGTTTGGGGGCAGTATGGCTGTTTTAACCATATGGATTCTTCCAAATCATGAGCATGGAATGTTTTTCCATTCATTTCTGTAGTCTCTGATTTCTTTCAACAGTGTTTTATAGTTCTCCTTCTAAAGATCTTTCTCTTCCTTGGGCAGCTGTAGTCCCAGGTTTTCATTTTCTTTGTGGCTATTATAAATGGGATTGTGTTCTTGATTTGACTCCAAGCCTGGGCATTATTGGTGTTTAGAAATCCTACTGATTTTTGTACTCTGATTTTGTTTCTTGAAACCTTGCTAAACTGATAACCCTGTTTATCAGTTCTAGCAGCCTTTTGGTGGAATATTTAGGGTTTTAAAAGTATCAAATAATTATCAGCTAAGAGAGATATTTTGACTTATTTTCCTATCCAACTTCGAACTACACTACAAGGCTAGACTAATCAAAAAAGCATGGTACTAGTACAAAAACAGACACATAGACCAATGGAACAGAATAGAAAACTTAGAAATACAGCCACACACCTACAACTGTCTAATCTTTGACAAGGCCAACAAAAACAAGCAATGGAGAAAGGACCCCTTATTCAATAAATGATGCTGGAATAACTGGCTACTCATATGCAGAATAATGAAACTGGACCCCTACTTTTAACCATATACAAAAATGTACTTAAGATAGATTCATGGCATAAATTTAAGACCTCAAGCTATAAAAATACTGGGCAAAAACATAGGAAATACCCTTCTTGCAATGGCTGTGACAAAGAATTTTTGGCTATGTCCCCAAAGTAATTACAACAAAAGACATGTGGGACCCAATTAAACTAAAGAGCTTCTGCACAGCAAAAGTAACTGTCAAAAGAGTAAACAGACAACCTAAAGAATAAGGGAAAATATTCACATATTATGCATCCAACAAAAGTCTAATATCTAGATTCTATAAGAAATTTAAACAAATCAGCAAGCAAAAAATAACCCCATTAAAATATGGGCAAATGACATGAACAGACATTTCTGAAAAGAATACATAGAAGTGGCCAACAAACATGAAAAAATGCTTATCATCACATCATCAGAGAAATACAAATCAAAAGCACAATGAGATGCCATCTCATACCAGTAAGTATGGCTATAATTAAAAGGGCAAAACCCAACAAATGTTGGCAAAAATGCAGACAAAAGGGAATGCTTATATACTGTTGATGGTGAGAGGCGACAGTGTGCTGGCAGCCCTCACAGCCCTCGCTTGCTCTCGCCACCTCCTCAGCCTTGGCGCCCACTCTGGCCACGCTTGAGAAACTCTTTAGCCCTCTGCTGCACTGTGGGAGCCCCTTTCTGGGCTGGCCAAGGCCGGAGCTGGCTCCCTCAGCTTGCGGGGAGGTGTGGAGGGAGAGGCGCGGGCAGGAACCAGGGCTGTGCGTGGTGCTTGCAGGCCAGCATGAGTTCCAGGTGGGCATGGGCTCAGTGGGCCCCACACTCAGAGTGGCCGGCCGGCCCCGCTGGCCCCAGGCAGTGAGGGGCTTAGCACCTGGGCCAGCAGCTGCTGTGCTCGACTTCTCACCAGGCCTTAGCTGCCTCCCCATGGGGCAGGGCTCAGGACCTGCAGCCCACCATGCCTGAGCCTTTCCCCCACCCCCAATGGGCTCCTGCATGGCCCAAGCCTCCCTGATGAGTGCCACCCCCTGCTCCATGGTGCCCAGTCCCATAGACCACCCATGGGCTGAGGAGTACTGGCACACAGTGCGGGACTGGCAGGAAGCTCTACCTGTGGCTCCGGTGGGTGCGGGATCCACTGGGTGAAGAAGGCCCCGGTGCAGGATCCACTGGGTGAAGCCAGCTGGGCTTCTGAATCTGGTAGGGACTTGAAGAACCTTCATGTCTAGCTAAGAGATGGTAAATACACCAATCGGCACTCTGTATCTAGCTCAAGGTTTGTAAACACACCAATCAGCACCCTGTATCTAGCTCAGGGTTTGTGAATGCACCAATCAACAGTCTGTATCTAGCTACTCTGGCGGGGACTTGGAGAACCTTTATGTCTAGCTAAGGGATTGTAAATACACCAATCGGCACTCTGTATCTAGCTCAAGGTTTGTAAACACACCAATCAGCACCCTGTGTCTAGCTCAGGGTTTGTGAATGCACCAATCGACACTATATCTAGCTACTCTGGTGGGGACTTGGAGAACCTTTTTGTCAACACTCTGTATCTAGCTGATCTAGTGGGGAAGTGGAGAACTTTTATGTCTACCTCAGGGATTGTAAATGCACCCATCAGCACTCTGTCAAAACAGACCAATCAGCACCCTCTCTGTAAAATGGACCAATCGGCTCTCTGTAAAATGGACCAATTGGCTCTCTGTAAAATGGACCAATCAGCAGGATGTGGGTGGGGCCAGATAAGAGAATAAAAGCAGGCTGCCCGAGCCAGCAGTGGCAACCCACTGGGGTCCCCTTCCATACTGTGGAAGCTTTGTTATTTCGCTCTTTGCAATAAATCTTGCTGCTGCTCCCTCTTTGGGTCCACACTGCCTTTATGAGCTGTAACACTCACCGCGAAGGTCTGCAGCGTCACTCCTGAGCCAAAGAGACCATGAACCCACCAGAAGGAAGAAACTCCAAACACATCCGAGCATCAGAAGGAACAAACTCCAGACACGCTGCCTTTAAGAACTGTGACACTCACCGCGAGGGTCTACAGCTTCATTCTTGAAGTCAGTGAGACCAAGAACCCACCAATTCTGGACACAATGGGAATGTAAATTAGTTCAGCCCCTGTGGAAAGCAGTTTGGCAATTTCTCAAAGAAACAGAGCTACAATTTGACCCAGGAATCCCATTACTGGGCACATACCCAAGGGGAAATAAATTATTCTACCAAAAAGACAAGGGTACTCACATGTTCATCACTATGGTGTTTGTGATAGCAAAGAGGTGGAAAGCAAAGGCATGGAATTAACCTAGGTACCTATCAATAGTGGACTGAATAGAAAATGTGTTATATACATATGACGGAATACTATGAAGCCATAAAAAAGACTGAATCATGTCCTTTGAAAGAACAAGGATAGAACTGGAGACCATCATTCTAAATAAATTAATGCAGGAACAGAAAACCAAAGACTGCATGTTCTCACTTATAAGTTAGCTAAACACTGAGCACACATGAATATAAACATGGGAACAATAGACAATGTGGACTATTTGATGGGAGAGAGACCAAGGAGGGGTGCATGGGTTGAAAACCTACCTATTGGGTACTATGCTCACTACCTGGATGACAGGATCTGTACCCTAAACCTCAGCATTGTGCAATATGCCCATGTAACAAACTTGCACACATACCACCTGTGTATAAAAAAAAGTTGAAATAAAAAAAAAAAAGAATAGCAACATGATCAAGTAAGAAACCTATTTTCTAAAAATAACAATACTCTGCAGTCCACATAAAGGTGGTATCTTATTCTTTGTTACAAGTTGAATTGGTTTCCCCCAAAAGATGTTGAAGCCCTAATTCTCAGTACATGTGAATGTGACCTTATTGGGAAAGAGGGTCTTTGCAGGTGATTAAGTTAACGGGAGGTTTTTTTTTTGAGAGTGGGCCCTAATATGACTGCATCCTTAGAAGAAATTTGGACACAAAAGCAGACAATGGGAACCATCATGTGAAGTCTGGAATTATGCTCTACAAGCCAACAAATGCTAAACATTGGCAGCAAACCACAAAAAGTTAAAAGCAGAGCATGGAACAGTTTCTCCTTGCCACCCTCAGAAGAACCAGTCCTACCTACTGACATCTTGATATTGGAATTTTAGTCTCCAGAATGATGAAATGATAAATTTCTCTTGTTTAAGTTACTCAGTTTGTGGTACTTTGGAAACTCCAAGAAACTAATACACTGTTTTATTAGGGATTAACCCACTTCGATGTCCTGTTTCATGGTTCTACACTCTAGGCAAAAATGTACCATACAAATATGCTTACAAAACCCTAGCTTAATTAGCATACTCATTATTAAGAGAAAAGAAACCATAAACCACTTCAAGGCGTTACCTGCTTAGACGTTATCACAATGATAAAGAAAATACTTGTGTTAAAAGGAAATACTATGTTATTTATGGTATCATTAAGAATTGTTCAGTGAGAACACATGGGCACAGGGAGGGGAGCAACACATACTGGGGGCTTTTGAGGGGGCAGTGGGAGGGAGAGCATCAGGATAAAGAGCTAATGCATACGGAGCTTAATACCTAGGTGATGGATTGATTGGTGCAGCAAACCATCATGGCACACGTTTACCTATGTAACAGACCTGCACATCCTGCACTGTACCTTGGAACTTAAAATATAATAAAATTAATTTTTTTAAAAAAGAATTATTCAATGAAAGCATGGAAAGGTGTTAAATGAAGGAAATTAAGAGGAGAGGAGACATAATCAAAACAGCTTTTTAAGTCAGTCTCCAAGTACTTTATAGGATGATGAGGTCGTGAAAAGGTGACTAAAGTCTACATGTAAAGGAACCAAAAATCTAGATGTGAAGAAATAATGAATTGCCTGAATTAGGTAACAATTATTAGAGATTAAATGATAGCTGTAAGATAGACTGTAAGAAAAAATAATTGAACTCAGCAATAGAGTAGCTGACAAAAAAAAAAAAAAAGAAAAGAATAGACTAGGGTGTGAGGAACAAAATAGTCAATGATGATTTCAAAAATAATGCTTGCATGAAAGGAATTACGGCTATGTCCTGTGTAAGGAGTGTTTCCAGAAGCCTAGATTCTGAATTAAAAAGATACCATTATACCCAGAAACTTTTATAAATGAATTCTACAGGTAGCCAATCAATGGATGATTTTAGAAACTGACCCTGAACATTACTATGAAAGAATAGCATTTATAGTGCAGTCACTTTGAGCTCCAGAGAAGTACAGTGGTTTGCAGACTTGTAAGACCTGCTCTCTGCTGAAATGACTATCTCTCTGATTTATCATTTGATAGCTACAGCCTCAGATTTTATTTTTCCACTATATTACTCTTGAGGTTTACTTCACCTATGATGGGTGTATCTGTATTGCATAATGTTGTCCAAGAATCTATGACAATGTTATATATATAAAACATTTTCATACATATATATACACACACACACGCACATGCATGTGCATATATACATATATATACTTCTAGAAAAATAAAAATAATTAAAATGTTAAATGAGTCACTCGGTTTGATATGGCTCAGATACCCTTAGTGTCTACAAAAATTACTTGGCACTGAACTTCACTTTACTTTTATTGTCATTTGTTTGTTTATGCTCATGCCTGGATGCTCTAAAGAGATTATAAATCCCTTGAGCATCATGGATGATATCTTAGCTTTTTCTGTTCTTAATGCATAGCATAGTGTTCTGCACAGAGTTTGTGCTCAATTAAACCTAATTGGGATAATGATTAACATTTTTAGGAAATAAAAAAAATTATTTTCTGTTAACAAACCACATTTGTTCCTTTCCATTTTTTCCCCTCTGGAATATTTTTCAGAAGTATAAACTAGTTGAACAAATGTTTTTAGGAAACTTCTAAGCCTATGTGCCTGATATTTCTTTTAGCACCAGAGTTAAATCTTCTATTTAAATTAAGTTAAATTTCATTCTTCATATTGAGAAAAAAATGCTTTATGTATGAAAACACAGAAAAATCAATAATAAAACAGACAAAATAGAGACATCATAAATAGCATTTATATTCAGGACTCTATACCTTCCACTTCCACACTAACCCCATCCACCCACCTACACAAGTTGAAGTGTCATTTTTTTCCTATGACACCTCCTAAAAAATATCAGGGAAGGATAGAGTGCAATGCCGTATGAGTCTATTTTTCTGATGCCTTACAGGTTAATCATAGTGTAGTAACAGCACAAGCTATTTTGAAGGGGCGGCATGCCCACTAGACAGGAACATTAATCATGCCCTGGGCCTCTTAATAATTCGCACCCCCCTTCATCCCTAAGCGCACACACATACCTTTGTTCAGTACTGAAAGCAAATACCTATAATTTTCAAATTATGTCCTTGAAATCATTAAACCCTGATTTATGCACACTTTTAACTCCAATTATTTTCATTGTATCCTCTCTCCCACCCTTTTAGGAACTTGTAGGACCTTGTTGAAGGGGTTCTATATACGATGTCCTTGTAGTAGATTGAAACAATATAGTGGGACTTTCATAAGCCAGTCGCTGACACCTGTCAACCTGGTCATCATACATTTTCTATTTCCTAGCTTCAACACTTCAAATGCTTTAATGAAGTTCAGCCTCCAAAATTTGAGTATGTTGATCTGCAGATAGATTCATCCCTTGTTAAATTTGAACATAGATTCATTTATAAATGCCATCTTGGCACTGACTATTAAGTTAATTACAAATTTATAATGTCTTGTGATAAGTCCTCAAATTAACCTCTATACCATATTATTTCTATTCTTACATCTGGAAGAAGATTTAAATATCTTGATATGTCACTATATTTATTTCCAGATACAGACACTATATTGACTATTCTTTCAAAAAAAATTCAACAGGTCAATCAATTGGACATTATGTTAATATACAAAAAAATCAATTGAAACGAATTTGTATATAGATATATAGAATTTTTTTTTTTTTTTTAGATGGAGTCTAGCTCTGTTGCCTAGGCTGGAGTGCAGTGGTGCGATCTTGGCTCACTGCCAGCTCCGCCTCCCAGGTTCATGCCATTCTCCTGCGTCAGCCTCCCGAGTAGCTGGGATTACAGTCACCCACCACCACACCTGGCTAATTTTTTGTATTTTTAGTAGAGATGGGGTTTCACCGTGTTAGCCAGGATGGTCTCGATCTCCTGACCTCGTGATCTGCCTGCCTTGGCCTCCCAAAGTGCTGGGATTACAGGCGTGAGCCACCACACCCGGCCAAGAATTGGTAAATATATATTTTTAAAGGTGTATTTTTGGCAAGCTGGCTTTAAAGAGTACTCTCATGCTCTGCCATAAAGGTTTTTAAATGTACCACCATTCAGGGAGGTTTTTGTGTTTGTTTTTTTTTTTCAGTTTTGTCAAGGGGCTTAAATATTTAAACTTTGGTCCAAATTTTATGCTTAGAAATTTATCCTAGAAGAAGTAGAGAGACGGACAAATATCAATTCTAAAAATGCTCAACAAAAGTTTTCTTATAATAACAAAACAATGCAGGCAAACAATATCCAAAAGCATTTAATAGTTATATCAACTATGATGCAACTATGTAATGGTCTGTTTACATGTTTTTAAATAACATGAAAAGCTATATTACTATTATTTTAGATAGATAAATAGGAATTATATATATACAATGATCAAATTTTAATTAAAGGTAGAAATTTAAAAAAGAAGAAAGGAAAGAAGAAAGGAAGGAAGAAAGGAAAGGAGAGAAGGAAAGAAGGAAGAAAATAAGGATAGAAAGGAGAGAATTAATATTTGTGAGCACTTAGTAGCTATGATCAAAATGGTAACAAAAAATTGTATCCACACATTGATTCACCCATTTACTTAACGAACGTAAAATTACCAGTACCAATGTTTCAAGCAAATAGTAGGACTATTTAGCTTTCTGGTGTAATATTTTATTTATATTATGCTACATAGCAGTGTTCTCTCTGCAAGATATAAAGTACTATGGCTACCAGTAGAATAAAAATAACTTGAATAAATTCAGATTAAATTCTTAACCAACACTCCCTCCTTTCTTTCTACTGTTTTAATTTAGAATTTATGTGTTTCTCATTAAGATTGAAACACATACATTCTAATGATTCTCTGTCAAAAAATATCTAAACATGTTTCTTTGCCTAAAATATTTTGGTATGTATACACACACCATTTATGGGTTATAAAACACACCATTCTACCAACTTTTCAAAGTAGTATGTGGCCATAATCTTTAAATTGGAGTTGATGGCAATTAGTTAACATTTTGAGCTTCCCCGTAGTTTGATCAAGTTTGATTATGTATTTCTTTGCTTAGAAAGTCTCCTGGCCAGGCATGGTGGCTCACGCCTATAATCCCAGCACTTTGGGAGGCTGAGGCGGGCAGATCACAAGGTCAGGAGATCGAGACCATCCTGGCTAACACGGTGAAACACCATCTCTACTAAAAATACAAAAAATTAGTCAGGTGTGGTGGCGGGCACCTGTAGTCCCAGCTACTCAGGAGGCTGAGGCAGGAGAATGGCGTGAACCCGGGAGGCGGGGCTTGCGGTGAGCCGAGATCGCACCACTGCACTCCAGCTTGGGCAACAGAACAAGACTCCGCCTCAAAAAAAAAAAAAACAAAAAAAAGAAAGAAAGTCTCCTAAATTGAGCTCTTTCTTAAAAACACATCTCCTAGATACTGTGTTTCTTTAACTGAAGATTCTACATTTTGGGACAACTTCTTACTTCTTTTTATACCCCTATAATATTATATTTTGAAACCTATTTTCAACCTTATCCTGGGAATAGTTTGCTGTGTTGAGTACCTCACAGGTTCAGGTCACAACCACTGAATAGCCATACCTTTTAAAACGCAGTTTAGACCAAAACCCAACTGAGATTGCCAATGACTCTATAATAATTGGCTCAGGTCTCCACATTTCTTAGGGACCAATCTTAGGTAACAAGATTAAGGCATTGGATCAGGTTTATTCAAGAATATACATACTTTTCCTACACCAGGACTTATTGTCTTTTGGCATACTCAAAGTTTAGGTTGTACAGTCTAGGCATTTTTTTTTTTACCCCAAGGTTTTTCAAAGTTAAATCAACATAGATGTGTACAGAGTCCACAACTCCCCTTTTGATCAAGTTCTAGTTACCCTGAGTTCTAGAATCCCAGAATTCCCTGCCCAAACGGCCCCATATCAGCTTCCAGTGATTGAGCTGTCCTCTTCCCCAGGTCTGTCATCTCCAGGTCTATCACATCTGGTCTGTCGTCTGTCCCTCCACAGTGTAACACAAAGCCAAGGAAGTAGATGAGGAGCAACTATTTGTGTGGGTTATGAACTGTGCTTAAAAATGCAAACTGGGTGTCCACACACATACATGCAAAGTCTCTCATGGTACAAGATGGAGTCAAGGTAGGTAGCAAAGGAAAAATAGGTCAAGAATCACTAATGAGGGGCTTGGGGACCAGTACTTCCTCTTTTACCACATTAGGGCATGGCATTCTCGGGAGTCTAAGAACATTAAATTTTAACCCACCCTTCCCAATCATGTTAAATAGGTTTTTCTCAAATTAGGAAGGAAGATAAAATTTTATTTAACAGTGTTTTAATTTGATTTATAACATTTAAATATTTAGTATTTTTCCATATGGTATATACGCCTTCATTGCTACCACTGCCTCATGTTCACCTGAAAATTCAGAAGAAGCCCAGGCTACGGCTTCACCTGTGAGCAAATATAAAATATCAAGTTTAATCAGCTGAAATAGACTAAATTTCAGAATCAACTAAAAAACTGAAAATACTGTTGATCATTTAACAATATGAGTTTGAACTGCATGGGTGAAAAAGAAGCAAGAGCAAGAATAAAACATATAGGAGTTTAGAAGCACTGGGGGTAGGGAGAACTAAGTCTGCAATTAACTCTTATTAAAAATTTTCAGTCAATTGAATGAATCTGTCTAAGCTTTTATTTCCTTTTACTATAGAATAATAAATAAAAATATTTGGGATCCATGATCAACGCTACTTTAAAAATCAATGAATCAATAAGTGTTGTTAGTCCATCAGAGGGAGTCAGGGCCATGTATATCTGTGGACCCACTGATCTTGGGACCATCCTTTCACCAAAGATGCCGCTGATCTTACTTTAATCACTTGGATTGTTCAAAATCATCCCTGAACTGCTGGGAGTCTTCAAACCAGTGATAGTCAATGGGGTTTGTGTTCCTAACCTGGGCAGTTTGGCTAGTACTGGGAGACAAAGCACCCTAAATTTAACCCCATTGTTTTGCCATGGGCAATATCGTAATCCAATGTTATTATTTCTAAGCATAGGTCCCAGCAGCATTTACCCAAAATTCTTATGTGCATTATGGTTGAATTAATTATATATACCTGAGCATTAGTTAGAAATTATTTGTAAGCATGTAGTATATGTAAAATTTCTAATGCTCTGATAAGAATCATCATGAATAAAAATAAAGCAACAAAGTACTGGTTTAGGAAACTGAAAATGACCTTGTACATAGAGTTTATTTTTTCTTACTTTTGTCTACTTCTCAGTACTACATAAACATTGCACTATTTAGAATTAAAATGTTCTTCACTTGTAACAGAATATTAGACAAGAATAATTTTAAGGCTAAAGCTATTGAGAAGAGACTGTAGAAATCAAAATACTGGTAAATACTTTGTTCTCTTCAGCATTATTTCCATTCACTTAAAGTCACAGGAACAGAAACATCATGAAAGGAGACTGAAGACAACTGTGGCCCTCTTGAGACTAATGTAAAAGCCAAAACTTTCATGAAGAAGCAATAGTGGTCTTTATAAGCCAAGTAGCCTTGGCCTCAATCTATTTTTTTTATATTTTTTAACATTTATGAGACTTCAAGGCTGCTGTGTCTTTCTTTGTAGTCTGTACAGAAACATTTGCTTATTTAAAAAATAAAAACAAGGTAAGTTTCTGTGTATGCAAGCTGTGAAATAGGCATAGAAACCTGCCATTCCAGATGTAAATAAAATAAGATTAAGTTGTGGAGATTGAAGAATAGGGCACCGATATTCGTTCATGGCCATAGTCATCATCCACAGCTATTTGAGCTCCAGATGACTCATTTCCTGCTGGAGTTTATTGTTAGAGCATATGGGTATCAAAACTGTTCTTAACATTTTAATCTTAAATTTTTTAAAAAATCATCTAAATTACTTTCCAAAATATTTTTAAATCTAAAAATATTCTACTCAAAGAAATGTGGCATTGTCATAGAAATTAGAAGACAAGAACTTGTTCATCTCCTCATATTCCAAAATCAACTTGGAAATAAAATTAGGAAACAAGGGATAGAACAAATGCAACATAAAAGCAACTAGCCTTTACATTACATGGACAATTACCAAGGAATGAAGAGATAAGAAAAACCATCATCATATCTTTATTTTTTTTTTAATTTAGGAAACCAAATACTCGTGTTTAGAGTAGGATGATTTTATCATCTTTTTCCTATAATGCCCTTAATTCATTCCACTTATATTTTTTGGAAATGTAAACTTTTGGATGCATAGAATCTAGTTATAGGCTCTGTTTTGTAAAACAATAAACAAACTACTATAAGGAAACATTAACATTCGTTCTTGTCAGTATTTATAAATTATCAGTTTATTTTCAATTCAGCTAAGAAGTATTACCCATTTATAGCTGTTGCTTAACGTTGAGAATGGCCAAAGCTAAAACATTTAGGACCTTTGTATAGAAAACTAGAAAAATAAGAATTAAGCACCATTGCATTATACTGCACCATGAATCTAGTGGAAGATAAAAGGTGTTTTAGAAATCCAGTCATGTCCTGCATAACATGTTGGTCAATGATGGATGGCATGTGCTATGGTAGTCCCATAAGGGCACAATGGTACTGAAAAGTTCCTGTTGCCTAGTGAGGTCTTGAAGATCCTGATGCTGTGGAGGCCTAGGTTAGCGTGTGTGTTTGTGTCTTAGTTTTTAACAAAAAAGTTTTAAAAATAAATAAATAAATAATTTACAAAAATAGAAAAAAGCTTATAGAATAAGGATAGCAAGCAAGAAAATATTTTTCTACAGCTGTATAATGTGTTGGGTTTTAAGCTAAATGTTATTACAAAAGGGTCAAAAAGTTAAAAAAAAGTTTACAAAGTAAAAAAGTTACAGTAAACTAAGGTTATTTATTACTAAAGAAAGATGTTTAAAATAAATTTAGTGTAGCCTATGTGTATAGTGTTTATTAAGTTTTTAATAGTGCACAGAAATGTCCTAGGCCTTCACATTCACTCACCACTTACTCATTCACCCAGAGAAACTTCCAGTCCTGAAAGCTCCATTCATAATAAGTGCCCTATACATGTGTACTGCTTTTTAACTTTTATATTGTACTTTACTGCACTTTTTATATGTTTAGATTCACAAATACCATTGTATTATAATTGCCTATAGTATTCAGTAGAGTCTACAGTATGATGCTGTGCAGGTTTGCGGCCTAGGATGAATAGGCTATGCCATATAGCCTAGGTGTCTAGGAGGCTATACCATCTAGTTTTGTATAAGCACACTCCATGATGTTTACACAACAAAATCACTGAATGACATTTCTCAGAACATATTTCCATCATTAGAGACACATGACTGTACATCATTTTATCTAGAAAACCTTAAGAAACAGCATAAAAGTAGAGAAAAGAGTCCAGAAAGCTGGTGATAAAATGTTAGGTTGGAATCTTGCGTCTATCATTGAATAGATGGGTGACCTTGGCCAGTTTTCTTAACTTCTTTGTGCTCAGTTTCCTCACCTTTAATAAAAGTGATAACACTAGGGTGGGCTTGGTAGCTCACACCTGTAATCCCAGCACTTTGGGAGGACAAGGTGGGTGGATGACCTGAGGTCAGGAGTTCGAGACCAGCCTGAGCAACATGGTGATCCCCCATCTCTACTAAAAATAGAAAAATTAGCTGGGCATGGTGGCGCATGCCTGTAATCCCAGCTACTCAGGAGGCTGAGGCAGGAGAATCGCTTGAACCTGGGAGGTGGAGGTTGCAGTGAGCTGAGATAGCACTGATGCACTCTAGCCTGGGTGACAGAGCCAGACTTCATCACAGAAAAAAAAAAAAAAAAATAGTAGTAACAATAGTACCTTCCTCATTGTTGCTAGTTACAACTTTGTAACTACAATAATCAAGTGAGTTAACATGTATAAAAGACTTAGAACAGAACAATGCCTGACACAAACATTATATGAGTGTCTGTTGAATATAATTTTCCTTGCTCTACCTTGCCTTTGTCATTTCACTGTACATTTGAAGTACTCTTGGCAAATATGATTTGTCCTACTGGTTGACAGGTGAATTAATTAGAAGCTAGTTCATATAATCAGTTTTTTAAAAAGAAACCAAATTAAGTAAAACATTGTATTTTAATTAAAAACCTGTGAGTGCACATTTATTGGCCAATATTTTGAAGTAAAGCCAAGGCTTTTTCTCTGAACACTGTCATGTTGAATAAAATTCTATTATTTCTTTCTTGCCCTATACATTATCTGCATTGCTGCCTTTGGTTTAAAACTTTTAAAAATACTCATGAAGTAAACTGATTTCAGAATGCATCCAGATTACTATCAATTTCCTCCAGTATTTGATAGTTGCCTGGTTCTCCACACATCAGATTTTTTATTTGCAGCCCATCCTTTCAGATTGTCATAAATATAGGTTTCTTAGAAGCTTTTCTTTCATATTCATGATTCACAAGCTTATGTAACAATTAAATTGTCTACTCATGAGAAACAATTGCATTTGCAGAGGGCATATACAGACAGTCTCCAACTTATGATGGTTTGACTTCACAATTTTTCCACTTTATGATGGCGTGAAAGTGATAAACATTTAGTAGGAACTATACTTCGAATTTTGAATTTTGGTCTTTTTTATGGGCTAGCGATATGCAGTACGATAGTCTCTTGATGCTGGGCTCAATCATGTATCACAAAGTCTATGAATATATCATGTAATTTATTGACTGCTGTACCAAAAGAGTTCTGAGTATATGCTAGGCTAAGGTAACATGTTTGGTAGGTTAGGTGTATTAAATGCATTTTAGACATGAAATTGTCAACATATGGTGGGCTTATTGGGCAGTAACCCCATTGTAAGTCGAGGAGCATCTGTATAGATTTGAGAATGTAGTTGACTCCAGGCAAGCATATCACTGAACCTGAGAGAATACAAGTGTGCAAAACTCCAGAAAGGGTCTTACTGTGACGAGCTTCAGAAATCTTTGATCATTGGCCATTACGTTTTAAAGGAGTGGAAATTGTCAATTAGTTCTGCGTGTTGGTTAAATGGAAGTCAATTATGCGAACTTCTATTATACTTACTTTATTTATTGTTTATATGACTGAGTTTGAATCTAGACTGTGACCACTTTGAGAGAAAGAAGGGCATGTTTTATTCATCTTTGTATTTCTAACATAGTGCCTGGATCACAGCAAGTGCTTAATAACTGCTGGCTAAATAACAAATATGTGTTAACAGTTAATAAAATATGTTAAAGTTGCCCTATATTCTTATCTTGAATGTTGTCAATTTTATAACATGGTTTATCATTAACCCACCTGCAAGTAGTATTATTGAAATTATTTTTAAAAAGCCTTTATTAGAAAACTCCTTCCATCACAACAAAGATGATCACAAGATAATCACTGAAAACAGCATTAGAATTAAAATATAGTGTGTATGCTATATATTTTGATCCAATGATGTAGTCATTTAGAATAAATATTCTTATTTAGATTTCTAATCAAGGACAGCTGCTAAGGGAAAGCTGTCCTCCTTGCAGCCATTTCAAAATACTAGGCAATTTGAAGTATGATCTTTTAAATTATCCATTTGTGTTTTAAGTGTATCTCCATTCTCCATTCTTCTTTTTTTTTTTTTTTTTTTTTTTTAGTATTTGTCTCATATTTCAACTACTTGTGTGTATTCCTCAGACTCTTGGAAGCATACAGTAATTTTAACAGCACTTCCTTTGTGACAGGCATTTCATATACTGTATAATCAAGGTTTTCAAGTCTGCTCTATAACTGTTGATTTGTTGATTGGGGTTTAACCTTCTCTTCTAAAGAAATGCCTTTAAGAAGCAGAATTCTTCATAGAGCCACAGTTTATGAGAGTGTCTTATTCTCTACTTCATGCTGTTTGTCAGGTGAATGGGATAGCAATACTCAAAGATGCCCAGAAAAGATACACAGTTTTATACAGAATCACAGCTCAAATCTTTGAATAAGAAGTAGTTGAATGCCTTCTCAGACATTACAAAAAATAAAGTAGACTGGTCTAACCAAGTCCATTTCCTCAAATAAGCATTCCTCTAAGTGTGGGCCAGAGACCTTCAAGGATCAGGAGATCAAAACTATTTTTATAATGCTAGTAACATTATATGCCTTTTTCACTCTCATTTTCACTCTACATTCACAAGTGTGTGTGGAGTACAAAAAGTTTATTAAGATGGATTCAGATTCCACGTTGATATTAACCTTTAGGAAACTAATACTCATTAAGTTTCAATGTAGCTCCAAAGAAAAATACTTGTCATTATATGAATAAAATATTGGAGCAGATTTTTCTTCATACGTTTACGATAAAACAACATATTACAAAAGATAATGCAGGAACTGGTGTGAAAATCCAATTGTCTTGTATTCAGGCTTTATTTATTTACTTATTTATTTATTTAGAGACAGAGTCTCACTCTGTCCCCCAGGCTGGAGTGCAGTGGCGCCATCTCGGCTCACTGCAACCTCTGCCTACAGGGTTCAAGTGATTCTTCTGTCTCAGCCTCCTGAGTAGCTGGGATTACAGGCACTTGCCACCACGCCCAGCTAATTTTTCTATTTTTAGTAGAGATGGTGTTTCACCATGTTCTTCAGGTTGGTCTCGATCGCCTGACCTTGGGTGATCCGCCTGCCTCGGCCTCACAAAGGGCAGGGATTACAGGTATGAGCCACCCGCGCCTGGCCTATTCGGCCTTTTGTAAAGAGATTTTTGAAACAGTAAGATAACATCACTCTTCTCATTTATACTTTTGTCTTGGTTAATATTTTTTAACAAAATAAGTTATTTTCATTAGTTTGTATTAGATTTATTTATATTACTAATAATTATAATAATGTAATACTAATTTAGTTATTGATATTATGAAATAATTTTAAAATAAATATTATGTATTTTTCTCACTTCTAGTTTCTACCATGTAGATATTAACCACATAATCAAAACTCTGTTTTCAGGAATCTTTGGTACTTTTGAGGGTAAATGGATTTTTAGACCAAAATGTGTGAGAACCCCAGCACTAAATGATGCAAGTCTGATCTGAAAATAATAATAGCATATGTCTAAATATCATATTGTAAGAAATTTTTAAAAAAATAAGTTACAAAGAAAGATAATGATCTAGAGAGAACACCAATGAACCCCTTTTCACCTTGTTTACAATTGGCACACTTTGAAGTAGAAAAGGTAAAATTTCATTCTTAAGTGACTTTATATAAGTTTTGTAGTTACCCACATGAAACAGATTTCATCAGATACTGCAAAACATCAGTAGAACATATACACAGTTAAATGTAACCATTTTGTTTCCTTAAATCAAGAACTTTTAATGGACTTTGTAACTATTTCTGTTAACCTAACATTGATTATGACTCAGTTCCAAATAGAAAATGTAATGAAAGACTGAAATGTAATGAAAGTAACAAATTCTTCTACTTAGAATAAAACATGAAAAATCAGCAGGTAAACTATGAGTTACACTGTTCCAACATGTGTATTGTGTATTGTCAAACTGTATCTGTATTATATTTGCACAAATGAACTACTTTTATTACTTTTATCTCATAGAATTACCTCAATGTTAAAATTCACACACACACACAAACACAGACACACACACACACACAGAGGCATAATTATATACTGCTGTATATTGCTTTAAAAATTAGAATTGGTATCAAAGTTATCTAGCTTTAAAAAAATTTAGTAAGAGTTTCAAAATACCTAGGCTACTTGAATTTCTGTCTCTGGGTTATTAAATGATATTGAAACAATTATGCCATGACTCCTGCTATATAAAAGCTATAATACTCTTTTACCTCATTATTATTTAAATGTTAAATGCTCTATTATAGAGGTAAATTGGGTTTAAAATAGAATGTTTCAAGCAGAACAGCAAAAAATGTAAGGTTAAACAGAGTGAGGAATCAGAGCTTCAATTTATGATATGAAGCTGCCAGGGCATGGATTGATCTTTTGATATACTAAGAAAGATAGACCCTCTGGCATGCCCTGTAGAGAATAAATATACTGATCTGAAACAAAAATGTAAAACAGCTGTTAAGTGACAGAGGAAATGTGCATTGGACCACCAGACTGTCATAAATATTGCACTCTTAATCAGAAAGCATCTGTCTTTTCCTTCTTGACAATCTCTGCATTGTATTTAATCTGTACAGAATGCTTCTCCCAACAGGTGCGATGGTGTTTATAAATCTAAAACCTTATTTAAATGAAGCTTACAACTGGAGATGTTTCAATTAACAGGGCACTATTTTACGAGAAGGAATCATTCTAACATTTGGCAAATCCATAGATTGCGATGCATTTGTAAAAGTTAATTATTGGAAAATTAGAGTATAGATGCCAAGAAAAGCTAAAGATCAAAGGTGTTTTAAGCAATTTTATGCAATATATTTGCATCCAGAGAAACTACAGGTAAAAGCCACTGGTGGGAATGTGGAATAGCTTGAAATATTGGGGATAGATATTACAAAATGTCATGTTTTATTGACATGTCCATAAAAATTGGCCTCTATTGCACTAGTTTATTTTCCTACAGTTCAATTTTTCATCTATTATCATGATTCAGTTGTTGAACTTGCATATAATAGATCCATGATCAATCTTACTGGACGGTAGATAGATAGATAGATAGATAGATAGATAGATAGATAGATAGATAGTAATTCTAAGGTTTGCATTATAATCACCCAGCTAAGTGTCAAATAGGTAATTTCTTCAAAGCCATGGATATAATAATAAAATTAACTCTCTTAGAAAATACCCTTTGAAAGTGGAAGCAGCTATAAAATTATTCACTTTAACTCTTTTACTAAAGTGAGTGCAGAGATAATGAGCTCAGTCCCTGCAGGGGCCACACAGATACTATAAGTGACACGAGTCTGGTGGAACATTTGACCCTTAGTTGAGTATTCATCTCCTAATCTTTGATAGCAACAGGTGTTGAAGAAAATATTCTTCTTAACTGCACTCTTGGACAAACAACATGGCAGGCTAGTGAGCAGTGCCCATTGAGTTGATTGTTTCCATGGAGAAAAAGTACACAATATTTCCAGAAATTCAATTTTTCAGTAACGTATAGGTCAAACAAAATATATTGATAGACTATCTCTTTCCCTTGGGCTTCCAATTTGCAATCTTTAGTATAATAGTTGAGAATATAGGCTTGCTGTCAAACATATCTTAGATCAACATCTGTCTTGGCCATTTATTATCTTTATGACCTTGGATAAGCTACTGGACTTTAAATTCCATTTCATTCTCAGCATGAACAGAGTGAATAATGAAAGCTAATTTATAGTGATGTTTTAAATAATAAATGATATAAGGGGTATAAAATACTTAGTATGGCAAGTACTCAATAAGTGGTAAATAAGCAATAAGTGGTACACATTATGGGCTTCTTTTGTTGTTGTTGCTGTTGTTGTTGTTGTTGTTTTGAGATAGTGTCTCATTCTGTCACACAGGCTGGAGTGCAGTGGTGTGATCTTGGCTCACTGCAACCTCCGTGTCCAGGGCTCCAGCGATCCTCCTGTCACAGCCCTCCCCACCACCCCCAGTAGCTGGGACTGTAGGCACCTGCGAACATGGCCAGCTAATTTTTGTATTATTTTGTAGAAATAAGATTTCACCATGTTGCCCAGGTATCAAACTCCTGGGCTCAAGCAATCTGCCCGTCTCGGCTTCCTAAAGTGCTGGGACTACAGGCATGAACCGTTGCACCTATCCTTATTTTGTTTTTAATAAGATACGGATTTTTTTTAAAAAAGCAGAAGCCCAGAAACCAATGTAACTGGATCATTAACATGAAGCGATTTAAAATTTCAGGCCTCCTAATTCCAAATCCACCAATCTATTTTCCGTATATATTTGTAACTGCGACTTCATATAAAAGCTCTAATTTCCTTACCTGCTTTACTAATTGACATAGGATAAATATTTTTTACATCGTGGATAAAGCCTTTTTTTAATATTTAAAATTCCTCTTAATAGCTGTATACGAATATCTCTTACAGGTTAACACAGAAAGCAAAGGTTACTCTGTTCCTCAAAAAAAATTATTTCATCTCAAGCATTCACACTTTGTAAGGGACAAATCCATTTTAAAAATTCTTCCCCTAAAGCAATATCAACAAAGTCATTTGTTATAAAGCATAGGGGACTCCATTTTAATTACTTTTTTGGAGATAAATAATACAAATGATTTTGATGGTGGGAGTTAGATATTCTGGGTATAATTTGAAAACGATTGGATCCTTCAGACTAAGCCAGTTCTGTTAGATAGACTTTAGCCTTAGGATAATACAGTTCTTCTTAGAATTTTATTGGTCCCTGTTTCAAAATCTTCTCCCTATTAACACCTCAGATCCTCCAGCTGATCCTCATCAAATTCCACCTCTTCAGCCTGATAAACGTGTTTTCCTCAACAATTAACAAACTCCTCCCTTCTACTGATGTGTTCGTATCTAAAAAGTTTAGAAATTATCCCATTAATACGTTGTACTTACAATCAGACAATAATAACTGCAATAATGGGGACTTATTATCTGCTCAAGGTTAGCTAAACCCTCTACATGCATAGTCTCATTTAATCCTCACCACAGCTCTATAGATTCGCTAAATATACCAAAGTACTTCGTTTGTAAAATCATTTTGAAAGATGTTAAATAATTTGTCGAGTAAGTGTCAGAGTCAGGGCTTCCCTCTCATTCCCAAGGCTACACTATTCTCTCTCAATTATTGGCTTAAAACTAAACCAAGATGAATTAGACACATAATAAATAAGAATTAAAATATTTTGTGTGGTTGCAGAGAAACATAAAGCCAAATATTACTCAATGCTACTAAAAATGAAGATATTGCATATCTGAAGTTGAGCCTATACAAACATAACTTAAGCACCCCTTCTGAGGAACATTTATATTTGAAGAGCAAGGCAGATTTGACCGTACTTTCCAGCCATTATTTTGTTAATGTAATAATTACCTCAAGCAAGCCATTCTAGAGGCTTTCAAATAGCTCTGAATAATGCATAAATAATTTGTAAATGAAGGTAAAATGTCCCAACAGGTTTAGATCCACAGACAAACAGTTTCCTGAGACATAATTCTGAGAAAGATTAGAAGGATTGAAGTCCAAAAGATGGATGAACAGAGACTTGATTAAGGTGAATCATGCTTTTGTGATATTCTTTGGAAAAAAAAGGCTTCCATCTTCACAAAAAAGTACTATCTTTTTTAAGCAGGCAAACTATTGACAAACTTTGGGTAGCTAATCCACAAGACTCACATTAACATACAGAACATGAAGTGCATTTTCCTTTGGGCAAGGAGAGGAGAATCTATTGCACATGTCATCTGTTTCTGTGAATACTGAAGATTACAATTATGTTTTGATGTTAATCCAACTACTGCAAATTTCTTGTTGCAGAGCACCGTGTGAAAATGTGAGTGACAGTATAAATCTTTTTAAATTGAATTCAACACTATTGAAAGGAGCTGATGTTTTCAAATACTATCACAAAGCCTTTGAAAAGCAAGAATAACTCTCTAAATGAAGCCGCTTTTCTATAGTGACCTATTTGATATGAAAATTGAATAGCCAGGATAAAATCAAATTCTGCAGGTCTGCTATATTGTGTGTGTGTTTTGCATTTTTTAGGAACAATCACCTCTAATGTTTTGATGTCCTCATAAGCAAACTGCACGATGGGAACTCCAAGATGGTTGATGAAATAATCAGCATCACCTTGTATCTGTATAGAACTGATATTGGTTTCTGGGCACTGAGCTCTTCTGGTACAGTTGAAATTATTTTTCTGAAAAACATAATTTAAATTGTTAACACATACTATGCTTCCCAGGTCATCCCTAAATCAGTACTACTCAAAACATGGTCCACGGATCAGCAGCATCAATGTCACCCTGGAGATTGTTAAAAATGCAAATACTTAGGCTCCACACTGTCCTATCTAATGGGTGGTAGAGCCCAGGAATCTGCATTGTAACTCTGCTCTGTGATTCTGATGCTCACTGAAGCATAACTAGCATTGGGAAGAATTCAAGCTTTGTTTGCTGTTGTTGCTTCAAAAGCATTTTTTATCATAAGTTTAATTTGAACTCTGATGACTCTGACAATATTTAAAAGAATGTTGAGTCTCTAAAAAGGTGTAGCATTTTGTTTTTTAATGAAGTTTTCCTATAAACTTAAAGAATGCTTTGTAGGATATAATTCTGTTCTTCTTAAAATGTTTATTAAAAACTAGAGAAGAGGCCGGGCGTGGTGGCTCACTCCTATAATCCCAGCACTTTGGGAGGCTGAGGCAGGCGGGTCACCTGAGGTCAGCAGTTTGAGACCAGCCTGGCCAACATGGTGAAACCTCGTCCCTACTAAAAGTAGAAAAATTACCCGGGCGTGGTGGCAGGCACCTGTAATTCCAGCTATTCAGGAGAATGAAGCAGGAGACTTGTTTGAACCCAGGAGGCAGAGGTTGCAGTGAGCCAAGAGTGTACCATTGCACTCCAGTCTGGGCAACAAGAGCAAGGCTCCATCTCAATAAATAACAAATAAATAAATAAAAATAAAAATGAAAAACTAGAGAAGAAACTTTCTTGATTTCTTCCTGAAAGCATATTCCTAGATGTTTTAAAATTATACGTCAACAACTACAGTGGGCCATAGTGAACCACACAGCTAAGTTCAAGCTCTGGGGAATATAAGATGATATAGACTATTATTTCTTAAACTAAGAGTTGCCTGGCATGCAAAGCAAATGACAGTAGCTTTAAAAAAATAAAACAAACTAAAGGGTTTTATAATTAATATTCATTAAAATGTCTTCTTTAATAAATTTCTCAAAAATCTAGAACATTTCTGAGATGCAGTGACATCAACTATGAAACGTGGAAGAATACCAATCTCCTGGACAGTTGTGAGAAAATGAGGCAATAAGTATAAGAACATCAAGTGTCATAACAAGCTCATAAAGTATGTACTCAATCCATGTTTGCCTTTGAATCAAGACAGCAACTTCTCAACCTCTCATGCTTCTCTGGCATGACATAATTTCAAAAATACTTTTAAATGTAATCTATATAAAATAAAACTGTAAAATCAGACCCAAGCTTTACAGGGGAGATAGATGTCCCTGTGGTTAACAGGGACGATGAAATTTAAAAACAGAAGCAAGTGAACTTGCTAGAGTGAGAAAAAGCTTTTTCCATTCTTGGAAAAAGCAGCTCCACAAACATTTGCTTTGCATCCTGAGCCAGAACAGCTCCTGTAACCAGACACAAGAGAAACTGGAGCTGGAAACCGCCCCTCACCAGCCCTTTGAAAGAAAAGTTTGACACAGAGTTCTCGTTTGGGGCATAGAAAACAACCAATCAAAAGTTTGACAGAGAGTTCTGGGGGCATAGAAAACACCCAATCAGTACTCTACTATTTTAACCAATCAGAACTAAACAAGTTTGAATCCTTCATTTGCATAAACAGGCCTGATTGAGAACTGAGGGGGCAGTTTTCCCTATTTAAGCTAGACCCTCCCTTTGTTCTTCAGAAAATGCGCTTTCACTTATACTAAAAGCTGTGCCTCCCTAGTCTACAGGCTGTTGTTTTTAATAGAAAATAAAGCTCCCCACTTTTCCTTTTCAGATCACCTTGTCTTTTGCTAATATATATCAAAAGACTTGAAAATATGTGGTGTAATATTAAGAAAATAAGTTATTCCAACTTTTTTCAACCACAGTGCTGGATGCTATAAACATATAATAATGTTTCAATAACTATCTAGTTTCTTTGAAGACCTCATGGAAAGATCTTTGCAGCAAAGTTAAACATCAATTAAAATGGAAAGCCAGTATGAACCTTTGCAAGCAAGTCAGCGTTTCAGTTTACAGACAAGGCAGTGTTTCTGTTTAATGTGTTTACAGCTATCTTGGCTGATTAACCACTTTGGAAATAGAAAAAGAATGTTTTTCCCATACAGTCTAATCAGTAGCAACTTAATCCTTTTTATGGTGACCCCCACCCTCCACCACCAATTTGCTTCTTTTCAAAGCTGATTTTTTCTAAAGGTGGGGGTAATCCTTTTTCACTTTCTGACACATTCTTCTGGCTTAAGACTCCTGGGGGTTTTATATTAAGCTGGGACAGTTTAGGGAGGGTCTTGAATAGTTGCGAAGAGCTAGTCTTAAGCACTAGAACATGAAAAACAAACTATTTTATATCATGTTATAAATCCCGAGCACCTCTGGAGGTATTTGTTTAGCTCGGTTTTTGTCGTTGTTGTTTGTTTTTAAGTTGAATTTGAATGCCTAGGGCAGGCAAGACATTTATTAACATCCGTCACTAGTGTCTCACATTCAGCCTGCTGTACTCATTCAGATTTACTGAATAGGGCCAGAGGCATTCGAATTTGTGAAACCGAGATTGTTGCACCATTTTATGTCATTAATGAGGATATGATAAGATCTGGTCTTTACTTTCTCCAGATGCCTGACTAATGAAAGTAAAAATCATTTTTAAATGACCTACTTTCTCTTTAATGAAGTAACAGGTATGTCTTTTCAAGACAGCAAAAGCATCCTACTCAACATAAATGAAAATATAGGTTTGGCTTTAATTTCATTTTACGTACATTAACTCTTAACATCCACCCATGCTCAGCCATGCTCCTTAGATCGAAACCTTTTTCTCAACAGAAAAATGTCATGGTCAAAAATTAACAATGTTAAATTCTACAATATGTGCCTATTAAAAATTTTTTTAAAAAATAAAAATTGTATTTAGGTTTAATATTTGATATTTTCATTGTCATCATTAGTTATATAAACATTTAGTTATATAATAGCTGCCCTCTGACAAAAGGTGTTAGTTTCTTACATATGCATGTTTCTAAGATTGCACAAATGACCCCATTGCAATCAATCCTTGCAATTTTTTTTTTTTTCCCAAGATGAAGTCTCACTATGTTGCCAAATGTTGTCCAGGCTGAGATTGACCTTCCGGGTTTAAGGGATCCTCCCAACTCATGAATAGCTGGGACTACTGGGCCCAGCTACTTGCAACATTTGTTTGCTCTAACAGTTACATAGAGCACATTTCTGGTTTAGCCTCAGCCTATTTCTGAAGCCACTATGAGTTCTTCTAGTCTCTCTGTTCTTGCTGTAGCTACTATCATTTAGCTTCAATGTTTCCATTGCATTCCATTTCCATGGTTTAAGTACATAATTATTTACATGTTTCGTATTGTTCAGGCAAATCAAAAGGGCAGCATTCAGCTTTCAAGATTACACTCCCCCAAACACTTCTGCATTCTTCCTAGTATAGTTTGCTTTGCCTTGCCTATTTATTTAAAAGTCTAATTTTTTTCCCTAAAGGTTTATATTGCTGACTCTGCCATATAAAAACTTTTTTTTTTTTTTTTTTGGTAAACCAACTAAGATGGCAACAGAGTGAGCATTATCTAGAAATATCTTACAATTTTACTTTGAGGGTTAAGATCTATTAAACTACATCTCTGATGCTACGTGTGGACTAACTTATGGAGAGGAGATAGCATACAGAAAAAGCGGGTTGAGTGACCGACAGCTGGGAGCACTTAACTTTTGAGGCTCCTCACGTCATAATCAAGCCCAAAGGGAGGGAAAATGCTTCAAGAAAGCCAAACCAAGATGGAGGCTTCAGGGACAACACAGTTTCCTGAGGAATTCTCCTGGAGCTTGTTTCTCACCTACTGAACCCAGAGTTTCTCTGATGGCCTTGCAGAGGACTTAATTCACCATTCCCCCACCCCATCCCCACTCCACACACAACCTTTTCTCCTCCTCTCTCTTTGTTTACCTCATTCTTTACTTCCTACTCTCACTAATTTAACCAGTGATGAGGGGAAGAAGCATGTTACCTTCAAACCTGTGTTCATTTTGTCCTTTCATGCTTTTGTTTCCAACTAGCTTCACAGTTAAAAAGTCAGATAACCCAATTTGCCCAGATAACCCAAAAGCTAGGAACCCAATTTGCAGATTTGAGGTTGGTTTTTTTTTTTTTTCCCCAAGGTCATTTTATCTAGGGATTTCCCTTAAGAGAAAAACATTCCTGGCATAGAAACACTATTTTCTAAATCTTCATTATTCATTACTTTAAGGTAATGAATTTAAGGCCAAATTCACAGACCTGAAGTGATCGTAAATCTATATTCAATCCTAACGCGAATTGTTTTTCCTCACAGCACTTCAGAGGATTATAATAGATCCATGTGAGATAATAGACATTGATCTACTCAACCCTCATAAGCATCAATATTTGAGAGACTAGTAGGAAGAAATGTTAATTTTCTTCGTTTTACTAGAAGTGAAGCACCATGGAAGAGGGGAGGTTGGCAGCAAATTTGTGCAGGTCAATTAATTTTTAAAATTTATTTACAAGGCTGAGTAAATTAAGAATTTCGTCCAAGGAGTTCAAAATGCCTCATATTTAATGTTTGATAACAAGCATTTTTATTCCAGTTCATAACATCAGCAAGTTCAGGCAAGGACCATGATTATGTCACTAGCTTAATTTTCCACCCACGAGTCCATAGAAGACCTGAAATGAAATCACTACCTCAGTCCTCAATCTGTATGCTCTTTGCAAGTACGGTTTTAAGCTGAAAGGCAAAACTTTATAGTAAATGATCATGTAAGTAAGATAAAAAAAATTAAGTCAATATTTGCATTAAATAGTGATGCCAAGACAATTGACAAGTTTCCAAAAGTATTTTTAAAATCTGTTTCATAATTCAAATGTTTTATTTCCCCACATTCTGCTTTCTCCTGCATACATAAGCATTTACTCTACATGCATAGGAAATCTAAGTCGATTATTTACTCAAACAGCAAGAAAAGTGTAACATTCAAAATAAAAATACCATATTCAATACACCATAATAAAATTAAGTCACTTTCTTTTTTTTTTTTTTTTTTTTTTTTTTTTTTTGAGATGGAGTCTCACTATGTCGCCCAGGCTGGAGTGCAGTGGCACGATATCGGCTCACTCCAAGCTCTGCCCCCTGGGTTCACGCCATTCTCCTGCCTCAGACTCCTGAGTAGCTGGGACTACAGGCGCCCGCCACCATGCCCGGCTAATTTTTTGTATTTTTGTTAGAGATGGGGTTTCACCGTGTTAGCCAGGATAGTCTCGATCTCCTGACCTCGTGATCCGCCTGCCTCAGCCTCCCAAAGTGCTGGGATTACAGGTGTGAGCCACCTCACCTGGCCAAAATTAAGTCACTTTCTTTTCATTTCAGTTATAGTCTTGTAAGTTCAATTTTGTAGAAATAATTTATCTCACTGGTTTTCCTGTTTTTTTCCAGTATAGTAAAGTACCAATTATTACAATGACACGAATGATGTTAAAAAAATGATTTCTTGCTATAGGGCAGTGTGATGGTTAATTTTAAGTGTCAACTTGGCTGGGCCATGGGATGCCCGGATATTTAGTCAAACATCATTCTGAGTGTGTCTATGAGAGTGTTGTTAGATTAAACTAACATTGAATTGACAGTCTAAGTAAAGCAGATTGCCCTACTCAATGTGGACGCCCCTCATCTCATCGGCTGAAGACCTGAATGGAACAAAAAGGCTGACCTTCCCACAAGAAAGGGGAATGGGAGAACTCCTTCTGTCTGACTGCCTTGAACTAGAACATTGGTCTTTTCCTTTCTTTCGTTCTGAACCCCTCAAAAATAAGCTTTTTAAGGGTCTCAAGCCTGTTGGGTTTTGGACTGAAACTTAATAGCTTTCCTGGTGCTCAGACCTTCAAGTTCAGACTAGCACTACACTACTGTCTCTCTTAGTTCTGTATCTTTCCAACCACAGACCTCTGGGCTTGTCAGCCACCATAACCACATGAGACAAATCCTTATAATAAATCTCCTTATATCTACAAATACACACACACACACAAATTCATATAGTTATATATTATTGTATAATTATATGTTATTAATGTATTTATATATAAAGTGTGTGTGTGTGTGTGTGTATTAGTTGGTCTGGGCTGCTATAACAGAATGCCATAACAGGTGGCTTAAACAACAGAAATGTATTTTTAATGGCTGTGGAGTCTGGGAAGTTCATCAGGGTGCCATCACGGTAAGTTCTAGAGAAGGCCTTCTTCCTGGTTTGCAGATGCCAGTTTTCCCTTGGTATCCTTACATGAAGAGGAGCAGAAAGAGAGAGAGAGATCTTGTATCTACCTCTCTTTTTATAAGGGCATTAATTTCATTCACTAGGGCTCCATCCTCATGACCTATGTACTTTCCAAAGGCACCACCTACAAATAACATCAACATTGGGGATTTTGTCTTCAACATGTGAATTTTGAGGGGGCACAAACATTTAGCCTATACCAAGATATATCCTATTGATTCTGTTTCTTTGGGGAACTCTGACTAACATAGGCGCTCTTAGATGGCAGGTCACCTTTTTGTTTGTTTTAAGAAATTTTCATTAGAACCAGTGAAAAATTAAACTTTAATTTCTAACTAATGGTAGTGAGGAGAACTGTGTTATTTGATTAGCTGGAGGTAATTTGACAAAATTTTGCTATAACATTTTTAGTTTAGAACTTTATAGATGTGGTCCTGGGCAATGTGAACATGTAAACAATTGAAGGATCATGGACAAATCATTACATTTGAAACTGAGAAAAGAACCTAAAGATCCTAATAATGCCCAAGGGTTCTTATCCCGAGATCCACAAATAGAATTAAAGATCTGAGAACTTCGTGAACGAGAAAAAAAACAAAAAACAAAAAAACAACTTTATTTTCACTTGCTTCTAACTGAAATTCAACATTCCATTCAATTATGAAATAGGCAATGAACTCAGTAACATTTGTTCCAATATTAGTAGTACTTGCAACTTTGTAACCAAATAAAATCATGTTTTTACATCCTATTTCAGTTATTGCCAAAACATTGAAATATCACTTGAACCTATTGCTAGTTTGGAAATATTGCAGTTATGAGACACTTTGCTGACTTTTGTCATTTAATGTGTTAATTTTAAAAAGCCTATATATTACAAAAATGCAAATTTGTATGTTACTTAGGTAATTGCAGTTTAATATCATTGCTTTCCTTTTAACCCTGTGCATTTTAACTGAAGCATTTGAAACATAATTTTTGAGACTGGGTCTATATAGGACTTAGCAACTTGCCAAAATAGCCCACAGCAGGGAAACTCTCCTAGCAAAATAGCTTTGTTTTACAAATTAGAAAATTAAGGCCCCAAAATTAATAGAATTGAGATTTAATCCCAGAACTTTTCACTTCAAATGCAATCCTCCATTTTATGTACTATATTGATATATCCAGCTCACAAACCACATTAATACATGGGAATAAACTACTTCTAAATTTGTCCTTTTTAGGATTCCATGGGTCTTTTTAAATTTTTATCATATTGCATCACCAGATCTAGTTGTAACAAACTATACATCTATAATTTTTCTTCAATATTTATTTACCATGTGTGCCATGTATTCTTCATTTAACTTGTATTTTTATGCCAACTTGTGAACCCAATGCCCAATATTTAATGATGCATTGCAGATGTCTTCTAATAATCTTTGAAAGAAAATAAGAGGTTATGATTACTGACTTTTTCTACTACTTTATGCTAGAAGTTTATTTAAGTTATTCTAAATGCCAACATCTAATGAGCTTCTCATAAACAAAATATCTCCAGAATAGTAAAAAAAAAAAATTAAAAATTAATACATAACTTGCAATGCCTTTATTAAAGATTAAATTGGGTAAGGGAAGAAAACCAGATTTCATCTTATCATAAAACAGAAATTTTTGGGGCTGGGCATGGTGGCTCACACCTGTAATCCCAGTACTTTGGGAGGCCAAGGCAGGCAGATTACTTGAGGCCAGGAGTTCGAGACCAGCCTTGCCAACATGGCGAAACTGTGTCTCTACCAAAAATACAAAAATTAGCGGGGTGTTATGACACACGCCTGTAGTCCCAGCTACTCGGGAGGTAGAGGCAGGAGGATTGCTTGAATGCAGGAGGCGGAGCTTGCAGTGAGCCGAGACAGTGCCACTGCACTCCAGCCTGGGTGACAGAGTGAGACTCCCTCTCAAAAACAAAAACAAAAAAAAAAAAAAGGAAAGAAAAAGAAAAATTCAACCCATAATATGGGGTTTTCAAAATCTCCAATTTCTCAGGGTTTCTGCAAAGATTTAAAACCTACTTACTGGATGTTAACAAAAAGTATTTTCAGCTTTAGTGAAAAATTGCTAATCTTCTAGTCTACACAAGTAGCATTGCCAAATTGAAAAACACCCTCTAATTCTCATCTTTCTTCTGTTAATTTATACGACCTTAATCTTGTTATCAGATATAGAAAAATGTTCTTTTATATTTGAAATACTTTTTATTTAAAATTTAAAATTTCATTATGCACTAATGAGTGCTTCAAAGATCAATCTCTAAGAAAAAAAATAGAGAAACATGAAAATATTTGCTCTTATTTTTACTTCAGCTTCTAGCTGCTGTTTTCTTCTCTACTCCCTCAACAACCGACCTTCATTTCCTCTTTCTCTTCTCTGACCAGTTCAAGATCCCTCACCAGTAGTCACAAGATGGAAGAAGATGGATTTCTTTATTTTTTCTCTCTCCACTTAAGACTTTGTGTAACAATAAAAACAGGTTTGTCCTTTTAAAATATTAGAAAATATTCAGATTTCAATGAAACTGTTGCATCTAAGTAAAAACCTCCACTAAAGTAATAAAATAGTACCTACTCTACGGTATCTTATACCACAATAAGTTCCAGATGAATCCATCTTTACAATTTAAAAATCTAAATCATAAAATTGTAGTGGGAACAATGGAAGATAATTTTAATAACCTCAGAATGAAAAAGACATGTTTGAATGTGAAACAAACTCAAAAGATAAAAAAGATTAATTAGTCCTACTACACAAAATTATAACTTTTCTGTATGACAAAAATTACCATAAACAAACGTGAATGAAAACCTGGAAAAATATTTACAAATTATTTCACAGACAAATAGCTAGCTTCTATAATATATAAAGAAGAAAGATAAGCTGCTATAAAAAATTAATGAAGATGAACTGATATTACTCAGAAAAATTATTATAAATGCCTTTATACATAAAAGACACATAAAGTGACTTTTATATTTAGTCCCAAAAACCTTGTCAAGTTTGTTTGAATATGGACTGTGTCTTGAAGGATGTGAGAAATCTGGTGCCTCATACTGAGGAAAAAAATTAATGCAAATTCTACAAAATTTAAGTAAGTTAGATTGCATACATATAATGAAATAATATACAGTCTTTAGAAAGAAAAATGAATCTGTTTACACACTGATAATGAACAATCTCCCAGATACATTTCTACTTAAAAAATAATGTACAGAGATATTCTGTAAGATATCATTTGTGTTTCAAACATTAAAAATAAAAGTCTATATGCTCTAATATGTACAAATGCCATTTGCCTCTGGGGAGAGACACTGGTGTGAGGAATGGGTTTAGAAGAAAAACTTTCCATTGTCTATTTGCTTATTACTTTTGTATTTCTGTGAATGAGGCACCTCTCCAAAAAATAAATGTTACATTTTTAAAATTCCCTCCGAACTATATGTTATGTGTTCCCAATTCTAAGACTCCCTTGATTGTAAAATATAGTATGAAAAAAGGCTTTAAAAAGGCTTTTGTGGCCTGGCGCAGTGTGGCTCACGCCTGTAATTCCAGCACTTTGGGAGGCCAAGGTCGGTGGATCACCTGAAGTCAGGAGTTCAAGACCAGCCTGGCCAACATGGCAAAACCCTGTCTTTATTAAAAATACAAAAATTAGCTGGGTGTGGTGGCATGCACCTGTAATCTCAGCTGCTCGGGAGGCTGAGGTAGGAGAATCGCTTAAACCCAGGAGGTGAAGGCTGCAGTGAGCCAAGATCGCACCACTGCACTCCAGCCTGAGGGACAGAGTGAGAGTCCATCCCCCCCCCCCAAAAAAAAAGTATTTTGTTTGGACATAGGGAATAAACAAACCATGTAACAGATATGGCCCAGTTTCGGAAATATTCACAATTGAAGAAATGCCTAACAGTGGAGAAATTGAGTATTTAGAGTTGTGAAATAGATTTGGGACCATCAAAAATGCATATACCACTGGCGAGAGAACAGATAAGAGAAACTGCCACTTTATTAGGAAAAAACAGGGTCTCTTGCAGAGCTTTTGGGAATGGACAACAGCATGAGGCCTCTGCTGGGGTAAGGGACACTTAAGTTGACAACCCAAGTCACCAACAGGACACCAGGAGAGAATAAAGAGCCAAAAAATGGTGGGCCAAGACGGAAAGCAAAACACCATCCATTTCATGATTGTAATTCAGGACCATTCTTGCTTACACGGTTTGTGTGTGTGTGCATTTTCTGGGAAAGTATCAATGTATCATCAAAATATGCTAAATATGGAACACCTCACTTAGTCCAAGGAGGCAATTATATAAGGACTTATCATTTACAAATGGACATCATATTAGATGATAATGCAATTCTATGAGATGAGTTATTTTTATTCCATTTTACAGACTAAAAGTTTTGTTATCCCCTATAGACATAAGAATAGTAAATGGAATGGCAGGCAGAAGTTTCTAACTTAGATTGTTGCTCTCTTCAACCTCCACTGCTGGCCTAAAGATTTTTCCTCCCATTTAGCTAAGGGAACAAGGAATAAGTTCCTCAACTTATAGAAAAAGCGCTGTTAAGCTGATTAATCACCCAAACTAAAATTACCTTTTCAATGTAAAAGAAATGGAAGTTAAAATAATTTATTAGATTAAAAGACTCCATGAATTCCTTTGCCACATTGGCACTTTTTTAGTGGGTTTGGTATTGGTCACTCCAGCAGCTAAACCTACTTCTTCACAAATTGCAAACTATATATAGAATGACAAATCCAGAGCCTTTCCAAAAATTGTACTCTGGTCATATCTAAATGAAACCTTGAACATGTTGAAAAGATACGACTGTCCCATCCATCTTGACCTTTGGCCAAGACACTGGATAAACCAGACACTGGATAAAAGCACACTCCCTCTGGATGCAATTCCCATAGGACCTTAAATGACCAAAAGAATCAAGATATAGATTTTATGTCTCAGTGAAGGATAACAACTCTGGCCTCACAATGCTGTTCCATGCTGAGGAATTGGCTGACATAACATAACTTCAGCTATTATTTCACCAGCCTTCTTGAGGTTTGTCTTAAATAGCTTCTCTTAGGCTCACAGGCAATGCTATTTTAAATAATATGGTGTCAGCATGTCAGTGATGTATTCCAGCTGCCAGGCATTAAAAAAATTAACTGAAAAATCTAACTGGTTTTCAAATCCGTATTAACTCTCTCGGGCTGCAAATACGTTTAACGAAATATTTAAATTAAATCTTCTGTAGATGAAGCAGTTTACTACATTCCTTTAAAAAAAATCCAATTTTTTAAAAAAGTAAACCAGAAGCAAAGAAACAATTCAAATTATTTTGCATATTAGCATCACTCATTAGATACCAGGGAAAAGTTTGCTGTCCTCTCTGTGACCAGGGTTAGAGGGCAGTTGTAAATCAGGTAGGTGTTCTCAGGTTTTTTTAGAGGTAATTCATTTAATTTTAGGAGGGCACAGGGAGAAAAAAAATTGAAAAATGCAGACTTGGCAAACAGAAGGGCAAAAGGATGTGGATGGCACATCACCACACATTACCATTTCAAGCAGGTTAAATGCTGAGAGTGAGAAATCAGGCAGAGGAAATAACACCATCAGCAGTAATATGTCCAAGTCTGACAGATGACAGCATCATCACATAACCTTAAAACCGTGGGCCAAACTAACTGCCATCCTCAGGATAGCTTTGCTGGAGTGAGCGCATTAGACCTTTGTGGACAACCATTGTATTCAAGGAGCACTGTGTATAGGACACCCAAATACTACCCGTGGCTCACACCCCAACGCGAATCCTTGCATGTTTCGATTTCTTTGCACCAGTTGTAAGGGCCATTACCTCAGTCAGAATGTACCAAGGAGTCTTTCGCTCATGTCACTGTTTTAACTTAGTTCACCTTTGTATTTTTTCTGTCTCTCTTACATGTTTTTGAAGGCAGAGAATTTCTTTTGTCTCTCTTTCTATTGCCCCTAGATTGATCAGCACAATAAAATAGGTACTTATAAGAGTTTGTAAAACTGAGGTCAATCCACTTATTATCTAATTCTTCCACTGGGACAGAATGGTAAAGAAGATAAGAACTACACAAACACCACCCAGTTTAGAGTAGGCTTACACCTGAAAATAATTAGACTTGGAGTGCCAAAGTGCAGGAAGTTTGAAGTTGACCTCAGGTAGTTTTATGAATCATAATAATTTTAAAAAACATTCTTTCTTAATTTCTTGCTGGGCAAAACCTGCTTTCAAGTAAACTGTGAATCCCATTAGGCATCTGTAGTAAGTCAGTAAGTGTGTACAGACATCACAAAATACCTTGTGAAAAGTAGGTGCTTGAGATAAATATAAAAGAGCAATCAAAGCCATGACTGCAGATGAGATGGACAATTTTGCATTCTCCCTTAAAAAGCAATGATGCTTCTCTTTAGCAGTATGACCACAGGGCAGTTGCTTAACTTCTTGAAGCCTTGAATTTCCCAAATGTAAAAAGGGAATATGTTCATAATATTAGAAGACTAAAGAGAATAAATTAAATAATGCTAAGTTATATAAAATATAAAAGCACTCATCTAGTATAGAGCACTTATTACATACTGTAATTATTATAAATTATCATTACTACTACATAACCAACACACACACACACACACACACACCCCTCCTATATTTTTGACAATCCTTTCTACCAAATCTACTTAAAACTGTTTTCTCCTGCCTTTTAAGATGTAGAATGATCATATTTAGAAAGTCAGATCTTTTCAATATTATATTCCCTTTATATTCCTTACACAATATAAGAATAGAGAAGACTTTTTTTAATTGGGTTTAGGCTGAGTAAAAGATGATTATCTACTCCTCAGAAATCATAGAATAATCATTACATACTTGTTCATTATCAAGAAATTTTCTATCAAGCATTTTTTAATTTCCTAAATTAAATTTTTTTAAATAAAATTCCTTTATTTACACAGCAATTTCTAACACTACATAATTACAGAAATTGATATTGTAGATGCACTCTATATAAACTCATTAGATGTTTAAATAAAATATAAATTGAATCAAGATAAATCTGTGATTGTAAAACAAGAAAAAATAGTATCAAAAATAGTGGTATAACTGAAAACAAAAGAGGTAAAAATATATCAAAACACTAGTGATCTAACATTTAAAAATATGTCATATAATATATACATAATTATATGTACATAATACATAAAATACATTTAGATTTAACAATACTTATTGTAGTTCTAAATACTTATTGTAGTTCACCAGGTGGTTTCATATACAATATCTTTATAATTACCTTCAACCTGTTTTAAAGATATCATTCCTAAGAGAGATTAAGAAAAACATCTATGGTCACTCAGGTGGTGATAAGACCAACATTTCCACCACAGTTTCTAAGTCCAGTATTCTTGACTCTTTAACCCCATACTGGGAGTCCAAAAAAGTCAGATTTCAAAATTTATCTTGGAAATTCTCTTTTCTCCACCCACATCGGGAACTGGAATCACTCTGAAATAGACTCCGATCAAATACAGACTAATCTGATCTGAGACTTTGTGTTGAATTTGGCATTTTGCAGATAGACACAAAAAGCACACAAATGATTATTTAGTATGTTCTCCCACCACTGCCACCTTGACATCTCACTCGGATGTCAAATAGTTACTTCAACCGTAACACATCAACTGCTGAATTCTACATTATGCCGTGAAATAACCTAGTCACACAAAAAAGATACCCTGTGTGATTTCACTTAAAGTGCTATGGACTGAATTGTGTTCCCTCCTAAAAGTCATATGTTAAAGCCCTAACTCCTAAAATGACTGTATTTAGATAAGGTCTATGAGGGGAGGATAAAGGTGAAATTAAGTCATAAGTGTAGGGCCTTAATCTGGTAGGGCTGGCATGTTTATAAGATCTACAGAACAGGAAGCCATGGATATAATGGACCAATTCTATATACATACTTCTATAGATATTGCATACAGTATACATATTTTGTGCAGCATATTTTGTAGATAGTATATCTGTGAAATACTATCTATTGATAGTACTATCTATAAAACGTGCTGTTATATTTCATCTAACATTTACAAAATAAGGGAAAAAGCAGGTACTATGTTTTTGGGTTTGGAACCTAAATCCACTAAAAAAAATTAGTTTCAATAAAAATATCTGAAAAATTATTCTACCTATACTGAACATGTACAGACTTACATGTACAGACATTTTTTCCTTGTCATTATTCCCTAAACAACACAGTGTAACTACTATTTACATAGCATTTATGTTGTATTAGGTATTATAAGTAACCTTGAGATTAAAGTATAGGGAAGGATGTGCATTGGGTATATGCAAATACTATCCAATTTTATATCAGGGATTTTGGTATCTTTGTATTTTGGCACCCATGGGATGTCCTAGAACCAATGCTCCAATAACTGTATATAACACTTACAATAAATAGTGTATCAATTTTCAAACTTGCTATAAATTTATAAACCAAATTTTTCCTAATAGCAGGCCTTAGACAGTTTTCTACCTTTCAAGATGACAGTAGTTGGGAGAATACATTATTCAAATCATATAAGGAAAGCAAATAGTCTGTCTTCTCTTCTTACTTTCCTTTTTGAACCCACTTCAAATAATGTTAGAAATGTTCAGTTATGGGCCGGTTGCGATGGCTCACGCCTGTAATCCCAGCACTTTGGGAAGCCAAGGTGGGTGGATCACGAGGTCAAGAGATAGAGACCAACCTGGCCAATATGGTGAAACCCCATCTCTACTAAAAATACAAAAATCAGCTGGGCATGATGGCGCCTGCCTGTAGTCCCAGTTACTTGGGAGGCTGAGGCAGGAGAATCACTTGAATCCCTTGAACCCGGGAGGCGGAGGTTGCAGTAAGCTGAGATTGTGGCACTGCAAACAGAAATTTCTTGAAAAAAAACAGGGGATACAGTTAAAGAAGTACTAAGAGGGAAATTTATAGCTATAAGTGCCTACATCAAAAAAGAAGAAAAAACAAATAAACAACCTAATGATGCATCTGAAAGAACTAGAAAAGAAAGATCAAGGCAAACCCAAAATCAGTAGGAGGAAAGAAATAATAAAGATCAGAGCAGAAATAAATGAAATTGAAACGAAATAAAAACAATATTGAAAACAAAACTGAAATTAAAATGAAAACAAGACAAAAAGATCAATGTAACAAAAGTTGGTTTTTTGAAAAGATAAACAAAAATTGTCAAACCTTTAGCCAGATTAAGTAAGAAAAAGTGAGAGAAGATCCACATAAATGAAATCAGAGATGCAAAAGGAGACATTATAACTAATACTGCAGAAATTCACAGGATCATTAGTGGCTACTATGAGCAACTACGCCACTCAACTGGGAAATCTAGAAGGAGTGAATAAATTCCCATGACACATACAACCTACAAAGATTGAATCATGAAGAAATTCAAAACCTGAACAGACCAATAACAAGTAAAGACATCAAAGCTGTAATAAAAAATGTCCCCACAAAGAAAAGCCTTGGGCTCCATGGCTTTACTGCTGAATTCTACCAAACATTTAAAGAACATCTGATACCAATGCTACTCAAACTTTTCTGAAAAATGAAGGAGGAAGGAATACTTCCAAATTCATTATATGAGGCCAATATTACCCTGATACCAAAACCAGACAAAGACACATTAAAAAAAGAAAAGAAACTATAAGCCAATATCACTGATGAATATTGATGCAATAATCCATGACAAAATACTAGCAAATCACATTCAACACAGTAAAAAGATCATTCATCATGACCAAGTAGGGTTCATCCCAGTGATACAAGATTGGTGCAACATATGCAAATCAATCGATGTGATACACCATTTCAACAGGATGAAGGACAAAAATCATATAGCATTTCAATTGATGCTGAAAAAGCATTTAATAAAATTCAACATCCCTTCATGATAAAAACCCTCAAGAAACTAGGTATAGGAAAACATACCTCAACATAATAAAAGCCATATATGACAGACTCACAGATAATATCATACTGAATGGAGAAAAACCTAAAGCCTTTCCTGTGAGATGTGGAAAAAAGACAAGAATGCCTATGTTCAGCATTGTTTTTCAACATAGTACTGGAAGTCCTAGCTAAAGCAATCAGACAAGAGAAAAAAATAAAGGGCATCCAAATTGGAAAGGAGGAAGTCAAATTATCCTTGTTTGTAGATGATATGATCATATATTTGGAAAAACCTAAAGACTCCAGCAAAAAAAAAAAAAAAAAGTAGGCCAGGCACGGTGGCTCACGCTTGTAATCCCAGCACTTTGGGAGGCCGAGGCGGGCGGATCACGAGGTCAGGAGATCGAGACCACGGTGAAACCCTGTCTCTACTAAAAATACAAAAAATTAGCCGGGCATGGTGGCGGGCGCCTGTAATCCCAGCTACTCGGAGAGGCTGAGGCAGGAGAATGGGGTGAACCTGGGAGGCGGAGCTTGCAGTGAGCCGAGATTGAGCCACTGCACTCCAGCCTGGGTGAAAAAGCGAGACTCCGTCTCAAAAAAAAAAAAAAAAAAAAAGAAAGTAATTCCACTTACAATAGCTACAAATAAAATTAATATCTGGGAATTATTTATTATAATCAAAGAAGTGAAAGATCTCTACCATGAAAACTATAAAACACTGATGCAAGGAATTGAAGAGGACAAAAAAAATAAAAGATATTCCATGTTCATATATTGAAAAAAATCAATATTGCTAAAATGTCCATACTACCCAAAGCAATCTACAGATTTAATGTAATCCCTACCAAAATACCAATAACTCTCTTCACATAAATAGAACAAAAAAATCCTAAAATTTATATGGAGCCAAAAAAGACCTAGAATAGCCAAAGCTATTCTAAGCAAAAAGAACAAAACTGGAAGAACCACATTACCTAACTTTAAATTATGCTACAGAGTTATAGTAACCAAAACATTATGGTACTGGCATAAAAATAGACACAAAAATCGGTGGAACAGAATAGAGAACCCAGCGATAAACTCATACTTATACAGTAAACTCATTTCCAACAACGTTGTCAGGAATATACATTGGGGAAAGGACAGTGTTTTTCAATAAATGATTCTGGGAAAACTGGATGTCCATACGCAGAAGAATGAAGCTAGATCCCTTTCTCTCACCATATACAAAAATCAAATTCAAATGATTAAAGACTTAAATCTGAGACTTCCAACTACGAAACTGCTAAAAGAAAACATTACAGAAACTCTCCAGGACATTGGACAGGGCGAAGATATCTTGAGTAATACACCACAAGCACAGACAAAGCAAAAATGGACAAATGAGATTGCATCAAGTTAACAAGCTTCTACACAGCAAAGGAAACAACAAAGTGAAGAAGCAACCCACAGAATGAGAGAAAATATTTGCAAACTATCCATATGACAAGGGATTAACAACCAGAATATATAAGGAGCTCAAACAAATCTATAGGGAAAAAAAATCTAATAACCTGATTTAAAAAATGGCAAAAGACCTGATTAGACATTTTTCTTTCTTTCTTTCTTTTCGAGATGGAGTCTTGCTCTGTTGCTCAGGTTGGAGTGCAGTGGCGGGATCTCGGTTCACTGCAAGCTCCGCCTCGCCGGTTCACACCATTCTCCTGCCTCAGCCTCCTGAGTAGCTGAGACTACAGGCGCCCGCCACCACGCCCGGCTAAGTTTTTTGTATTTTTAGTGGAGACGGGGTTTCACCATGTTAGCCAGAATGGTCTCGATCTCCTGACCTTGTCATCCGCCTGCCTCAGCCTCCCAAAATGCTGGGATTACAGGCGTGAGCCACCGCGCCCAATCCTGATTAGACATTTTTCAAAAGAAGACGTGCAAATGGCAAACAGGTATATTAAAATGTGCTCGATATCATTAATCATCAGAGAAATGCAAATCAGAACTACAATGTGGTATCATATCACCTTAGGTAAAATGGCAGTTATCCAAAAGTCAGGCAAAAACAAATGCTGGCAAGGATGTGGAGAAAACGGAAACCAAACAACATTGATGGAACTGGGGGTCACTGCATTATGTGAAATAAGCCAGGCACAGAAAGACAAACTTCATGTGTTCTCACTTATTTGTGGGAACTAAAAATTAAAATAATTGAACTCTCAGAGATAAAGAGTAGAAGGATGGTTACCAGAGGCTGGGAACGGTAGTTGGTGATTGGGGCAAAGTGGAGAGGGTAAATGGGTACAAAAAAATAGTTAGAAAGAATGAATCAGACCTAGAATTTGCTAGCACAATGGGGTGACTATAGTCAAAAATAATTTAATTGTACATTATATAATAACTAAGAGAGTTTAACTGGATTGTGTTTACCACAAAGGATAAATGCTTGAGGTGATGAATATCCTATTTACCCTGATGTGATTATTACCCACTGCATGCTTGCATCAAAATATCTCATGTAACCCATAAATACATACACCTGCTATGTACCCACAAAAATTAAAAATGAAAACAAATTAAAAGAAATGTTGAGATCAATTTGGTAGGTGTAAAAGAAACATAATGAGCATGTATTTTCCATAGGATATTTTATAGGAGTTATTTACAGCAAATTTTGAGTTGAGAAATATATTAAAGCTCAGTCTTTGCTCTCTAGTCTTAGAGAATGCCTGTACAGATGTATTCCTACACACTTATTACATATTTAGGTTCATTTTTATGTACATTTCCATGAATACTTTCAAAACTGACAATGAGCTGGTGTAAACCCTGAAATAAGGCATAGCTTTGGTCCCATTTCTAGGCTTTGTCAGCATAAATATTTTGTCATTCTGTTTGTGCTGCCTGCCGTGCAGAAAGCAGTAAGACCTTTCCTGAACTATTTCTAAGAATCAGACTGTTAAAACCATCTGAAAATTATCCCCGTTAATGTTAACGCCAATAAATAAGGGATAAGAGATTGGAGAAATCAAGTGAATTGCTACTATTCTAAAAACAGTTAACATATAGAGACGAAAAGTTTGTAAGATAGTTTTTAAACTTCAGAGAAATGAGAATTTTTCAAAACTAACTTTATTCCCCATAGTCCATAGTCTGCTTTCCTGAGATTTTTTTTGTTATATATTTGGCATTCAGCAAAATGATGCCAATTTTAAATGGCAGTAGCAATTTCATACAGAAATCTATACTAGCTTTCCACCTGGAGTACGAGTCCCATCATCTGAAATCAAAAGTGTATCTTCTACTGTTTTATAAACTATTTAGCCTGAGAGCTATTTTTTTAAGGTATATTATCTTAGTCTTTAAGTGGTTTACATTTTAGACAGGATTCTGACCCAAAGAATCTTACATTTTTATAATATTCTGAGGTAATTAGGGTATTATAGTCATCTGACAGATGAGGAAACTGAGGTATGGATAGGTAAAAAATTGCCAATAATCATAAACAACAGGTAGTAGAGGCTCCAGTAGAACCCGACTCCTTCTTCAGTTTTTTTTTTAATCATCTTCATGACTTTTCAAAATATTTTTTAAACAGTTGTTGCTTCCAAAGCTTCTCCCTTGTTTGAACCTTATTTTCTTGGTGAATGTGTGCCAAGGAGGAAGCAAGGGACAGGCTGTTATCACTGCCTATCCTTATACTGTATGGTGCTGATCCCATTAATAAATGCTGAAGTGAGTCACTGGCTACCCAGAGACGATGCCCTTAGCTCTGGAGTCTGCTGTTCTCTGGCCTGGCTGCATCAGTACAACAATCCTTCAAAATGGCTTCTTAAAAGTTAAAGGAAGTTTAAACAGAGAATTAAGAGGAATTAAGAGGCTTTTTCATTTTGGAAAGTCAATTCAGTTCCAATCTCAAACATTCAACAGAAGGTAAAATTTTCCACTAAGAGTCCTAGTACTCAGAAACCATAAGCCAAATATGACACTAACAATTAGACAAGACTGTGCTTTCTCAACAAGTAATTACGGATTATCATTTTTCATCTCTCAGGGTCGTCTACAATATGCTTCCCAGTAAATAATCAGAGATATTTGTGCCATATTCATATATATGTGTAGTGTGTGTATATATATGTTTCATATTTTATAATCATTGCACAATCAACAGCTATTTACTGTACATGTACTAAGTATGACATGGTTTAGAAAACATAAATTATGAACAAATACGTATTTTATATAGTCAAGGACCTTGTGATACAGTTGAGTAGGAAATGCTTACCCATATGAAATGTTTAAATGATAAGGAATATATTGTTTAAAGGGTGCCTTAAAGGGTACAGTGTACGGGTTTGAAAATTACTTCAGGACGTTAACACAAATTCAGTACAGTTGACTACAGATAAGAAATCTGTGGCAATAGCAAAGAGGTTAGTAAATAATGCAATAAATGTACTCACTGCTATTTGAAAGACTGACAGAAGTTTTTAGCAATAAGAATTGCTAATTAGAAGATTCTTTTCTGATAATTGAGGACTGTAGTGGACAGGTAAATTACTAATGTGATCACTTTGTCAATTAAGTGTGGGCTTCTGTTTCACATACATGGAGCCAAACAGTACTGTGTCATCCCCTCATTCTGACATGAAACCACTTAAAGAAAGACAAAACAGAAACAAAACAACAAAAACATTAGGGACTCACCAATAGATAGGGTCTTGGCTCATAGGAAGTAGACTTGGAAAGTACTTGCAATCTTCTATCCCTAAAGTGACTAGCTTTATGCCAAATTATCCTATCCCTGAGGCTCTGAGAAAAATCTGTAAAAGTCTTTCTTAGATTTACATTGCCAAGATTCAGGCTGCTTTCTGAGATCTGAAAACAGCACAGTGTATTCTAATTAGACCAGGATAGCAGGATAGAATAAGGTAAATAGCAATTGATAACAGGTAAAATATATACATATAAACTGAGATAAGTTAGAGTTCATACAGCTGTGTTTATTATTTTTCACTTTAAGCAGTATTTTTTATCTTAAGTTAAATATGTACTAATGTAATCATGGGATTTTTGCTTATTAAATTAACAAGATTTTTAAATGATTTCTAAAGTTGTTAACCCTACAATAAATTATATTGGTACCATCATTTATCAGGGTGTATTAAGTACTTGAAAAAAGATATTCTTATCCTTTGACCCAATGACCCTATTTCTGAGAAGGTACCCCCATATGACCTAACAAAAGAAGAAAGCCATTTACATAAAGATATTGACTATATCATTACCTATATTGCATTATACTTTCTGAATATGTTATATAAGTAGGGAATATTAGAAATAGCCTAAATACCCCAAAACACAAATGCTTAAATTGCATGTCATGATATATTATGTAGCTATTAAAGATAATGATTATAAAGGCAAGTAGTATGAAAAATGCTTTTGAAAAAATAATGCTTATTTTTAAAATGTGAATCCTGCCACAATGCTCCCTCTTGAGTTAAAACTTTGCCAGGGCTTCCCATTGCATTCAGAATAAAACTGAAAAACTGACCGTGGCTTACAAAGTCCATCCTGACATGGCTCCCGGTTGCTGCCTCACAAGTCTCCTCTTGTACTCTGCTTCGCCAATTAACATCCTCCACTTAGGACTACTTGGTTCCAATATTTAGAATGTTTGTCCCCTTGGTCTATATTTGACAAGCTCCTTCCATTATTAATTAGAATGTCCCACAAGACCCCTCCCAGAAGACTTCCTTGACCATCCAATATGAAGCAGTCAGCCACTTCCTGTCATGTCACCTTGCTTAAATTTTCTACATAGTACTCATTATCACTTGATAATGTTGTGTTTACTTCTTTATTTACTCTGTATATCACCTGACTCCTTCCACTAGGATGCATACTCCATAAAAGCCCCTATCTTGTATAATATGGCTGGTAGATAGAAGATGCTTTATAAATATTTCTCAAATTAACAAATTAATCAATACTGATAATGTTTTAAATATAAACATCCTTAAAAAGAAAAATTAAATATATTTAAAAATAACTACTTGGAAAATTTATATTATCATATAAAATACCTAACTTGGTGGCTATAATACTCAGGTACCACTACCACCTTGGAATAGCCTCTGGAATTTTTTTCTAAATATTTCTCCCAAAATGAATCATTTTCAGGAGCTGTGCTTTTTGAAGCAAATAAAAGGTCATGATGTCAAACTTTTACAAAAGTCCAAAGCAATATGTAATTAAGAAAAAAACTAGTTCAATGTGTAAGTACAAGAGCTATATAAAGAAAAACAAGATTCATGTGGGATATAGCTGTTGGAGGAGATTTCACGGAGAAGACACAACTTAATCCTAAAATATATGGAAGGATTTGGACTCATGGAGAAGAAAAAGCATCCTAAAAATATTTTAAGAGAAACTTTTTTCAGGGAACTTTAAAATCTTCCCATCCCTTATGATTTGCTCTTTTAGGACACTCCAAACCTAAATTACCCTAATTTCAATCATTTGGCATAGAGCCCAATGGTCAGGAGATGTCTAGAATGTATAGACTGTTCTCAGGTTTTAGGCATATTTATTCAACAACTGCTACATGAAATAACTGATATACTGACTTAGATATGAGATGAGTTATTTCTGTTTACTTTCTGGGACCTTGACATAATGCTCAGCAAATACACACTGAGCTATAAGCATAAACGTGGATATTTGACAAGCCACCTATAATCCCTTTTTGTACATTGAGTATACCGAAAGGCAAAAAAGTAAAGGGTAAATCTAAATCTTTAAGAGTAAATTCAATTTTACGGCATTTGATTTAGCTGAAAAATAAAAATGATAAAATATATACAAATAACCAATTTGTCACCAGAAGTATCTCTTAAAATATAATCGCTTAAAATTAAATGAGATTATATTAAACTTCTTCCCTATCCTCTATTGAATTAAGCAATTAATTCCAGGAATTTATGGCATATCATAGGTGTATACTTGAATCTCCACCTGTGAAAAATGTTATAACGCATTACATTCATTAGTATATTTCTAAATCAATAAAATGGTATAAAAATACAACAGGAGCAAACAGGAAATTTTAATATCCTGTTTAATACATGCTTCACATCTTGTTACGCTTTTATTAAATATTCAGCTTCCAACATAGCACTATAAGACTATGTGACAAGAGCACACATATTAATAGAACATTTCTTTAATATCTTATAAAAAGGAAACATTCAGATTTTGACAACTACATAATATGGTAAATCTTGGTAATGTAAAAGTATAACTGTATATTTCAACATAAACTGGATGTTCAACATCTTAAAATACCAGTAGTGGGAATAAAATAGTTTAATAGGCAGAATTGCCCCTAGTCATTTGCAAACTACTAAAAATTTGCATGCAAAATTTAATACTCTATTTTCTTTTTTCACTAGAGGCCTTCTGGAAAGGAGAAGAAAAAAGTAAGTATGAAGACATCATTTATTAGTGAATACACTGTTCTTTTGGACACCTCTAATAAAGGAACAGCAATATTTTATCTCATTGTATTCCCAATGGACCACATATCACTACTTAACAAATATTTTCTTTATAATCATTTTGATGCTTACTTAGACATTTGGTTACAAACAGTTATTCCCCTTATAGTATATATAATACACAATACTTACATAGTTTTATATATTTTACATGGCTTTACATACTTACATATTTTATATATACACATAGGTTTAAGCCAAGAAATCAGATAATATCAATCAATAAAATAATGATATATTGACATTAAATTTCTACATTTATCACAAACAGAATATACTAGGGGATAACCTAGAAAAATAATTCCTTTTTTTTTTTTTTTTTTTTGAGACAGAATCTCAATCTGCCGCCCAGTCTGGAGTGCAGTGGCACGATCTCGGCTCACTGCAAGCTCCGCCTCCCGGGTTAACTGCAAATTCCGCCTCCCAGGTTCACGCCATTCTCCTGCCTCAGCCTCCTGAGTAGCTGGGACTACAGGTGCCCGCCATCATGCCCGGCTACTTTTTTGTATTTTTAGTGTAGACAGGGTTCCACCGTGTTAGCCAGGGTGGTCTCGATCTCCTGACCTTGTGATTCACCCGCCTGGGCCTCCCAAAGTGTTGGGATTACAGGCGTGAGCCACCGTGCCCAGCCCCTCTTGTGTGAACTTTGTCATATACAAAGTGGCACAGTGGAGAATAATTGTCACTTTGAGAGGGATGACACTTCTCAAATACTGTGAGTGGGACCCTTAATTTAATTGTATAGGGGAAGATTTAACAACTATGTATGAACGGTTTTAAAAATGTGAAGCCAACCAATCTTGTCGGTCAACAGCTCTTTTATATATCCAATTGACAAAAGTAAGAAATCTGACCAAGAGATGACAGACAATATTGTATTTCTATCGTTTTTGTTACTGTCTTTGCCTAGCCTAAAACCTCCCCTCCCTACAACACTGACACTCTCTGAAAGCCTATCTTGCTGCAGTCTCTAGATACAATCATAATGAAAGAGTTTTTCTCATCCTCAGATGAAGGATCCCATAATTACTTGTTTTTCTTGATTGGTCGATTCAGATCATTAAACTTTTAAGTATTGCCTGTAGCTTAGCCAAATTCATAATCATCTCAGCAAATGTTCCATTAAGAAAATTCAGCTAGCAAACACACACACACACACACACACACACACACACACACACACACACTCTCTCTCTCTCTCTCTCTCTCACACTGTACAAACTCCAAATGGATTTTGATAAAAAATGCTTTTCAGACAAATTCCATAATTATGCCCAACTCTACCACAACAGATAAATCCATTTGAAATCAATCTTGAATCCTATAATAATATTTCTTTTCTCTTTTGATATGCTGTTGCTATTAAATCAATCCAGTGCTTGTTTCTTCCAAACTAAATGGCATCAGCCAAATATTTAGGCACATGTGAGTTTCCCTTCAAACAGTATATATCTAGAGATTCCTGATACGAAGTTCCCACTCCAGAAATACTGGCTCAATAACCACTGCACAACTGGAGATTCTTACTTCTTTGCCATCATTGTTTATTCCAAATATGTTATTGAGATCAGAATAATGCATCCATCCTGCCCAAGCAGATTAAGAACAATATTAAGACCTTCCTCAAGTGTCACAATATAGAATCTATAATCACAGCTTTCCGTAAGAAGAAATTAAAATACAAATCAGTGTCCTTAACAATATCTTTATCTTATCAGTAAAAAAAAAAGAACTTGGCTATAGTTTTTGCCTTTTTATAGGATCTATAAATCATAAATTTTAATATTTGCCTTCATGTTGTTTCTACCCAGTCAAGTTACTGTTTTGTCTGGAATCTTCCTTGTGCCATGTATCTCAAAGTGGAAAAATCTATGCTCTCAAAGAGCATAAATTTTCTCTCTTCTCTGAAAGCCACTTTTTATTTCTCTCTTCTCTGAAAGCCACTTTTTATTTGCTTTTTCATATCCAGGTTGCCAGTGTAGTGGAACCAGTTTATTTAGATTAAGGTACACTAAAAGTCCTATTATGTTTTCCAGAGTCTCCCAAATACTTTTAAAATATCATGTTTACAGTATATTTTCTGACCATTCTGCTCAAAATGTCAATGGCTGTTTGTTAACTTCGCCCTCAATAAAAATTCACAGCATGATTGAATAGAAAGAAAACTTAGGATTTAAAACCATACAGATGATCCTACAATTAACTAATAATAGTGGCCCTAGCTTAAATCGCTTTTTTCTTTGTCTTGTCACATATCCACAAGGTTCACTCTTTGTTAAAAATGATATATAAGCTTCTGGGCCTACCTATTTCTTTAGCGCCTATGTTTCTTTTATACAAAAGCCTTTGCGTAGACATAAAAACTAAAATATTAACATCAAATAAAAATGATATGATTTTCTTTTGTTACTCTGTATTTTGTCAGTTCAATTAACAGGCCCCAGTCAGTGATTGATCTAGGAAAGGAGATGTGTTTCCTCCACTGCTAGTGTAATAAAACCTTATGACTATAAGTCTTAAAGACTTAAGTTTTTTGTAGACTGTCTTTGTATTGCCTACATTTAACATATAATGAGCATTCATTAAATGTGTGAACATACAATAATTAACTATAATTATTGACATTAGTTCATAATAAGAAAAATGACAAATAGAATGTTCTAAGTCTTACAATTAGTGGTAGATCAGGAATTTCAAGCTCACAGTCTCTGATTGTCTCCAAAAAGCTGTATTGTCATCTCTTATCATGGAGACATGATAAGAGTTCACTGCTATGATGACAAATTAGATACATTTTCATAATGAACAAAATTAATAAGTACAAATGTGTGATTAGATTCATATAGACCAAAATAATAGAGTATTTACAATGCAAAAAAGTAATTTTAAGAATAGATTTAACATTCAGAGAGTGCACAACTGAAATATGAATAAATTGTAATGTTCATTAAAGGAAAATAACATGACAGTTAGATGTCTAAACAGATATCCACATCCAATTTTTTTGGTTTCTATTTTGGCCTTCCAAATCTAAACAGAAAGGGTGGTGTATTATTTACAGAGTAATGAAAATAGTCTTAATCACATCATAGAACTACACAATGAAAGAATAAAACAATGTGCAAGGGAAAATAAGTGATAATCTCAAAATTGTATGTATACAGTATCAAAAAGTCACTTTCAACTATACTATAAATAAGAAAAATTTAAAAAATTTAATGACATATTAATTCAGAAGGAGAGCTTGAATTTCTTAGATTGCAAGACAATCCAGATATCTAGAAACCTTGAGGAACACAATTTAGGCATTTCCTGGTCTGGAGTGTGATAGGAATAATAAATGGTAGGGGCATTAGAATCAACCTATGAAAATTTGATTCTGTTAACTACTGTCTATGAATCACCCACTAATACTTTAAAACTCAGGTAAAGTATCATCCCTTCAGCAAGCACTAATGATCCTTTCCTCTGTATATTCATATTTCAATTAGACTTTTTTCACTTTGTACCATTTACCAAATCATTATGGAATTTGAACTTTAGCTGTAACCAGGAATATTTATATCTCAATCTCCATTTTCTAGCACTGTGCACTGTCTTTCATAGACATAAAGGCAGTCTTAGAAGTACTTAAACTTAGCAAGGCTTAGGAGTACATAAAACAACAATTTACCATGTCACTCAAATATTCCAATGATATCTGTGAAGTCTTTTCTAACTTTTATTTTAAGTTCAGAGGTACAAGTGCAGGTTTGCTACATAGGTAAACTTGTGTCATGGGGGTTTGCTGTACAGATTATTTTTCACCCAGATATTAAGCCTGGTACCCATTAGTTATTTTTCCTGATCCTCTTCCTCCTCCAAACCCTCCACCTTCTAACAGGTCCCAGTGTGTCTTGTTCCCCTCTATGTGTCCATGAGTTCTCATCATTTAGCTCCTAGTTATAAGTGAGAACATGTGGTATTTAGTTTTCTGTTCCTGTGTTAGTTTGGTAGGGAAAATGGCCTTTAGTTCCATCCACGTCCCTGCAAAGGATAAATATCATTGTTTTTTATGGCTGCGTAGTATTCCATGGTATATATGTACACCATTTTCTTTATCCAGTCTCTCACTGTTGAGCATTTAGGTGGATTACATGTCTTTGCTATGTTGAATTCTGTTGCAATGAACATACGTGTGCATGTGTATTTATAACAGAATGATTTACCTTCCTTTGGGCATATACCCAGAAATAGGGTTGCTGTGCTGAATGGTATTTCTGTCTTTAGATCTTTGAGGAATCACCACACTGTCTTCTACAATAGTTGAACTAATTTACACACTCACCAACAGTGTATAAGCACTCCTTTTTTTCTACAACCTCACCAGCATCTGGTATTTTCTGACTTTTTAATAATAGCCATTATGACTGGTATGAGATGTTATTTCATTGTGGTTTTGATTTGCATTTCTCTAATGATCAGTGATGTTGAGCTTTTTTTTTCATATGATTGTTGGTCACATGTATGTCTTCTTTTGAAAAGTGTCTGTGTCCTCTGCCCACTTCTTTATGGGTTGTTTTTTCCTTGTAAATTTGTTTTAAGTTCCTTAGAGATGCTGGATATTAGACCTCTGTCAGAAGCAAAATTTGCAAAAATTTCCTCCCATTCTGTAGGTTGTCTATTCATGCTGATGATAGTTTATTTTGCTGTGCAGAAGCTCTTTGGTTTAATTAGATTCCATTTTGTCAATTTTTGCTTTTGTTACAATTGCTTTTGATATCTTTGTCATGAAATCTTTGCCCATGCCTATGTCCTCAATGGTATTGCCCATGTTGTCTTCTAGGGTTTTCATAGTTTTGGGTTTCACATTTAAGCCTTTAATCCATCTTGGTTAATTTTTGTGTATGGTAATGGCCCAGTTTTAATCCTCTGCATATGGCTAGCCAATTATCCCAGGACCATTGGTTGAATAGGGAGTCCTTTCCCCATTGCTTGTTTGTATCAGGTTTGTAGAAGATCAGATAGTTGTAGGTGTACAGCCTTATTTCTGGGTTCTCTTCTATTCCATTGGTCTATGTGTCTGTTTCTGTACCAGCAGTACCATGCTGTTTGGTTACTATAGCCCTGTAATATATTTGAAGTCAGGTAGTGATGTCTCCAGCTTTGTTCTTTTTGCTGAGGATTGCCTTGGCTCTTTGGGCTCATTTCTGGTTCTATATGAATTTTAAAATAGTTTTGTCTAGTTCTGTGTAGAATGTCAATGGTAGTTTAATAGGCATGGCATTGAATCTATAAATTGCTTTGTGCAATATGGCCACTTTAATGATATTGACTCCTCCTATCCATCAGCATGTATTTCTTTTTCATTTGTTTTTGTCATCTTTGATTTATTTGAGCAGTGGTTTGTAGTTCTCCTTGTAGATATACTGCACCTCCCTAGCTAGCCATATTCCTAGGTATTTAATTAGCAGATTTTCTAAGGTTGAAATGAAACAAAAAATGTTAAAGGCGTCTAGAGAAAAAGGTCAGGTCATCTGCAAAGGGAAGCCAATCAGACTAACAGCTGAAACCCTATAAGCCAGAAGAAACTGTGGGTCAATATTCAACATTCTTAAAGAATTTTCAACCCAGAATTTATCTGGCCAAACTAAGCTTCATAAGCAAAGGAGAAATAAGATCCTTTTCGAACAAGCAAATGTTGACGAAACTTGTTACCACTAGACCTGCCTTATGAGAGCTCCTGAAGGAAGAACTAAAAATGGAAAGGAAATACCGTTACCATCAACTACAAAAACACACTGAAGTACACAGACCAATGACATCATAAAGCAACCACATAGTCTGAAAAATAACCAGCTAACATCATTATGACTGGATCAAATCCACACATATCAACATTAATCTTAAGTGTAAATGCGCTACATGCCCCAATTAAAAGACACAGGGTGGCATGCTGGACAAAGAACCAAGAACCATTGGTATGCTGTCTTTAAGAGACCCATCTCACATGCAAGGACACACATACGCTCAAAATAAAGGGATGGAGAAAAACCTACCAAAAAAATGGAAAACAGAAAAAAGCAGGGGTTAAAATCCTAGTTTCTGACAAAACAGACTTTAAACCAACAAAGATCAAAAAAGACAATGAAGTCTTTTCTTATCCATCCCATGAACACAGAGCTCATGCTGTCTTAATACCTCAGCATTTAGTCTCAGTTTCCACTTTCCTGCTGCCTTCTTCACTGATATTTCTTTAAGCTATATTGTACTATATTAGATCTATGTTTTATCTACCTTATCAAAATACCAGACATCTGAGAGCAAAGGTCTGTATTATTTTTATTTGTATCCCACACCATATAAATCACTTTGTCTTGCAGAAAGTAGGTACATAGCAAATATTTTGTTAAATTCATCAATAGATCTATGGTGATACGGAATGGAAATGCAAAACTTGGATTACAATGCTTAAATATTAAAGAAGTAAACTTTTCTATGTGCAGATCTTTCAGAATTTTGATGTATTGAGAATATTAATATTCATGTTCATATAAGTTGGCATTTAACAGTTTGGTTCAACTTTTATTAAACTAACAAGCCCTGGAATGCAAAATAAGTTTTAAAACATGGGCTGAAGTTTGTTAGCATCTAAACAGCATGATAATAAATATTTAACATTATAGTAATGCAAGGTGCTTTACATGCCACATACAGTGCTTTTTAGCAGGTTATCTCTTATTAAACACTCACAGAATCAACAATATTACTCAAGGTGGAAAGTGTCTGCAAACACAACAAACACTGTGGAATAACTTCTAAAAAAAACTACAAAAGCCAAACGTAGAAACTGTGGAAATCATTCATTCCTTTACAAGATGGTAAGTGGTGGTATTCATTGGTGTCAGTTTAATAAATTAGTAAATATAACAACCATTATTGTTATATTTAAAGACTTAGTTATAGATTTAATACTACAAGTTAAAACTAACTTCACTAGTCAGGGCTGTCAGAACATAAATGATAGGCTACTCTAAGGCTGTTTGGGCCATTGGACCTAGATGAGGGGATTTCCTTTTAATTCTGGATATTTACTATTTACTATTTACTAATTGAGTGAGATCATATAAGCCATGTAAGACCTCTGATCTTGTTTCTTTTTCTGTCAAATGAGTATAATAATATCTGCTGGCCTCTTTAATAATGTTTTTGGAAAAATCTAAATGAGTATGGACAATAGGTGAATATTATTGTTTGTCATACAAATGTTTGAAAACATTAGCATTACTGTTATTCTAGACTATAGAAAGACCATCCGTCAAAAGAATCTTGAGTGTTTGTACATTTGTCCTTGGGTATTAATTTCATTGGAAAGAAAGCTTGCCAGAGATGATTTTGCTGAATGCTTAATCATGGAAATATCTTGGATGGGGGACAAGTGAAAAGCTAATTCTAGATAGACCATAACATAGGCAGAAAAATCTTGGCTAGGTGAACACTGGATTTTCAGGCAGAGTGGCATCAACTTGGACATAATGAAGGGAATATAAAAGGGCTTAGATGGTATAAAAAGGAGAAAAGGAGTGAAAGAGGGAGGCCAAATGAAGGGAGAGGGAGCATTGAAAAAAGATGATAAAATAGGCAAATATCCAAATCCACTCTGATCTTTCGAGTTTCAATGTACAGAATAGTGACAGGTACATAGGAGGCTTTTATGGGTATAAAATAATAATGCACCAAATAATTATTATAAAGATTCAACAGTTTAGTTTAGTTGTGGTGGAAAAAGAAGATAGGAAAAATTTCATTAAAAATTTATGGAAGTTACTTTTGAGAATAAAAACTGCCTGCATCCATATATCTTATCAATCAGGACTCAAAACTGAGATCATCTCTATCATGTCAACATGATTTAGCTATTTGTTCCAGAAAATTCTTGCAGGAAGGTAAAGCTGTAAGCCAATAAATTAACATTACTGTTTGAATCAGAAATTTCCTGCAAACCAATTTGTCTAGACAAATAACTTGCTCATTATTGCAAAAAGCTTGTTTATCAAAAATAATTTACTCATCGAGGTTATATTCATGACTCTCACCTTGCTTTGTCTAGCAATTATAAAGTTATTATAGTTTGCTCAAAGCCACCCATTTTTTCACATTAGAAGATCATAACTCAACTGAGCCCAGAATCCTGACATTGTTGAACTTTATCTGAGCCCTGTCCTCCTACCCTTGTTTTTTGAAAACTACCTCCTACTCCCAATCTTACCCCTCCACACAGATACACTTTTATGTTCTGAGAAATAACTAAACACAAAGGACTATTCTGTCTTCAGATATTCAGAGAACTCCCTGCCTTTGTACGTCAGCTAAGACTTCCTTTTGGTGCCTTTCTGTATTTACCTCTATCAAAATTCCATTTTTTCCATCTTCTTAGAGAGGTTCCTTATTAATGTAAGTTCTCTCTATTGCAATAGCCTAAATAAAATCTTACAATTAATTATCTGGTGATATGGTGTGGCTGTTTCCCCACCCAAATCTCATCTTGAATTGTAGTTCTCATAATCCCCACATAATGTGGGAGGGACCTGGTGGGAGGCAATTGAATTACGGGGGTGGTTACCTCCATGCTGTTCTCATGATAGGGAGTGAGTTCTCATGAGATCTGATGGTTTTATAAGGGGCTTTTCCCCTTTTGCTTGGCACTTCTCCTTGCTGCCACCATGTGAAGAAGGACATGTTTGCTTTCCCTTCTGCCATAATTGTCAGTCCTCCCCAGCCATGTGGACATGTGAGTCCATTAAACCTCTTTTTTCTTTATAAATTATCTAGTCTTGGGTATTTCTTCATAGCAGTATGAAAATGGACTAATACACCTGGTACATTTGTCTTCAACACCCCTAAACTCTATAAATATCCTCCCCTGACTGCCACTTCTTAATTCCTAATTACTAATAATATCAATATGGTGTTCATTTTTTACTGCAGCAGGTCTAAAACACTTAATTTTACTGACCTACAAGACATTCTGTGGTATCTTGGTTAGTCTTCTGTCAATAATGTTGAGATATGCCTTGCAAGATATGGGAGGAGCTTCAACCTACATCAATAGGCAGTAGGGAGAGAAACGGAAGGGCAATGGAAAAAACAGGGTATTAGGTGGATAAGAATTTATGTGAAACAGTGAGTTGCTTCTCTTTAGAAATTAAATATGTCAGAGAAACTGGATAAAATTGGATTCATGTAAGAAATTCTCTGGTTGTAGAGGTGAAATGATAGGTTGAAGCAACATCACATAAGGCTTTAAATGATGCCAGGACAATGAATCCTAATGAGAGTAAGGGGCTATCAAAAATTTTAATAGGAATTTACCTCTATCCAGTCTATTACCCATTTGCCTCCTGTTTATTCATTTTCCAGTTCACCTAAAGAATAAGGCATTTGAAGGTACTTCAAGGTCACAATTGAATTGAATTGGCATATCAAAATGTTTCAGAATTAACATACAGTTGACTCCAGAACAACATGAATTTAAGCTGTAGGTCCACTTACATCAGATTTTTTTCAATAATTACAGTTGGCTCCACATGTCCATGGATTCTGCCTCTGCAATCAAAGTCAAATTGAAAATACAAGGCCCGGGTGCAGTGGCTCACACCTGTAATCCCAGCACTTTTGGAGGCCGAGGTGGGTGGATCACTTGAGTTAAGGAGTTTGAGACCGGCCTGGCCAACATGGCGAAACCCCATCTCTACTAAAAAAGGAAAATACATCATTCACTCACAAGATGTGAAACCCAAGGACAATGGAGGGCTGTCTTTTCCTACATGTGGGTTCCACAGGGCCAACTGCAGGACTTGAATATGCACATATTTGGGCATACCTGGAACCAATTTCCCACAAATGCCAAGAAACAGATACATATGAAAATTTGGGGGTTTTCTTTAGAAGTGTTACAACACACATCTGGAAATATAGTTGAAATTCTCCTTTTCATTATGTGCTCATTTTCCACAAAATATACCAAGTTATCTTCCTGTGTCCAGAAACTTCTCATTATGTGCTCATTTTCCACAAAACATACCAAGTTATCTTCCTGTCTAGAAACTTCTCATTATGTGCTCATTTTCCACAAAGTATACCAAGTTATCGTCCTGTGTCTAGAAACTTCTCCTTAGTTCATTAAAACATTAAAATATTAATCATAAAAGTGCTTTTATGCAAGAGATCACTTGTAAATTTTTCATGGTGTTTGATGGATTTTAATTCAAAGCCATTACACTAACAGTCACTTCATATAAAAGATCTTCTTCTCTCTTCTATTGTTCTAAAAAATTCTCTGGGCATTAGAGATTGTTGACAATGGCTTTCTTTCAAGAGAAGATTAAAAGCTGCACATAGGCCATGTGCAGTGGCTCACACCTACAATTAGCAATTTCGGAGGCTGAGGCGGGTAGATCACTTGAAGCTAAGTTTGAGACCAGCCTGGCCAAATGGTGAAACCCCATCTCTTCTAAAAGTACAAAAATTAGCTGGGCGTGTAATCCCAGATATTTGAGAGGTTGAGGCAGGAGAATCACTTGAACCTGGGAGGCAAAGGTTGCAGTGAGCTGAGATCATGCCACTGCACTCTAGCCTCGGTGACAGAACAAGACTCTGTCTCAAAAAACAAACAAACAAACAAGCAAAGATCAACAAACAGCTGCACACAAATATTGGCCTTAGGGTAATTGAGGGGAAAAAAAAAAGGAAACAAGTGTATCTTGGCCTCCATTGCACAGACTGTTCTGGACTTAAGAGAGTTCACCTTACAATTTTTCAACTTTATGATGGCGTGAAAGTGATATGAATTCAGTAGAAACTGTACTTTGAGTAACCATATAGATATTTTGTTTTTAATTTTCAGCTCAGTATTCAATAAATTACATGAGATATTCAACATTTTATTATAAAATCGGCTTTGTGTTAGATGCTTTTGCCTAATTGGAGGCTAATGTGTTTTGAGCACCTTTAAGATAGGCTAGGTTAAGCTATGATGTTTGAAAGATTAGGTGTATTAGATGCATTTTTGACTTATATTTTCAACTTTTGATGGGTTTATTAGGACATAACTCCATCATAAATTGAGGAACATTTGTACACTGTACTGTTTGGAGAGTAGGAAGAAGTAAAATCAGTTAAAAACAGATTTGGCTATTAGAATTTGTTTTCACAAGTTGACTGAGAGTGAAGGGATTGAGAGTGAAGGGATTGAAGGATTCAAAAGATATCTCAAGGCCTTGCCTGATTGGTCAGGTTGGTCTGGAGCATTTTCCCCTCATTGGCACAAGCTTTATTTCTGCTTGAGGTCTTCATCTGAAAGTATTGTAGCTAGTGATTTTCTATTTCATTATTCACTCTTATTTTCTTCATGGCCTTTACACTAAATCATCTTATCTATCTCTTGGTTTGTTTCCTGACCTACCTGATCCAATTCCTGACCTACTGCATTTGTAATAAACTTTGAAGTAAATTTTCTTTTTAAAGAAATCTTTGGCTCTTTAATATTATCGAAGTAAAATGACTGAAGGCGAGTGTTTAGTCCTTCAGTAGTCACTCCTATTTAGTAAATGGTACTACTATTCACTCATCCTGTTTCTCAGTCCAGAAACCTGTATGCTTCTCTTTCACTAGTATTTTGGATCACATTTATCAACAAAGCCTGTCAACTCTACTCTCAAACTGCAACTCACCAGCCCAGAAGTGCCACCTGAGTCCAACCAACCATCATTACTATTGCAATGGCCTTCTATCTGGCCTTCCTCCTGTCAGATACCTCCTCCCAGAGCTTCATAGCCTCACTCAGCCACGAATTACCTTTAAAAACAAAAAAATAAACTACATCAATCACCAGTTAAAAACCCTACAATGACTTCTCATGGTACTTGGAATAAAATCCAAAGGCTCTGCCATGGCCTCCAAGGTCCTACAAGATCTGTCCCCTGTGCTCTCTGACCTCATCATCTCCCAGTGTAGGCATTAGCTGCTCTGCCCCTGGCTTACTGGCCTCTTTGATCGCCCTCTAACATACCGCCACTTCAGGCCTTGGCACTTCATTTTCTCTTCCCTCAGACATATCCATAAGGATCACCTCATTCAAATCTCTGCTCAAAATTCACTTCCCTAAAAAGATCTTTCTTGATGACACTGTTTAATTAATACTTCTTACTCTCTGTCCTCCTGGCCTACTTTGTTTTTCTTCACAGCACTTATTATCAACTGACATTACATCATCTGTTTGTTTCATCTGAAATCTGAAGTCAAACTAATTCCCTATTTCTGTGTCAAAAATTACGGGAACACGTATATTTTCCTATCCATGTGTTAAATAATTCTGGGCTCAAACTTACTTTCTTGTCACTGTGCTAAATTAAATTTCTACAGTAATTCTAGTAATTTTATGAAGTGTACTTTTTTCTTTTGCTTGATAGCAAGCAAATTAACTTCACTGTTTACTCAAGGCAATACCTGCGCATGGAAGATATGAGTAAATCATAAACAAATAGTTATCAAGTTTCACTTCAAGGCCCTCACCTCGCTATGCCCTACAGTTCAAAGGAATTATGCCATAAAATTGTTCTCAATGCCAACCAGTTTCTCACTTTACAAGACCCATCTCAAAATTGCTCAGCCAGTGTCCTAACACTATGAACAACCTGCCCCAATTTAGCATTTTAAAGCCCTATTATGATTCTGTCAAGGGGTCAAGGGGGAAGACAGTGGGAAGAGAGAGAGGTTCAGAAAAACAACGACAACAACTGTGGTACTATGCTTAGTACTTGGGTGACAAAATAATCTGTACACCAGACCTCCAAGTCATGAGCTTACCTAAATAATAAACCTGCACCTGTACCTCTGAACCTAAAAAAAAAATTTAAATAAAATAAAATAAAAAATCATTAAATTATAATTATTTACTTATATTTGTTTACACAATGTTGTACAATACCAGTTTTCTTAGCCCCTATATTTAATGGGTTCAATTACTAGGAGATCAATGCATAACTGTCAATAAAAATAGATTTTTACAGGTATAAACAGATTATATTTAATAATAAAAAATGATTTTGTCAAGGTGGTATTTAACTTTACTGTAGAAATCTAACCAATTTAGCTTTGCTTGATCAAAAGTATTTTTTGGTGGTATTTTGGGGAATTACCAGTTGGTAATGCTAGTGGTTCCATCAAGATTCTATCAAGACATTCTAACTGCTGTGACTCAAAGACTCAGAACAGAACATGTTCCTGAGGTCCCTTGAGGTTCTCACTTAGGGATCTTTCCAACTGCAACAGTCAGGTAGGTCTAATTTTTTTCATTGGCCTTCAAATGCTGTGTTTATTTTGTCTCCTAAGAGTGAAGACAATTATTTCGTTTACCTAATCCAATTAGAAAACTGTTACCCTTTGTAGAAAAATACGAACCACGAATTTTTCTGCCTGCTCTTGTCTTTTTGTATTGTGATTCTATATAATTCTAGTAAATCTGTCCTTGAGCTGTGAAACGTGGTTTATTGTTTGTCTCCCTGAATGGAAAGAGGTAAGCTGGATGGCTTTATTTACCACATTAGCCCTGGTAGCTAGCATCTTTTGTGTAAGAAGTGCTCAATAAATACTTATTAACTAAATGAGGAGCTTTTCAGATATAGGATATTTCAGAGTTTAAAAGTTAAAAATTTACATAGGCTGTACCTTCTTGGATTTCTCAAATTAAAATTTCTTACTGAGAAATTATATTAAAAATATGAATGGAGAAAAAGGGAAAGAAAAAGTCATTTATATCTCTATCTATCTATTCCTATATCTATATATTTCAATACTAGGATACAAAACTTCAGCTAATGTTTGTTTGGTAAGAAAGTTTGAACAAAGCCAGGACCTATTCTATGGGGCTCATATTTTTGTGTGTGATGTAGACACCATTATATTTCTTAATTTCCCTTGGGATTGGTAATCTAGAGCCTTCCCTGCCTTATAGCTGAAATATACTTATTTTTAACTTTCTAAAATGTGTACTTTACTTAAGAAGGAAAAAATGTTAATATTTTACACCCTGTTTTAGGTTTTCTTAAAATAATTGGTGTAATATTATATTAACATTAAAAGGTATACATTAAAGTCAAATATTCTAATGTCAGAATTTTATCAACATACCTATCATATGAAATTAATATAATAAATGAATATCAAATTTGGACATTCTCTCTATACAAGTTAACACGATATTACCTTTTCAGAAATTCCTCTGGACTACTGTCACTGATATTACTTAGTCTGTTTCACTTCCCAATATAATTTAATTAAACCAAATGGCAACAATAACATCTAATCAAACTTTATAAAACTTCACCAAAATGTAGGTATCTGAAAATCACAATTTGTGTCTTAAGGTTTCAGACACATCGTCCTTGCCAGTTTCAATTTGTTAAAATTTTTTTATACAATTAAATATACAAAAGGCATCAAGTTATCATATGAAACCTACCAAATAGAAGTCTAAAATTTCAGATTTCAAGTATTTAACTTTACCACTAGCATTTTCTTCCCAATTCTGTACATGCTAGGCATATTTCTACAAATTTATTTAGACATCAGTAAATACAAAGCAAACTTGTTAAACTTTGATGATCTTTGCTAACCTCATCATTTATGCTGTGTCTTCTTTCAACACATATGACAATATCAGGCAGTGATATTCTACTCATAACATGTGAATTTTCAGTTTGGGAAGCTGGCAGCAGAGAGTTCTCTAAGGTATGTTACTTTCACTGATTCTGTATCTTAAATTAGTTCTAAGTCAACTTTTTGATGTAATTATATGGTACTTTGAAAGTTGCTCTCATTTTATATTTGTTAATTAATGTTGTCCTTTGTATAAGAGAAAACTAAACCATAACTGTAAAAGTCAACATAAACCTTTAGTTCATTATCTAATTGTCCTACACTTTTTGTGAGCACACATGAAAATATACACTTTCTAAAATCAATCTCTGCTCTTCCCTCACACACAAAAGAAAACAAAATCTCTGATTTTACAGTACAAGCTACAGTGACACAATAAATTGTCAAAGTCATAGGTTATCTTTTCTATATGGCTAAAAGTGTTACCAATTCATTTTTGTACATAGAATATATTTTGAGAAGCGGCAGTATTCAAAAAAGGCACATGAATTTAGAATCAGGCAAATCTGGTCTTACTTTGCCAACAACCTTTATATCCTTGAACAAGTAATATAGTTTCTCTGAGCCTCAGTTTCTTCTTCTCTAAAAGGATAACAATAGTGCCTATTTTTGTGAGATTTTACAGATACAAACACAAATTATTAATACCTAACCCAGTGTCTGGATTGTCGGAGTAGCTCAATAAACATAATACATTCTTATTTAGTTTATTTATTTTTTTGAGACGGAGTCTCTTTCTGTCGCTCAGGCTGGAGTGCAGTGGCACGATCTCAGCTCATTGCAAGCTCCGCCTCCCGGGTTCACGCCAGTCTCCTGCCTCAGCCTCCTGAGTAGATGGGACTACAGGCGCCTGCCACCACGCCCGGCTAATTTTTTTGTATTTTTAGTAGAGACGGGGTTTGCAGCTCACGCCTGTAATCCCAGCACTTTGAAAGGAAGAGACGGGCGGATCACGAGGTCAGAAGATCGCAACCATCCTGGCTAACACGGTGAAACCCCGTCTCTGCTAAAACTAAACATAATACATTCTTATTTTAACAAAATAAAATGTTTATTTTTTTAAATTAGCAATACAAAGGCCCTTTGGTATATACCTTTTAAAAATGTCCATCTTTCAAGTCTATTAATTTAATATTTAATTTCAAGTCTAATCAATTAAATATCATGTATTTCCATTTAGTAAATACATGATAAATTGTTACTATCATGTACATTAAATACATTATAAAATTAGGCTAGCAAAAAAGACTTTCCTTATATTATCCAATTCAATCACAACCATTGTAGGCAAAATTAGTATTGCTTTGCTTTTAGAGATGAGAAAATTGGGGGTCATGTGTTAGGTAACCTGCTTATGATCAGAAAGCTACTAAATGGCAACTACCAAATTTAAACCGATGTTTAACAGCCCTTTCAATTACAACATATTTTTCCCAAAAATATTATTCCATTGATTAGATGGGACAGAGAGTAGTATTTATTGATAACCTTCTATTTGCCAAATACACAGCTATTTACTTTTGAATTTATTTTAAGCACGATTCAAGGGCACTCTGCTGTCCTCTGATTTTTATAGAAAATGAAGTGGCAGAACCAGAATTCAATCTAAAATCTGCCTGGTTTGAAAGCCCATGTGCAGATGGTTGTGAACAGTGCAAAAAGTTGGGGTTTTGTTATCAGATCGATCTGGGATACAATATCAGACTTGCCATCTGTCAATGGTATTAAACTGCATTGCGCCTCAATTTGGCTCCTAAAAAATGGACATAGTGCATTTCACATATTTGTTGAGATAATGAAATGAGATACTATATACAAAGCACTTATATTGCTTGAGATCTCACCCATTTACAGGTAGTTATTATATCATGCTACCTCAGGAAGAGGTGAGACTTTAAAGAGTGAGAAACACAAAAAATTTATTATCAGGTTTCCAACTTGAGAAACAGGTGGTTCAATTTCCCAACATTTAAAGTATATGTTCCTATAGTACACAAATATGTCATTTCCCTCCTGCTATTATCCTTTTCTCACCCTTGATGAGGAAATGCTATAAATCAGGTGACATTCCATTCTCCCCCACAACAACAAATGGATGGACACTCAGTAGAACTGGATTGACAAGTCACTAGAAATTTGAGATTAGGACAGAAAGTGTGACTAAGCATTGCTGTGGGTATGGTAGGTGTTAGGCCATGTAAACTAGGGCCTTATATCTTTTTTTCTTGACAATATACTGTTAAATAAACCGAGCAAGACAACTGTCCTGGAGAGTAGCAGGAGAGTAAAACAGAAATGCAGAGTTAAGCTGAAAGGACAGAACATGAAGCAATACAAAGAACTGAGACATGGTTGATAATTTTCAAGTTCTGGGATGTTAGCCTATCTTTCCAAAAATACATTCCTCAATATTGCTGTATGTCCTTTTTATCCAACAAACGTTTTCACTTATGCTCATTCAAGGTCTCTGCTTTTGTAACCTAAGATAGAAAACATATTAGGAGAAAATATAGAATAGTGGACATTGTTATCTCCCCAACATCCAATTTGTTATTTCTATATTACATAGCAGCTGTTATGACTAAGTAGAATTAACCACTCAGTCGTTCTAAGTATGGATCTGATTGCTCTAATAATGCACCACAGTGATTGGTTTAGGGAAGCAGGTTGAAGCCAAATAGTACAAAACGTTCCCTTGGTCAGTAGAGATTTTGACACTGAGGACTTCTGAGTAAGTAGGTCTCCTTGTATGGATGAAGCCCTTAAAGAATATGTTTTTGTTTGTTTGTTTGTTTGTTTAACAGTGTGAACAAAGAGAGAAAGGCAAGAACTACTGCAACTTTTGTGTGACTCTGAGATAAACCAGTTTGGGAAGAAACCTGACTCTAAGAAAACCAATCATAGAACCAATAATCCTAAAGAAATGGAGAAAGATCATTCTTTTACCATGAGCATAGTCTTAACTACTGAGTTAATAGGCCTCCTTTATCATTTAAATACCCAGTTGAATTGTGTTTTCTGTTAACTGGAAGGAAAAAAAAGCTGGCAATATAAATGCAAGTGAAAGAGGGTGAGGATCGTTGGCATAAAGGTGGGAACTGAAGCCATGGGTATAAAGTCATCCAGACAGGACATATTTAGGACTGATTGTGTGCCCCTTTTTATTTTACGTCACCAGCATCCTTTGGCTCAGACAAAACCTACTTAAATGTCATTTTTCCTATAAGTTTCACTTGTATTTGAAATGTTTCAGAATCACTTAAAAATTAAACATTTTAGAGTTCACATATATCTTTCTATATAGCAAAAAATAAGTAGTTTGTTTGAATTGCTTTTAAGGATGTCTTGAAATTTCAATTTTAGAAATTTTCTTATATGAGATATAAATTTAAGGGTTTGAGCAGAAGAAATCAGTGTTTAATTTTCTATTACTATATTATAAAAGTGTAATTTACAGATATAACTTTTATCTGGCATTTCTTTTTTCCATTTCACTCAATTCTAAATTCTATGCTAAGTAAATAATGCATGTGAATTTATTAATTCCATTGACAATTATTTTATACGTGTGTATACATATATATGCAATAAAAAGGACTACAGATTTGATGTTTCTACAGTGCTAATTTTGCTTACTTCTTTTTTGTGTGTGTGAGTGGGGGAGGCGGAGTCTCACTCTGTCACCCAGGCTGGAATGCAGTGGCGCAATCTCTGCTGACTGCAACCTCCACCTCCCAGGTTCAAGCGATTCTCCTGCCCCAGCCTCCTGAGTAGCTGGGATTACAGGTACGTGCCACCAAACCAGGCTAATTTTTGTATTTTTAGTAGAAACAGGGTTTCACCATGTTGGTCAGGCTGGTCTCGAACTCCTGACCTTGGGATCCACCCGCCTTGGCTTCCCAAAGTGCTGGGATTACAGGCATGAGTCACCATGCCCAGCCTGCTTACTTCTTAAAATGTTCAAATGTGTCTCAGAAAACCATATTTGATTGAAAATACCCAGATGTTGTCTTTACTACAAGCAAGGAAAGGCAGCAATACAAATCTTGGAGAAGAAATTTTAAAAACAAAACACTGGAAAAGAAAATGGACAAGGGATTTAAAAACACACACAGTGAAAGGAAAATAGTTTATAGAAAATAGAGTTGCTTTCTCATAATAAGAATTTCTGGCTATGCCTTCATGATGGAGACAAAACTAAAGGAGTTCTGAAAAATAGAAAATCAATACAATCAACCCTAAAAATAACCTTTTACTTTATGAAGATCTTAACCTTGATATATGAAATAGACATTTTTTAAGTCATCTTCTTGAATGTCCTCATATCAGGCATCTCACCATCAAATTAAGTAGAACTTTGCCCCATTTGATAGTGAGTCTCTTATGCAGAAATTCTAAAAATTTGGGTAAAATATCCCAAATAAATACCTTGACTTTCTGGATTGTTTTGTTTTTACTTCTCCTGTATTTTCCACTTGAGATTCTACTTATGTGATCCAGGCTCTTAAAAAAGCAACTAAATTTCAGAACCTCAGTTTTCTTATTACTAAAAAGAGGAAGTGAGACTAGATCAATAGTTCTTATTCAAGGAGGCATTTCTTTTGAAAATCAGAATTTCTCAAAGTACATGGGTGAGTATAATTCTTTGAGCAATTCATACATAGTAATAAAATATAATTTGATATTTGGAAAAGAAAAAAACTGATGTTTTCATATTACAAATTATAGAAACTTCAGCTCGACACAATCATATTTTAAGATAAACTATCTTTTCCAATTAATGATTACCAGATGGAGAGTGTGGGAGAAATATGATTCCAAAGGAGAAAGCCTTACTAGAACCTCCCCCCAGTTGGGTTTCTAGAGCCTCCTTCTAGCCAGTACCTTTTACCCTTTATGCTTCTCCCTCTCCTCTCCTTTCTGGTACAATCTCACAAAGTTTGCAACTTCCAGTCTTACTTATTTCTGAAGTCTCATGTCTGGACCACTCTTTCTTTTGTATGTTCTACAGGGTCTCAACACTCTCCTTTCCAAATGTGATGGTTAATACTGAGTGTCAACTTGATTAGATTGAAGGATTGCAAAGTATTTATCCTGGGTGTGTCTGTGAGGGTGTTGCCAAAGAAGATTAATATTTGAGTCCATGGGCTGGGAAAGGCAAACTCCCCCTTAATCTGGGTGGGCACCATCTAATGTCTCCAATGCTAGATGCTTCCTGCCTTTGAACATCAGACTCCAAGTTAGGAAGGGCTTTCCTTGCTCCTCAGCTTGCAGACAGCCTATTGTGGGACCTTGTGATAGTGTCAGTTAATACTTAATAAAATCTATCTATCTCCCTGTCCATTTATCTATTCTATTCTATCCTATTAGTTCTGTCCCTCTAGAGAACGCTGACTAAGACAGATTTTGGTAGCAGGAGTGGTTCTAGAGGAACAGAATATTAAGGATGGAGTTACTCTGTTGGTTTTGGTTGGCTGCTTAATATGATCAGACCCCAAAATGCTGAGGACTCTACTTCTAATAGTATGGAGAACACTGATAATCCTTGGCATAGTAAATAATTTATTTATAATAAACAAATAATTTATAATAAATAAATAAATGCATCTGACACTCCTGATTCTCTGCTTGTGAGAGGCAAGGAGTTTAGTGACTCTATACACAATAGCTTTGACCATACGTGGAGAACCAAAGAACACAGTGAAGCTGGTTTGTTGCTCCTAAGTTCAGTGGACAAAGTGATGAAAGAAAATTATAAACTCAGGAATTCTAACTTCAGAAGCAGATACTCAGCCTCAAATCTGCTAAGACTGGCCTGAGTGAGAGTCTTACCTCCTGTAGAGAAAAAGCTGAAATTGTGGAAAACAGACACAAGCTCTTATCAAGCAGGTAGCTGACCTGCAACGAAAGGTGCATGCACAGCCTCACCAGATGTCTACTGTTAAAGTGAGGGCATTGACTGAGAAAGAATGGGACCTGGGGCCCTGCAACTTGGAATGGGGACGTGTGGGAGGACCCTGATGAAGCTGGGGACACTGAATTTGTAAACTCTGATGAGCATTTTTTGCAAGAATCAACAGCTTCCCCATCCCCAGTAGTGGCAACATCCCCTCCCCGACCCATGCTGCCATCAGCCTTTCTGAGGAGATCAAACTCTGCACTGCCTGAGGCAACAGTGATGGCCTCTCCTGAGGCAGTTGCCAGGCAAGATAATGTTGATTCTCCTCAGGAGCCACCCCCAACACCCCTGTTTGCTTCTAGACCTATAACTAGACTAAAGTCCCAGTGGGCCCCTAGAGGCGAGGGTGAGAGTGTGACTCATGAGGAGGTGTGCTATACTCGAAAATAACTGCTTGAGTTTTCTAACTTAAGTAACCAGAAATTGGGAGAACAGGCATGGGAATGTATATTAAGGGAATGGGATAATGGTGGAAGGAACATAGAGTTGGATCAGGCTGAATTTATTGATTTGGGCCCACTAAGTAGGGACTCTTCATTTAATGTTGCAGCTCAGGGAGTTAAAAAAGGTTCTAATAGTTTATTTGCTTGGTTAGCTGAAATACAGTTTAAAAATGGCTCACTGTAAGCGAGCTGGAAATGCCTGACCTCTCTTTGGTTTAATGAAGAGGAAGGGATCCAAAGGCTTAGGGAGATTGGGATGATGGAGTGGATTAGTCACTTTAGACCTACTCATCCCAGCTGGGAGGGTCCAGAAGATATACCCTTGACCAATGCCTTGTGAAACAGTTTTGTGAGAGCACCACCTGCATCTTTGAAGAGCCCTGTAATTGCTCTTCTCTGTCTGTCAGATCTAACAGTGGGATCCACAGTCACTCAGCTACAAAATTTAAATACAGTGGGAATAATTGGATCCCAAGGTGGCAGGAGCCAGGTGGTGACACTCATCTGTAAAAGGCAAGGTGGGTGTACCCACCGTAATGGACAGAAGAGAGAAATCAGCAATCAGTATAGTCTGACTTGTGTAGAGCTCTGGCATTGGCTAATTAATCACGGTGTTCCTAAAAGTAAAATTGATAGGAAGCCTACTGCATTCCTACTTAATATATATAAGCAGAGAACTTCTAGGTCGAATGGACAAAAGACTAATTTGAATTATAAAAACAGAGAATCACGGCCCCTCAATTAATTTCCAGACTTAAGCCAGTTTACAGACCCAGAACCCAGTGAGTGAAAGGGAAGCCAAGTCCCCTTGAGGAAGGACTGCACTACACTACTGACAATTTAGGCTGTTAATCTTTCTCACATTTTTCCCCAAGGACAACTCCGGCCTTTTACCAGCATAACTTTGCTATGGAAAAGGGAAGTGATCAGACATTTGGGGGACTACTGGACATTGGCTCTGAGCTGATGTTGATTCCAGGGGACCCAAAATGTCACTATGGACCTCCAGTTAAAACAGGGGCATATGGATGTCAGCTAATCAATGGAGTTTTAGCTCAGGTCTGACTTACAGTGGGTCCAGTGGGTCCTGTGGTCATTTCCCCAGTGCCAGAATGCATAATTGGCATAGACATACTTAGCAGCTGGCAGAATCCCCACATTTGCTCCCTGACTGGTAGGGTGAGGGTTATTAGAGTGGAAAAGGCCAAATGGAAGCCATTAGAGCTGCCTCTACCTAGAAAAATAGTAAATCGAAAACAATATTGCATCCCTTGAGGGACTGTGGAGATGGGTGCCACCATCAAGGACTTGAAAGATGGAGGGGTGGTGATTCCCACAACAGCCCTATCCAATTCTCCCATTTGGCCTGTGCAGAAGACAGATGGATCTTGGAGAATGACAGTGGATTATCGAAAGCTTAACCAAGTGGTGACTCCAATTGCAGCTGTTGTACCAGTGTGGTCTCATTGCTTGAGAAAACTAATAAAACTCCTAGTACCTGGTATGCAGCCACTGACTTGGCAAATGCCTTTTTCTCTATTCCTGTGCATAAGGCCCAACAGAAGCAATTTGCCTTAAGCTGGCAAAGCCAGCAATATACCTTTACTGTCCTACCTCAGGGGTATATCAACTGTATGGCTTTGTGTCATAATCTTATTCAGAGAGACCTTGATCAGTTTTTGCCTCTGCAAGATATCACACTGGTCCATTACACTGATGACATTATGCTGATTGGATCCAGTGAGCAAGAAGTAGCAAACACACTGGACTTATTGGTGAGACATCTGTGTGCCAGAGGATGGGAAATAAATACGACTAAAATTCAGGGACCTTGTACCTCAGAAAAATTTCTAGGTGTCCAGTGGTATGGGACTTGTCAAGATATTACTTCTAAGGTGAGAGATAAGCTGTTGCATTTGGCCCCTCCTATGACCAAGAAAGAGGCACAATGCCTAGTGGGCCTATTTGGATGTTGGAGACATCACATTCCTCATCTGGGTGCGTTATTCTGGCCCACTTATCAAGTGACCTGAAAGGCTGCCAGTTTTGAATGGGGTCCAGAACAGGAGACGTCTCTGCAACAGGTCCAGGCTGCTGTGCAAGCTGCTAAGTCACTCGGGCCACGTGACCCTGCAGATCCAATGGCGCTTGAGGTATCGGTGGTAGTTAGGGATGCTGTTTGGAGCCTTTCACAGGCCCCTATAGGTAAATCACAGTGGAGGCCTCTAGGATTTTGGAGTAAGGCCCTGCCATCTTCTGCAGATAACTACTCTCCTTTTGAGAGACAGCTCTTGGCCTGTTACTGGGCTTTGGTGGAAACTAAATGTTTGACTATGGGTCATCAAGTCACCATGCGACCTGAACTGCCCATCATGAACTGGGTGCTTTCTGACCCATCTAGCCATAAAGTGTGTTGTGCACAGTAGAATTCCATCATCAAATGGAAGTGGTATATACATGATGGGTCTCAAGCAGGTCCTGAAGGCACAAGTAAGTTACATGAGAAAGTGGCTCAAATGCCCATGGTCTCCACTCCTGTTACCCTACCTTCTCTCTTCCAGCCTGCACTGCAAGCCTCATGAGGAGTGGCCTATGATTGGTTGACAGGGGAAAAGAAGGCTAGGGCCTTGTTCATAGATGGTTCTGCCACCTTGTTCATAGATGGGGTACCACCCAAAAGTGCACAGCTGCAGCATTACAGCCCCTTTCTAGGACATTCCTGAAGGACAGCAATGAAGGGAAATCTTCCCAGTGGGCAGAACTTCAAGCAGTGCACCTGATTGTGCACTTTGCATGGAAGGAGAAATGGCCAGATGCTTGATTATATACTGATTCATGGGCTGTAGCCAATGGTTTGGCTGGATGGTCAGTGACTTCGAAGAAACATGATTGGAAAATTGGTGACAAATAAATTAATGGAAAAGATATGTGGATGGACCTCTCCGAATGGTCAGAAACTGTGAAGATATTTGTATCCCATGTGAGTGCTCACAAATGGGTGATCTCAGCAGAGGAGGATTTTAATAATCAAGTGGATAGGATGACCCGTTCTGTGGACACCACTCAGCCTCTTTCCCCAGCCACCCTGTCATTGCCCAACGGGCCCATGAAAAAAGTAGCCATGGTAACAGGGATGGAAGTTACACATGGGCTCAGCAACATGGACTTTCGCTCACCAAGGCTGATCTGGCTACAGCCACTGCCGAGTGCCCAATTTGCAAGAAGCAGAGACCAACACTGAGCCCTTGATATGGCACCATTCCTCAGAGTGATCAGTTAGCTACCTGGTGCCAGGTTGATTATATTGGACCTCTTCCATCATGGAAAGGGCAGAGGTTTGTCCTCACTGGAATAGACACTTACTCTGGCTATCCTATCCAGAATAATATTTGCCGATCCTGCACGCAATGCTTCTGCCAAGACTACCATCTATGGACTCACGGAATGCCTTATCCAACATCATGGTATTCCACACAGCATTGCCTCTGACCAAGGTGCTTACTTTACAGCTAAAGAAGAGCAGCAGTGGGCTCATGCTCATGGAATTCACTGGTGTTACCATGCTCACCATCATCCTGAAGCAGCTGGATTGATAGAACGGTGGAATGGCCTTTTGAAATTACAATTACACTGTCAACTAGGTGACTATACTTTGTAGGCTAGGGCAAAGTTCTCCAGAAGGCCATGTATGCTCTTATTCAGTGTCCAATATATGGTCCTGTTTCTTCCACAGCCAGGATTCACAGGTTCAGGAATCAAGGGGTGGCAGTGGGAGTGGAACCACTCACCATCACCCCTAGCGAGCCACTAGTAAAATGTTTGCTTCCTGTTCTTGCCACATTATGTTCTGCCGGGCTAGAGGTCTTAGTTCCAGAGGGAGGAATGCTGCCACCAGGAAACACAACGATTCCATTAAACTGGAAGTTAAGATTGCCACCTGGACACTTTGGGCTCCTCTTACCTTTAAGTCAACAGGCTAAGAAGGGAGTTACAGTGTTGGCTGGGTGGCTGACCCAGAATATCAAGATGAAATCAGTCTACTGCTTCACAACAGAGGTAAGGAAGAGTATGCATGGAATACAGGAGATCCTTTAGGGCATCTCTTAGTATTACCATGCCCTGTGATTAAGGTCAATGGGAAATTACCACAGCCCAATCCAGGCAGGACTACAAATGGCCCAGACCCTTCAGGAATGAAGGTTTGGGTCACTCCACCAGGAGAAAAACCTTGACCTGCTGAGGTGCTTGTTGAAGGCGAAGGGAATACAGAATGGGTAGTAGAAGAAGGTAGTCATCAATACCAGCTACAACCACGTGACCAGATGCATAAACAAGGATGGTAATTGTCATGAGTATTTCCTCCTTCTTTTGTTAAAAACATGTTCGTACATGTATGTACTTGAAGTAAGAAAATATCTTCATTTTATTTCCTTTTTCCTTTATCATGTGGCATAAGATTTATTGACTTCATGTCAGCATGTATTGTTAACTTTATATAATAGTATTTGGATTGGGGAGTGGTACATTTCCACTTGTGCAAAGGATAGTTATATTATGTTAGGAGTAATTATGACCTTATTACCTTTATTTGAAGTTTATGTACGGTCTCAGAAGACATGTATGGGTTCAAGTTGACAAGGGGTGGACTTGGGATGGTTAATACTGAGTGTCAACTTGATTGGATTGAAGGATGCAAAGTATTGATCCTGGGTGGGTCTGAGAGGGTGCTGCCAAAGAAGATTAGTATTTGAGTCTGGGCTGAGAAAGGCAAACCCATCCTTAATCTTGGTGGGCACCATCTAATCAGCTGCCAGCACAGCTAGAATATAAAGCAGGCAGAAAAACGTGAAAAGTCTAGACTGGCTTAGCCTCCCAGCCTACATCTATTTCCTAGGCTGGATGATTCCTGCTCTTGAACATTGGATTCCAAGTTCTTCTGTTTTGGGACTCTGACTGGCTTTCCTTGATCTTCAGTTTGCAGAGGGCCTATTGTGGGACCGTGTAATCTTGTGAGCCAATACTTAATAAACTCCCCTTTATTTATATATATCTATCCCATTAGTTCTGTCCCTTTAGAGAACCCTAATACACCAAATAATTTAATTCAGAATTTTCTTTACTTTCCTTCTCTGCAAACTTCACCAACCAAAAGTACTTTGTTATGCAAATATGAGTGTACTTTTTCAAACTGCACACTAAACCCTGTACAGAGTACCATATCTTATCTCTTGAGAATCAACAAGATTCGGAATCTGTGGACCTTCAACCCCTAGGAGAGATCATGAGATCATGGTAAGTGGTCCTAGAATATGAGCACAAAGAATTGTCTGTAGAATATGTCAATATACAACCTGTGTATAACTATTTTTCAAATGTATGGCAATGTGTATGTGATATAACAAATATGTATGTATAATGCATATCATGACTTATAAAATCTTAATCTATTAGAATCATAACATAAAATATTTTTGGGATGTATGGCATTTAAATTAATCTCTAAAATGCTACTGCCCTTGATCTTAGCCAAGAAGCTGAGAAGTAGTTATTATTTTAAAATGGTACTCAACTCAGTACATATCACATATTGTGAGGGGGATGTTAAAATGCCTTTTCTAACTCAGTGATTTTGACCCACTTGACTAACTCACTCATTCGAGTATTATTTCTATACTATCTAGGATCATCTTTTATTGGTGAAATCAAAATTGTAGATTGGTAGATGGGGCTTAGAAGACTGCCTAATCCAACAATAATTTCTCAAGTATATTTTGGTTTAGTTGAGCAACTAAAAGTATTTTATCTTAAGAAAATGTTGGTGGGTTATTGACCATCAAGAAGATATTACCAGTCCATCATTAACCTAGATTATAATTATAGGTAACTTGACTATCCATCTATAGCTACAATGTTGGTTGAAGGGCCTCATCAGCTATGATGGCAGGTAAATACGCCACACTGAAAACTGGCTAATGGAGTCTTCAAGTCAATGTAAAAGCAAAGCTCTAACCATGATTTCATTTGAGGGCAAACACCAATCCAAACCCAAATTTCCTCCCACCTAGATTAGTTGTGGCAGGTCCCTTTTCTTCCTCAGATTAGCAGATTCCTCAGGATCCTCTCTACCTGGGGGCTCAGATGACAAGGCCTCAGGCTCCATTCATTTTAAGGCTCTTACTGCCAATCATTTCAAAGAAAAGGAAACAGCACAAGGAGAGTGACAAAAATTGGAGGAAAGAATGACAAATCTTTAGAAATGGACTTGTGATGTCAAGCCTAGAGTGTAACTCCTCTTTTTTTATGCTAATAAAAAAGCCAGGAGGGTTTTAGCTAAATGCTTTAGTTTCTGAAAGTGGATTCACCAAAACACCACCTAAAAGTGAAAGTAATGCTCTTGGTTTTCCCCAGAAGAAAGTTCCTCATCTCTGCTGGTGGACCCGTGGAACAAATTAAAACAGAACAATAGTGGGCTTTTGTTTGTTGGTTGGTTTTTAGGTCTTTTTGGAAGATCTATTTCATTAAGCCTCTGCCTAGCAGAGAAATGACTCCCACCCCCCACCTCACCTCTGGCCAGTTTCTTAACAAACCTCCCATTTTAATACACTTTATATTTGTCCGCTTAGATAACCTGAAATAACATTAAATACGTAAACACACTTTGACCTACAGATACTATAGAAAGAAAAAATAATTAGCAAACAGTTAAATAAGTTTCATTTCATTTAAATTTTAGCTCTCATTTTAAGCAAAATCTAAATGATTTAATCTGTGCAAATTTTTCCAACTATTTTTGGAATGCATAGAATGCTTAAAGAGCAAGGATAGGGAATAATGACTGCAAATTCCTCCTTCCAATTATTTAACTATAAAATAAGGGTCAGTTCTAGCTAACATCTATACAGGCACCAAAATGTATTGTAAAGCACAGCTGTACCAATGCAAATGAATAAGGATAATATATACCTTTTTCATAAACCGAAGCTTACTATAAAATGCATGGCTTGTTCTGTTATTTTTTCCTCTGTGGTAACACTAGTTGCTACTGCAAAAACAGCAGTTAAGTAGTTCCAAGATTAGCATTTGACAAGACTGTCCTCATTTTTAAAAAGCCTGATACTTTACATTTTAAAGATACTGGTTGTGAATTGTAGATTATTCTTTTTAAAGGCTCCAGGCATTCCTGCTCTGTATCACACAGTTCTGATAAATATTAAAATCTACCAGGGCTCTTGGAAGTACTTTCCCAAGAGAACTTGGCTCAGGGTTGGCTTTTATATCCCTTAGAGAAAGACTAATGCTAAAATGTTACTTTTTGGAAAAAAATCATGACTAATAATGACCAGGTCATTGCCATAAAAGTACCTGATTATATATATGATGTATTCATATATATTATATGTCAGGCCTCTGAGCCCAAGCTAAGCCATCATATCCCCTGTGACCTGCACGTACACATCCAGATGGCCAGTTCCTGCCTTAACTGATGACATTCCACCACAAAAGAAGTGAAAATGGCCTGTTCCTGCCTTAACTGATGACATTGTCTTGTGAAATTCCTTCTCCTGGCTCATCCTGGCTCAAAAGCTCCCCTACTGAGCACCTTGTGACCCCCACTCCTGCCTGCCAGAGAACAACCCCCCTTTGTAATTTTCCTTTACCTACCCAAATCTTATAAAATGGCCCCACCCCTATCTCTCTTCCCTGACTCTCTTTTCGGACTCAGCCCACCTGCACCCAGGTGAAATAACCAGCCAGGTTGCTCACACAAAGCCTGTTTGGTGGTCTCTTCACACGGATGCGAATGAAATTTGGCTGTGACTCGGATCGGGGGACCTCCCTTGGGAGATCAATCCCCCGTCCTCCTGCTCTTTGCTCCGTGAGAAAGATCTACCTATGACCTCAGGTCCTCAGACCGACCAGCCCAAGAAACATCTCACTAATTTTAAATCGGGTAAGCGGCCTCTTCTTACTCTCTTCTCCAACCTCTCTCACTATCCCTCAACCACTTTCTCCTTTCCACTCTTCAATCTCTCCCTTCTCTTAATTTCAATTCCTTTCATTTTCTGGTAGAGACAAAGGAGACACGTTTTATCTATGGACCCAAAACTCCGGCGCTGGTCACGGACTGGGAAGGCAGCCTTCCTTTGGTGTTTAATCATTGCAGGGATGCCTCTCTGATTATTCACCCAGGTTTCAGAGGTGTCAGACCACGCAGGGACGCCTGCCTTGGTCCTTCACCCTTAGCGGCAAGTCCGGCTTTTCTGGGGAAGGGGCAAGTACCCCAACCCCTTCTCTCTGTGTTTCTACCCCTTCTCTGCCTTTCTGGGGGGCAAGAAACCCCCAACCCCTTCTTCACCCTTAGTGGCAAGTACCGCTTTTCTGGGGGAGGGCCGAGTATCCCAAAACCTTATTATCTCTGTGCCCCAATCCCTTATTTCCATGTCCCAATCTCTTATATCTCTGCACCCCAATCCCTGATTTCCATGACCTGACCTCATATCTCTGTGCCCCGACCCCTTTCCCACTTTTCTGGAGGATAAGAACCCCTGAACCCCTTCCCTCCATGTCTCTACTCTTTTCTCTGGGCTTCACTATGGTCAACCTTCCACCTTCAATTCCTCCTTCTTCTCCCTTAGCCTGTGTTCTTAAGAACTTAAAACCTCTTCAACTCTCACCTGACCTAAAATCTAAGCATCTTATTTTCTTCTGCAATGCTGCTTGACCCCAATACACACTCGACAGTAGTTCCAAATAGCCAGAAAATGGCAATTTCAATTTTTCCATCCTGCAAGATCTAAATAATTCTTGTTGTAAAATAGGCAAATGGTCTGAGGTGCCTGACGTCCAGGCATTCTTTTACATATCGGCCCCTCTCTAGTCTCTGTTCCCAAGGCAACTCAACCCAAAGCATCCTTCTTTCCCTCCCACCTGTCCCCTAAGTCCCAACCCCAAGCGTCGCTGAGTCTTTCTAATCTTCCTTTTCTACAGATCCATCTGACCTCTCCCCTTCTCCCCAGGCTGCTCCTTGCCAGGCCAAGCTAGGTCCCAATTCTTCCTCAGCTTCTGCTCCTCCACCCTGTAATCTTTTTATTGCCTCCCCTCCTCACACCTGGTCCGGCTTACAGTTTTATTCCGTGACTAGCCCTCCCCCACCTGCCCAGCAATTTGCTCTTAAAAAGGTGGCTGGAACTAAAGGCATAGTCAAGGTTAATGCTCCTTTTTCTTTATCCCAAATCAGATAGCTTTTAGGCTCCTTTACATCAAATATGAAAACCCAGCCCAGTTCATGGCTCCTTCGGCAGCAACCCTGAGACACTTTACAGCCCTGGGCCCTAAAAAGTCAAAAGGCCGTCTTACTCTCAAAATACATTTTATTACCCAATCTGCTCCCGACATTAAATAAAACCCCCAAAGTTAAATTCCGGCCCTCAAACCCCACAACAGGATTTAATTAACCTCGCCTTCAAGGTGTACAATAATAGAAAAAAGTTGCAATTCCTTGCCTCCACTGCGAGACAAACCCCAGCCACATCTCCAGCACACAAGAACTTCCAAATGCCTGAACCGCAGCGGCCAGGCGTTCCTCCAGAACTTCCTCCCCCAGGAGCTTATGACAAGTGCCAGAAATCTGGCCACTAGGCCAAGGAATGCCTGCAGCCCAGGATTCCTCCTAAGCCGTGTCCCATCTGTGCGGGACCCCACTGGAAAACGGACTGTTCAACTCACCTGGCAGCCACTCCCAGAGCCTGGAACTCTGGCCCAAGGCTCTCTGACTGACTCCTTCTCGGCTTAGCGGCTGAAGACTGATGCTGCCTGATTGCCTCGGAAGCCCCGTAGAGCATCACGGACGCCGAGCTTTAGGTAACTCTCACAGTGGAGGGTAAGTCCGTCCCCTTCTTAATCAATACGGAGGCTACCCACTCCACATTACCTTCTTTTTCAAGGGCCTGTTTCCTTTGCCTCTGTAACTGTTGTGAGTATTGACAGCCAGGCTTCTAAAGCTCTTAAAACTCCCCAACTCTGGTGCCAACTTAGACAGTACTCTTTTAAGCACTCCTTTTAGTTATCCCCACCTGCCCAGTTCCTTTATTAGGCCGAGATATTTTAACCAAATTATCTGCTTCCCTGACTATTCCTGGACTACAGCAGCATCTCATTGCCGCCCTTCTCCCCAATCCAAAGCCTCCTTCGTGTCTTCCTCTTGTATCCTCCCACCTTAACCCACAAGTATGGGACATCTCTACTCCTTCCCTGGCAACCGATCACATGCCTGTTACCATCCCATTAAAACCTAATCACCCTTACCCTGCTCAATGCCAATATCCCATCCCACAGCAGGCTTTAAAGGGATTAAAGCCTGTTATCACTCGCCTGCTACAGCATGGGCTTCTAAAACCTATAACTCTCCTTACAATTCCCCCATTTTACCTGTCCAAAAACCGGACAAGACTTACAGATTAGTTCAGGATCTGTGCCTTATCAAATTGTTTCGCCTATCCATCCCGTGGTGCCCAACCTGTACACTCTTTTGTCCTCGATACCTTCCTCCACAACTTACTATTCCATTCTCGATCTTAAAGATGCTTTTTTCACTATTCCCCTGCACCCCTCGTCCCGTCCCAGCCTCTCTTTGCTTTCACTTAGACTGACCCTGACATCCATTAGGCTCAGCAAATTACCTGGGCTGTACTGCCGCAAGGCTTCACAGACAGCCCCCATTACTTCAGTCAAGCCCAAATTTCATCCTCATCTGTTACCTATCTCGGCATAATTCTCATAAAAACACACGTGTTTTCCCTGCTGATCGTGTCTAATTAATCTCCCAAACCTCAATTCCTTACAAAACAACAGCTCCTTTCCTTCCTAGGCATGGTTAGTGCGGTCAGAATTCTTACACAAGAGCCAGGACTGCACCCTGTAGCCTTTCTGTGCAAACAACTTGACCCTACTGTTTCAGCCTAGCCCTCATGTCTGTGTGCAGTGGCTGCCGCTGCTTTACTAATTTTAGAGGCCCTAAAAATCACAAACTATGCTCAACTCACTCTCTACAGCTCTCATAATTTCCAAAATCTATTTTCTTACTCACACCTGATGCATTTACTTTCTGCTGCCCCGGCTCCTTCAGCTGTACTCACTCTTTGTTAGGTCTCCACAATTACCATTGTTCCTGGCCTGGACTTCAATCCGGCCTCCCACATGATTCCTGATACCACACCTGACCCCCTCATGACTTAATCTCTCTGATCCACCTGGCGTTCACCCCATTTACCCACATTTCCTTCTTCCCTGTTTCTCACCCTGATCACACTTAAGTTTATTGATGGCAGTTCCACCAGGCCTAATCGCCACACACCAGCAAAGGCAGGCTATGCTATAGTACAAGCCACTAGCCCGCCTCTTAGAACCTCTCATTTTCTTTCCATCGTGGAAATCTATCCTCAAGGAAATAACTTCTCAGTGTTCCATCTGCTATTCTACTACTCCTCAGGGATAATTCAGGCCCCCTCCCTTCCCTACGCATCAAGCTCGAGGATTTGCCCCCACCCAGGACTGGCAAATTAGCTTCACTCAACATGCCCCAAGTCAGATAACTAAGATACCTCTTAGTCTAGGTAGACACTTTCACTGGATAGGTACAGGCCTTTCCTACAGGGTCTGAGAAGGCCACTGCAGTCATTTCTTCCCTTCTGTCGACATAATTCCTCAGTTTAGCCTTCCCACCTCTATACAGTCTGATAACAGACCAGCCTTTATTAGTCAAATCAGCCAAGCAGTTTTTCAGGCTCTCAGTATTCAGTGAAACCTTTACATCCCTTATGGTCCTCGATCTTCAGGAAAAGTAGAACGGACTAAAGGTCTTTTCAAAACACACCTCACCAAGCTCAGCCACCAACTTAAAAAGGACTGGACAATACTTTTACCACTTTCCCTTCTCAGAAGTCAGACCTGTCCTCAGAATGCTACAAGGTACAGCCCATTTGAGCTCCTGTATAGATACTCCTTTTTATTAGGCCCCAGTCTCATTCCAGACACCAGACTAACTTAGACTGTGCCCCCAAAAGACTTGTCATCCCTACTATCTTCTGTCTAGTCACACTCCTATTCACCATTCTCAACTACTCATAAATGCCCTGCTCTTGTTTACACTGCCGGTTTACACTGTTTCCCCAAGCCATCACAGCTGATATCTCCTGGTGCTATCCCCAAACTGCCACTCTTAACTCTTGAAGTAAATAAATAATCTTTGCTGACAGGACTATGCTGAATTTCCTTAGGCACTCTAATTAGATGTGCTAGGTCCTCCCAATTCTTAGACCTTTAATACCTGTTTTTCTCCTTCTCTTACTCCATTTAGTTTTTCAATTCATACAAAACCATATCCAGGCCATCACCAATAATTCTACACGACAAATGTTTCTTCTAACAGTCCCACAATATCACCCCTTACCACAAAATCTTCCTTCAGCTTAATCTCTCCCACTCTAGGTTCCCATGCCGCCCCTAATCCCGCTTGAAGCAGCCCTGAGAAACATCGCCCGTTATCTCTCCCTACCATCTCCCCAAATTTTCACTGTCCCAACACTTTACCACTATTTCATTTTATTTTTCTTATTAATATAAGAAGACAGGAATGTCAGGCCTCTGAGCCCAAGCTAAGACATCATATCCCCTGTGACCTGCAGGTACACATCCAGATGGCGGGTTCCTGCCTTAACTGATGACATTCCACCACAAAAGAAGTGAAAATGGCCTGTTCCTGCCTTAACTGATGACATTGTTTTGTGAAATTCCTTCTCCTGGCTCATCCTGGCTCAAAAGCTCCCCTACTGAGCACCTTGTGACGCCCACTCTGCCCACTGGAGAACAACCCCCCTTTGACTGTAATTTTCCTTTACCTACCCAAATCCTATAAAACGGCCCCACCCCATCTCCCTTCGCTGACTCTCTTTTCGGACTCAGCCCGCCTGCACCCAGGTGAAATAAACAGCCATGTTGCTCACACAAATCCTGTTTGGTGGTCTCTTCATACGGACGCGTATGAAACCCAGAGCATGCCATTTCAGCGCACGCCATTCCACTGCTCCAGATATTATTTCAGGTATCGGACATGACCTCAGTGGGGCCTTAATAAGTCAACCCAGGCAGTTGAAACTTTTTGTCCTACTGTATATGCTAAGCCTGAAGTTGCTGATGTTCATATATTAGGAGCACTCAACGAATACTTTTTAGTATTTTCTACGCACCAGCCAATATTAAAACAACTAATGAGCTTACCTTATAGTGAAGAATAGTAAATCAATATATATGTAAAATAAATATAATTTTAAATACTGTGCTTAGAAGAGAATAAAGCAAAGACCTAGAGATGTTTATCTCCAAATTATTGAGATTTTAGTTTAAAATATTTCATTATTCAATCAACTGTTTTATTTTTATAGCTAATATGAAAATTAAATACAATCTTCATAGCATGCACTAAAGGAAAATAATATGGGAGAGACATTTTTAAATAATGACTTGGTTTCTTAGAACGCAGAAAAATGTTGATTATTGTTTTTCTTACTAATAGTATCCTGAGAATTTTCCTATTTAATAAAAATCTATCATCAAGAATTTTCTTCCGTATTTTTTTCCTAGGGCTGATGTGACAAAGCACCGCAAACTGCATGGCTTAAAACAGACATTGTCACAGGTTCTGGATCCCAACATTTCTCTTTGAAAGCTCTAGGCAAGGATGTTTCCTTGCTTCTTTTTAGCTTGTGGTGGATGCCTGCAATCCTTGGCACTTCTTAGCTTGTAGAAGCGGCACTCTAATCTCTGCCCTGTCTTCATGTGGCCTTCTCTGTGTGTGTCTCTGTGTCTAAAATTTCTCTAACTACCAGGACATTAGTTATTGGATTAGGGCCCACCCTAATCCAGTATGACCTCATTTTCACTTGATTACGTCTGCAAAGACTATTTCCAGATAAAGTAATATCCATCAGTACTGGGAGTCAGGACTTGAACATATCTCTCTGGGGAACACAATTTAACTCAAAGCACCTTCTATAGGTACTTAACCACTTAGCATCAAAAGCAGAATATTGTGCTTACTCACTGGAAAAAAGGAAAAAGGTAGAACTAATTAAGTTGTATATATTTTGAACAACAAAAATCTATTTATTTTGAGAACTGTAGAAATATACAAATTAATATTAACTACAAGATTCATTCCAAAGATAGAGTAGCATTTCTTTTGTCTCAAGTTAAAATAGTATTATTATTTTATTCAGATTATAAGAAATCATATTCACTTTAAATATTCAGAAAATTATAAAAAAGGGAAAAATGTATACTCCCTTGAGACAAAGTCTTTGTAGATATTTTATCATGCTAGATATATTAGCTTTTAATTTATAATGTTTCCAGATTTTTGCATTGTCAATATTATGAAACTGATACGTTTAGATTTTATTTGTTGGAAGCATTCTAAATCTGTGTTCTCTAGGGCTGAAGGGAGACAGTATTAAACTTTTATATGACAGAAAATCATCTCTCTCTCAAATTGCCAACAGATCACGAAATTTTAGATTCTAAACCTTGATTCTAATTTTACCCATAAAAGTAGGTCTTTGTTTTCTTTTTCTTCTTTTTTTTTTTGGACATCCATAAATGGCAGAGGATTTTTCACTCTTCTTGGCCAATCAACAAATACTCTGTTCTAATGCTCTCCATTCGTCCTTGTTAGATCTTCTTAATTTGTAAGAATACATCTAATCCCTTTGCTATATGTGAGGGAGGCTTTCTTATCCATCCTAAGTTCTTACTCTAGGCTTGACAGATCAGTTACTTCAATTATATTTCATGTCCTGCAATTTCAGATGCATTCACTATTTTACTCACTTTCTTCTGGATATATGGCCTTTATAATTGCATTCTTTAGAATTTATGCAAATGCTCCACAGGTGGTATAATAAGAATAGTGAAAGTTTGAGTGACTACCATCCCTATTCCTTTATATAAAGTTTATTAATTTAAGGTAAAGTTAGCCTATTAACACTTATGTAACAATGTTGTTTCATATTTAGCTTGTTGCCAAATAAAATCTCTAGAGCTTTCCACATGTGCTGTTACTAAGACATGTCTCCCCTAATTATCTATTGTAATAGAAACTATAGCATTAGCAAGAATAATTAAAACCCACAGATAATTCTCTAATTACATCTTATTCATTTATCTAAGATTCTTTCTAACACTAAGCCTCTACAGAATCACTAAAAAGTATAAAAACAGATTGATTTGAAATTTGATGTCATTAATTGCACATCCTAGTGAAATGGTCAAAAATAGTAAAATTTCAGACAGAATAGGAAAGATATGAATGTAATGTGTATAACTGTACTGATAGTAACAAAAAGCATTGCATTTTAATATTTTATAATTCTAGTATTTTAAAGTATATACAGGAGATTTCTTTTATAGCATTCTAGTAATACATCTCATCTTTCATTTTGGTGAATAGGAATTAAGTGGATTCAATTTTATTTGTCATTCTAACCATTTGGATTTCATCATCATGATTAATGTACAAGTCACATCATTTATCTTTTAATGGACATCTCCATAATGTTTCTATTTATTAACTCAATAAATATATATTGACTGTTTTATGTGTTCAAGTCTGTCTCTTCTGCAAACTGACATATTTCTATGTTTATTTGTGTGCACACATTTATGTGTACATACTATGGTTTGAATGACCCTTCCAAAACCCATGTTGAAACTGTTGGGGCTCATAAAACAGCAACCTAAAATGAAGGCCTCGGTGGCAGCCTCAGAAGCAAAAGTTTTTCTCCACCCTCCTGCTCTCCTGTCTCAGTCTCATTCTCCCCTGAGGCTAGCCATAGCAACTAGAATCTCTCTTCCCCAAAGTGTGTAATAGAAACCCGAACCGCTTTTCTAAAAGTCAGATATAAAACCTAAATATATCATTCTAATTTTCCCTCTGCCTTTCTAAGTACAAATTGGCCATAAAGAAAATCTAACCTACTTGGTTTGTCTGTAGGTTATAAGAGCCCCACTCCAGAGGGGTCCCTGCTCTATACCCAGAAGGAAGGAATACATGCTCAGAGAGGCCAAGAAGAATCTATACAGATAGGTTATAGTGGGTTCCCCAATCAGGCTATTAACATTAGATCACAGCCATTTTGTTCAATCATATTTCCACAAAGCTATGAATGGTTTGTTGAACCTAAGCATAAACGTGAATAATTACCCCTGTATCTTTGGGTCTTTATTCTGAAGGCTTTTATGTATACATATTAAAACAATTTGTATGACTTTTTTTTCCTATTAATCTGCCTTTGGTAAGTTGATTTTTTGATCTACAAAACTTAATCCCCACTGTGGCAGTATTGAGTGGTGGGACCTTTAAGAGGTGATTAGTTCATGAAGGTTTTGCCTTCATGAATGGGTTAATCCATTCATGGGTTAATAGATGAATGGGTTCTCATGGCAGTGGAACTGGTGGCTTTGTAAAAAGAGGAAGTGAGATCTGAACTAGCATGTTTGACCCCCCCGCCATGTGATGCCCTGTACCACCTCGGGACTTGGAGAGTCCGCATCAGCAGGAAGGCTCTTGCCAGATGGGGACCTATGACCTTGGACTTCTCAGCCTCCAGCACTGTAAGCAATTAATTTCCTTTTAAATAAATTAACCAGTTTCATATATTCTGTTATAAATAACAAAAGATGGACTAAGACAGTATGTATACATATTTGTGTGGCCACACCGAATGACATGCTAGAAGAGTAAAGAAGACGTAAAGGATTATGGGTGCTCTTCCTGCTTATGATCTGCTTTATGGGTCTTAGGAATGGGAGGCCATCTGGTTTAATTGTTTGAAAATTTAGGAAAGAGGATGAAGCTCATGAATGCAGTTCCTACTGATACAGGAATTAAGAAGAAATTGTTTAGGCAGATACTGAGGGCAAGGAAGTCCTCTGAAGATTTTCCTTTTAATGAAAGGCAGCCCCAAGTCATTTTCTTTTCTAACAAAGAGCAGCCTGTAAAATCGAGCTGCAAACATAGACGAGCAAGCTAGAAGCTTGCATGGGTGAATGCTGGCAGTTGTGCCACTAAGAAAAGATTATCTGGGACTAGGAATGTTCAAAACGGCAGCTCCATCTTCTCTTCTCCTTTCCAGCCGTGCGTACAGTTAAGAAGCAGACAACATGGCACTGGCCAAGTAGAAAGCCCATTTCCATAATAAGATTAGGGTGGGGTGGCCAGCCTTCCCCACGCATTATGTAAATATCATACCTGGTTCAACCAATCTGTGATCCCTATGTAAATCAGACACTGCCCCCTCAAGCCTGTCTATAAAATCCAGTGCACTCCACCATGGGCTGGAATTCCCATTTGGGTGCCCTTCTCTCTCTCAAGAGAGAGAGCCGTTTTCCGTTATCTTTCTTTTTCCTATGGAGACTCTACTCCTAAACTCACTCCTTGTGTGTGTCCATGCCCTTAATCTACTTGGCATGAGATGATGAACCTTGAGTATTTACCACAGACAAGGATGCCGCTTCACTACCTGTTTTGTTGTCAATTCTAATTGTAGGCTAGTAACTGGTTTTCTACATTAATTAAATAATAGTAGTAATCTTTAAATTTAAAATTGGAGAAAATAACACAAATAGCAAACTTGCCATGAGATGTATTTATATGAAGCATTGATAAATGTCAAAAATGTAGTTTTAATTCTGTAATATTCTTGTATATCAGAAATATGTAAGAAAAAATATTTTCTAAATTGACATAAATAAAGAAAAAAATATTTTGGATCTTTATTTAGCCCTTGTTGCACAATAAGGACGATTCAAAGATAACTAATGCATGATGTCATGAAAAATAATCATTCACTTAAAATCATAGTTGGACCTCATCCTTTTACGAAACTGTAAAAGCCACTGTGAAATGTTTGTCCACCTACTGATAAATTGGAGCAGATATGAGCCATTATAAGTCTTATGAAGATTATGTATTTAGGAGTAGAAACTTTGGAAGAAATGTAAAGAACATAGAGTGGGATACAATGTCATCAACCCATGTGTTAAAATAGCTAAAGATTGAATTGTTATTAAAAATACTACTACATAAACACAAATTAAAGACTTTTATTATACTGAAGAAGAGTTGTTCTTGAAGAATCTTTAGAAAGAGAAATAGATATAGATACAGGCACGTAAAAATTAGCTAGACAATTGTATCATCTCCAAAAGTGGCACATATAAGGTGGGCAAGGCTGGTATGCCAAGTTAAACTTACAGAGGTGGTAAGAAAATTACTTAAAAACAACTTAGAGTTAACAGAAATGACACTAACAAGTAGATGTCCAGGTTTTGGAGGGAAGTTCATTAAAAGAAAATATTGAGTCCTCTTACGGCTATATTTGAAATCATTAAAACTGAATAAAATTTTACAATACACAGAGAATGAACTGAGTAAAATGATCACAATTTAGAGCCATCCATAGTTCAAACTGTGTCCATTTCTAAAATATAAAGATATTCCTCAAGGTATTTTCTTTCTTCTAACTGGCATTCAAAACAATAATTGGCAAGTAAGTTGTTCCAATATCAGTTTTCCTTTATTATTTGAAAATTTCAGGTTCATGGCTAAAATCTGAGAAAGGGGATTTGATTATTGAATCTCAACCTTTAAATTAGGAAGTCTCAACTAACAGTGCACATTTGGATCACACTGGTATCACGAAGTAGTTTGCATAGCTTATCACAAACACTTATCTCACACATATCGATACACTTCAACACTAAAGCTTGATATCAACTCTTCTCTACTCCTAAGACAATATCTTCTCCTTGCCTATGTAAGCAAGGTAAAAGTCTGCTTCTCAGCCTGAAGAGATATGGGCCAATATTTAAACAAAAGATAAATAATAGGTCTATCTCATAGTCCTAGAGAACTTTGTTTGCTGGTGTTTCTTTACAGTCAACTCTTATGCATGTTAGTGACAACAATCAATGTTACAAATGGCCTCAGCAAATACCACACATTCCATGCAGCTTTGAGACTTTGTTTCCTAGAACTGTCAAAGGGGCAAATGTATCACATGCTCAGTTTAGTCAATGGTAATTGCCAATGGGCATTATGAGTAGTGTCTGTCATAAACGTTTTCCCTAAAGACTATACCTCTCTTTTATTTATTTTAAAATAAAACAGCGTTATTTTAAAAGGACTTTGAAGTGAAAGATGTTCATTAGAGACGCATTTTCCCCTGTAAAAATTGAAGCAACCAGACACATTGCATCTTGCTATCACACTTAGGTACAGGCATATGATATAGTCTTAGTGATCAGAGATTCCCTCCTGGAACTTTGTCTCATGAGAGAGGAAAAAAATACAGAAACAACTGGGAAATCATTCACAGCAGCAATGAGAAGCTGTTGGAGAGTTCCAGGCTGTACCAGTGCCTGTAATGTCCATCCAGCCAGGCTGTCTTAGTGGATTTGATTTGCTGGTTTATCTGATGCCCAGCTTTCATTAGTTTGTGCCTAGTTCAGAGCTGGGTCCTCCAGCTTTCTAATAAGACTCTTTGGGTAGTTGTGTATTTATCTAGTATGCTTTTTTTTCCCCCCAAAAATTAGCTAGAATTCTCTTTTGTTGTTTGCAACTAAGACCATGTACCGAACACTACTCCTTCCAGTTCCACAAATAACATTGAGCTAATTTAGATACCAAATTGCTAGGATCAAGAATCATAAGGTTCATCATCAAAGCACCAGCCTCTAAATTGCCTTTCTTGGCTGCATTCTGAAGGCAAGATGGCAGTCTCTCACTGATTGTAGAGAAATGGCAAGAAGCAGAGGAGTCATGAGCAAGACTATTTGTTGAGGCCTCTAGCAGCAGAAACCTCAGGCTCTGTTTGATACTAGCAATTTCTGTGGGACAGAATTTTCTTGCTTTAATTTATAGCCTATTTTTAATGGAACAAGTTGTTGCAACATTACTTTAGCTTTCTACAAATCCACAAAAAGAAAAAGTGAACTCACATGATTTGAATAAAAGAAAATTGATCAAATACTATGACACAGATTGAATCCTTTGAGAGTTCTACAAGAGGTAGGCAAAGAAGCACTTGCTTTTAAACAGAGACACCTCCACAGGCCTAAATGGGATACAAGCTACCATATCTCAGAATTTCTTGGAGCTGGAGCTTAGGGATTTATATATATATTATAGCTCCATGGGTAATTCAGATATTCATCCCCAATGAAGAGCCACTGTGCTATAGAGACTAGACACTCAGGCAGAATCTGCTTAGAAAATATCAAAATCCTAACTGCCAACATGTGTCTATACACACAGAACTAATATTTGAAACTTTTTCTACTCCTTTCAGTATTAACTCTACTTTTCATTTATATCTGGTTTTCCTTCTTTTATTTGCCTCTCGTGTGCCTCTTAATAATTGCTACAGACTCTGTGTGCTTGTGTGGCCTGTATTTCAGATTTTATCATGAGTTCTTTCTCAAAGACAACACACCGCTGCTTGTAACTGTTTCCTGCACTTTTCTCCGTATACTCCCCTACCTGCACTTTTGGTGCATTCCAACCAGAAGAGAGGATTATACAGAACCAGCCAGGTAAAGGAGCGAGATCACAAATCCAAATTTGATAAGCTCATGAGATTTGGCATAATACCACTGTAGTGATTAATGCTGAAATAACCATATATAATGTCCCCTAAAATGTCTTTTGTACTCATAAAGAAGATAAAAACAATAAAAAATATGATGAAAACCCTCATATTTTCAGAGTGAATATTATTGCTTTCTCTTTCATTATGTTATAGTTAATACATTATGAATTCTAATAAACCTATACATTTTCCAACATTAGTGATAATGTTATTCATTGTCTAAGCAACATAAGTTACTATTTAAATGCACAAGTAATGAATTTATAGATGTGCACTAAGAAAACTGAGAGAAAAATAACTACAAGTGTTTATTAAGAAATTAATTGAATTACAAGGGTAATAGAAGCATTCAATTATCATGCTGCATTTACCACATTAATCTTAACCATGACCCTATACAACCCAAAGTTACCCAACTTGTTTCTGGAAAACAGTGACATTGAGGTCACTTGTAAAGCCTCGTAATCAATATATTTGAAAGAGAAAGCAAGCTGTCTGTTCAACGGAATCCACGTACATTGCCCTGTGGTTGATTCACTGCTCACATCTGGTTCTTATGTCTAAATTTGTCTCCCATATTTACATTTTTGATCCTCTCACCCTTTGGAAAGGCAGATGTCTGTCTGACCACCTATTATAGATTTATTTGCCTACTATGACAGGACTCCTTGACCTCGGAGAAAGCTTGATAACCCTTTGTATAATTTTATAACTGTATTGACTGCTAATGTACATCTTTCTGAAGCCCTTGGGATCCAAGATGCCACATGCTATTGTCTATTGTACTGTGACATTGACATCCCTTAGAAGCCCACTGTAAATCATATTTCCCATTTTAGGAAAGGACAGAACAAATAAAAGATCTTTTACATACAGTCTTTTACATATTTCATAAATGTAAAAGCTTGTTTTTTACACATATTCATCAATTACTTTTTCCCTACCTTGGCTAAAATAGGTTGGATCGCTCCACAGTATTGCCTATCATGAACAGAATTAAACTATGCTATATCAGAATATGCACATTATTGGATATGCTAATCTCTAGACCAGAAAATAATTTTCAGTAATAACGAAAATGTTCTTTTATGCTGCTCTGCAGGGTGGTGGTCACTGACACATGGTTTTTGAGCATGCAAAAAGTGGCTAGTATGACTGAGGAGCTCAATTTCTCATTTTATTTGATATTTATTAATTTAAATTTAAACTTTAAAATCCACATATGGCTCATGGCTACACTATTGAGCAGTTCAGGTCTAGACCGTTTTTCTTTTATGATCTTTATTTTCTTTTCGTCTCCAGGATTGTACCCTGCATGTTTAATGAACATGTTCCGTTAATAATATTAATTAAATAAGTGAGTGAATTATAACTGTGTACTATGCTATTCACTTCTAACTTCCTGAAAAACTGAAATAAGAAGCACACAGAAACTGGGGCAGCACTGAGCTCAGAACAGCGTGTTCAATAAGTAATAACTGCATGTATATTTTAGAGTAGCTTCTTGTAAAGTTGCTTCTGAATATGTTTTTTCACTCTGCAATGCAAACAGGGAAGTCTGAACAATAGAGGAACTCTCTGAAAGCTAGACAATAGCAGCTCAACTTTGAATTTGAAAGAATGTGAGGTCAGGGGCTGCTGATCCAAGAAAACAAAGGCAAATTGTTTGTTTCTGCTGGCCAACCTTTCAGGTCCCACCCAGGAGAACTGTTCAGAGAAGAAGAAACATGCAGAAGCAGGTGCTATATTTCTCAGAGAAGTGACAGCAGATAATATCTCATTTGGAAGACTGCTGATCTTCTCAAGAAAATTGTATAGTAGTTCGGCTCCTACTCAAGAACATTTTTCACCACATTGACACCACCATAAATTCTTGCTTTATCTTCTGTCTTCTCTCTTTCATATGATAAAAATAATTGTGGAAAAGCAGATGTGTTATCACCTGAAGTTTTCATTTCTTTCTTTCTATAAAGTACCAATAAAGTTGGATATAGTTTTCAAGAATTGGCTTTTCCTCAAAAAATCTTAAATAGGAAAAGTAAAAAGCTTTGGAGCAGTTAACAATGCCTTATAAATTCAATGTATTAATATTATAATTATTTAAAAGTTCAGTTATTCCTTTATTAAATTGGTGATATCATTGACCATGATACAGCCTCTGCAGACTTGATCCAGAATCATTAACATTTAACATAGGACTTAATTGTTTATGAAAATGTACCAGAAGTTCAAGAAACATGTTTCTTTTTTCATTCTTTCTTTCTTTTTTTTTTGAAACTGTCTCACTGTGCTGCCCCCAAGCTGGAGTATAGTAGTGGGATCACAGGAAACCTTGACCTCCAGGGCTCAATTAATCCTCCAATCTCAGCCTCCTGAGTAATTGAGACTACAGCTACTCACCACTATGCCAAGTTAATTTTTAATTTTTTTTTGTAGAGATGGGGGTCACACTATGTTGCTCAGGCTGGTCTCTAACTCACTGGCTCAAAGCGATCCTCTACCTCAGCCTCCCAAATTGCTGGAATTACAGGCATTAGGCACCATGCCCAGCCTAGGAACCTGTTTCTTAAGCCAATTAGTAGACAGGACCATTGATTGAAGCTTAATCTAGACAAAATTGAACATACCCTAAAGTATGATTGTAACAAGGACTAGCGCTTTGCATGGTAGTTCCTCACACTTGGAATCTCCTACTGTATTTGATTGCATTTAATGCAGAAGCACAAACTCTATCCCTGAAGTAGAATTGGCATGTTTATGGCTCTGTCAGAATCTGTGTGATCTGGTGCAAGTCACTAAATCTCTTCACACATTAGCTACCACCTGACTAAACTGTCGGATAACAATGAGCGAGAGTCTCTGTATTTTTTTGCCATGGCTGTATTAAGAAATACCACATAGTGGGTGGCTTAAACAACAGAAATGCATATTCTTATAGTTTTGGAGACTAGTAGTCCAAGATCAACATGTTCACAGGTTTGGTCTCTTCTGGGGCATTTCTCCCTGGCTTGCAGATGGCTGTCTTCTTACTGTCTCGCCACGTGGCCTTTCCTTTGTGCACATGCATCCCTGTTGTCTCTTTGTATGTCTAAATTCCCCTGCTTATAAGGACATCAGTCAGATTGAATTAGAACCTACGCTGACAGCCTCATTTTAACTTAATCAGCTCTTTACAAAGGTCCTATCTCCAAATCAAGTTATATTCTAAGGTACTAGAAACTAGGGCTTCAACATAAATTTTGAGAGAACACAATTCAGCCCTTGACATTGGCTTAGTCTCTCACAAGAGTTTCATGAGACTAGATATGATTAGCTTGGGTCAGGTTATCTAGGAACCACCACTGCAGGAGTGATTGGCCTTCTAACTATGCATCTATTTGACTTTTACTATCTTACTATCACCTGTGATATTGCCTGGACTTACATACTTTTATGAATTTAGCCTCTTTAATTAATTGTTGAGAGAGATATTCTATCTAGGCTACCAGTCCAGTACCTCTTTTATAGAGAGGACTGATAACATCATCACCATAGTAACAAATAACATTTGTAGAGTACTAAGTATATGACAGGCACCCTGTTAAGAGCTGTGGACATATTAAGTCCATTATTCTTCACAAGGACCTTTGAGGTAGGTAGTTCTATCATCCTGATTTTAGGGGTGATGAAAGGGGTTTTAGGGTTACTAAGTGGGAGACCTGGGATTTAAATCCAGGCATTCTGAATCCAAAGTACAAATAGCAAGATAAAGTATGAAATCCTTGATGATTTCATAGTTTTGTCCCTGTCTTCCTGTGTGTCCTTGAATAAGTTCATTAACTTCTCTGAGTGTCTCCCAATAACAGTGCCTACGTTATGGAGTTGTTGCAAAAGTGACTGAGGTAGTTTATAAAAGAAGACTTTGGAAATTATAAAACACATTATAAATACCAGTTATTTTTTTAAAACATTTCCAAACAGTTGGTACAACTGAACCAGCAGGTGGTAATATTCTTTTTAGGAGACTTGCAGATCTAATCGTGGTGTCATTGCTGACAGACTAGTCATGACAAAGCCAACTGACATGTCTCATGCATGTGGGAGTGAACAAAACTGAGACAAAGAAGGGACCTCCAATTTTTATTCTGATATGATTTGGCTGTGTCTCCACCCAAATCTCATCTTGAATTTTAGTTCCCATAATCCCTGCATGTCGTAGGAGAGAGCCGGTGGGAGGTAATTGAATCATGGGGGCAGTTTCCCCCATACTATGCTCATGATACTGAGTGAGTTCTCATGAGATCTGATGGTTTTATAAGGGGCTTCCCCTTTCACTCAGCTCTTGAACTTCTCCTTGCCGGCCTCATGTGAAAAAGGATGCGTTTGCTTCCTGTTCTGCCACAGCTGTAAGTTTCCTGAGGCCTCCCCAGCCCTGCGCCACTCTGGGTCAATTAAACCTCTTTCCTTTATAAATTACCCAGTCTCTGGCATGTCCTTATAGCAGCAGGAGAATGGACTAACACATATTCATTTACTCATCTGCTTATTAATTAATTCATTTAACATTTAAGTAGTTAGTCTATGGCACAAAAAGAGCCAATACTATAGCAGAAACTTCAAATAAATAAACACCTATAATTAATACAATGTGACCATTACTACAATAGAGCTCTTTATAACATACACAAAAAAGGAGTGATTTATTTTCTCGTGGTGTTAGTGGAAGGAGAAGTAAAGACATCAGTTATGATCTCATGGAGCAGGTGATATATGTACAATGAGCTACATATCCCCAAGAGAGGAAGAATAAGAGAGATATTCATGTTGGAATCACTATCTGCAGCACTATAGGGCAAAATACGTTCCGGAGCCAGCAAGCCACTCATGCAGGTCTGATGGTAGGAAGCCTGAATAGGACCAGGTCTTATGGGGCACCTGAGGATGGCTACTATTGAAGTTGTGGCAGTTATCAACAACTAGGACATGAGTGCCATGATACTGAAAAGAAATATAACAGTATAAGAACATGCAAAACATAAAGACATAGGGGCTTTGTTGGCAGTTCTCTATTCTTTTTTTTTCTTTTTTCTTTTTTTTTTTTGACACGGAGTTTTGCTCTTGTCACCCAGGCTGGAATGCAATTGTGCAGTCTCAGCTCACTACAACCTCTGCCTCCTGGGTTCAAGCGATTCTCCTGCCTCAGCCTCCCAAGTAGCTGGGATTACAGATGTGCACTAGCACGCCTGGCTAATTTTTGTATTTTTAGTAGAGATGGGGTTTCACCACGTTGACCAGGCTTGTCTTGAACTCCTGACCTCGGGTGATCTACCTCTCTCGGCCTCCCAAAGTGCTGGGATTACAGGCATGAGCCATCACGCACAGTCCTCTGTTCTTAAAGACAATGTAATGTGAATATTCGAAAAACTTCCAAAATGAGAAATAGTAGACCCAAAAGCACCAATTAAAATATTATTTCAATAATGTAAATAAGCTATTAAGAGGCCTGAATTATGGCAGTGGAAGTTAAAAACTGAGAAGAATGAATGTATTTAGAGGCATTCTGAAGTAAAATGTATGGGACTTGGTGACTGGCTAGATAAACAAGAGGAAAAGAAAATAAAAACAATTACTTTGAGAAATATGAAGATTGCTGTTTTTACATGTCAAAAATGGTAGAATGTTGGTGATAAAGTTCAAGTTAATGAGATGATAGGTAGGTAGATTTCTAGATATTAAATTAAGTAAATGGATAACTCATTAACTGAGAGAGTATATAGAAGAGGAACATGAAGTCTGAGGAGTGATGGAAAAGAGATAAACATTGATTACATTAGAGCTGAGGTGTTTGGAAATATTTAAGGAGGTAAATAGGCACTAAAAAGAGAGGTTCAGGTGACCTGGGGTGTTGATGGTAGTCGACACCCATAGGATTTAATGAGATCACCCAAGTAGAGTGATATAGTTGGAATGTGTGTCCCCACCAAATCTCATGTTGACTTATCATCCCCACTGTTGGAGGTTGGGCCTGATGGGAGGCATTTGGATCATGGAGGCAGATCCCTAATGAATGACTTGGGCCATCCCCTTGGTGATAAGTGAGCTCTTGCTCTAAGTTCATATGAGATCTGGTGGCTTAAAAATGTATGGCACCTCTGCCCCACTCTCTATCACTTGCTCCTGCTTTTGTCATGTGACGTGCCTGCTCTCCACCTTCTGCCATGATTGGAAGCTTCTTGAGGCCTACTTAGAATCTGAGCAAATGTCAGCACCATGCTTCCTGTAAAGCCTATAGAACCATGGGCCAATTAAACCTCTTTTCTTTAGGAACCACCCAGTCTCGGGTATTTCTTTATATCAATGCAAGAACAACCTAACAGAGCATGAAGAAAAAGAAGAAAAAACCTGAGGATAAAACCATGGGCTTATGCATGTACATGAGTGTGGAGGGGAAATATTTAGGAGATGAATACAGAGACGACAAGAAACTGGATTGTTGAAGTAGGAAAATAAAGCCTTAATAATGCCTAATAGCCAGGCACAGTGGCTCACGCCTGTAATCTCAGCACTTTGGGAGGCCGAGGCGGGCAGATCACCTGAGGTCAGGAGTTCAAGACCAGCCTGGCCAACATGGTGAAATGCCATCTCTACTAAAAATACCAAAAATTAGTTGGGCGTGGTTATGGGCACCTGTAATCCCAGCTACTCAGGAGGCTGAGGCAGGAGAATCACTTGAACCTGGGAGGCGGGGGCTGCAGTGAGCTGAGATCACACCATTGCACTCTAGCCTGGGCGACAAGAGTGAAACTCCATCTCAAAAAACAAAAAATAATAATGCCTAATAATCAAAATAATAAGAAAGATTTAGATTAGGCTGGAAAGTTAGGAGCTGAAAGAGACACCTGGACATGGGAACCAAAATGTCCCCATTGACCTTTTCCAACGCAGAAGCAACTTCCATGCACTAGTCACAAAAGTGCAAACTGGATAGTATCTGAAGAGGAGTAGATCAAAGACCCAGAAACAGACACTGTTAGTAAAACAACTTTAGGGTATCTGGAGAAGAAGAGACGATGAAACAGAGCAGTATCTACAGACAGAGGCAACATTGAAAGAAAGGTTTATTAGCCTTTTGTGTTGAGTGGGTTTTTTTTTTTTTTTTCCTAAGGCTAAGAAAAAATATTGTCCGTTTACAGGTCAATAGGAAAGAGCTAGTGATGAGAGAATGACTGAGGATGTGGGAGAAGAGGATGTGTAGACGGGCTGATAGCAGATGTACTCAGTTTCATCACTGTCAGACTACTCATGACAGAGCTGGCTGACATGTCCCGTACATGTCATTCCCCCCGTCTAAAGGCAGAAAGAGTGAACAGGGGGTATCATCATAGCAAGTGAGGCTAAAAGGTATCAGGAGCACCTAATAACTATGACCCCTAACATGTGAATAACCAAGTATGGAGCATTTTTTATGACAAGAATATTTATGCATGATGACTATTGCTTAACCTATATCTACGAAGTATATTTAAAAGCAGCCCAAGAGCTTACATCTAAAAAGCCTCTACTTTATATATTGTTTAATGAAATAAGTACATTTTTAGATTTGGTTAAGTCTTTCCCGTAACTTTTACACTCCTAGAAACATTCTGTTTTGTCTCTCACTATCTTAAGTCCAGTGAAGTGTGACTGAGATGAATTAAAATCTGTTAAGTAAAAGTAAGTAGAACAGTTTACATTTTTCAACCTATATTTGAATATGATTTTTCACAGCAAGTGTATATGCTTCCAAAAGGTAGATAACATATTTTATCTTTAAAATTATTAGATTAAACATTTAGAGAATGGAAGATGATAGTTCCTAAATGTTGTACAATATTATCTAAAATGAACATAAATTGCATGAACCTTCAGGTTTTCATCTGTTATAAGATGACCTTCAGAAATTACTTCTGCAGCAATAAAACTAAACGTTCAGGGATGATGTATGTGCAGTGCATTAAAGTCAGAAATGTTTACATGGCACATACTGCAGAAGATAAACTGGCGGATCTGCCAAAACACCACTCCATATCTAAGGTTTTTTTATTTTATTTTTCCATTTCACCTGAGCAAAAAGCAATGAAATATCTGTGTTAAAGGAATCTTTAAGTGCTACAGCTCATAATTTTAGTGGCCTGAGGTATCAGAAAAAGGTAATGATAGCAGTAGTCAGAATTCTTAGGTCAAAAGGGAATCTGGTAGTAAATGACCCAAAGCCTGCTGGGGTCTGCTCGAGACCTTGGGTTTTCATGTCTCTGATTGGTCTTGAAATGATACCAATAACCAGAACCCAGAAGGAGAAGGAAACACCATTCAAGGGGCCAAGAGGCATTTAAAAAAATCCAATGATGTAAGTCTTTGGCAGTTGAATCTAAAGTGAATGGAGAAAATTTGTTTCTATCTTACACCTCTTGTAGTTCTTACTCTACACCTCAAACTTTGCTCTCTCTCTTCTCATTTATTCTTTCTCAGAAGAAGAGGTATTTATCTTGCTTGCTAAGACAAACTCCTTTCCCTAGGATCTTGAACACATTTTTATTGTCTTTTCCAGGCCTTTGCTATCATTATGTGAAGGCTTTCCTGTAACTTAAGTTTCTCTCTCTTCTGAATTCAAATCCTCAGCTTACGTACATTTCAGGTCTACTTTCTAAATAAACCAAACCGAAAGTCAACAAAAAAATAAGCCAACAACATTGTCCCGAGACTTTTTCATTCCTACAAGTAGTGTCTATTCTTTTTATCTTTAGCTATGAAACAAACCATACTGGATTAAAACAATAATTTTTTCTTATCTTTATGGACTGTGGGTTGACTAGGTTCTAGTGGGAAAATTTTACTTAGGGTCTGTCATGTAGTTTGTGTCAGACGGTAGTTGGGGCTGTGGAGACATGATACGTCATTGTCACACATGTGTGATCTGACATCTCTGTCTTCAGGCAGACTCTTTTTTTTATTTTTTATTTTTCTCGAGACAGGCTCTTGCTTTGCCGCCCAGCCTGGATGCAGTGGCAGGATCATAGCTCACCGCAACATTGAACTCCTGAGCTCAAGCAATCCTCTTGCCTCAGCCTCCCAAGGCTCTTTTGTAACTACGGAGAGTTTCTCACAGATGGTAGTCTCAGCATAATAGGAGATTTTTACGTGGTGACTGGCTTTCTCCAGAGTTTGAGACACAGGAATTGGAAGCCACTGGGATCCATCTCTCAATAAGAGAAATGTCAAATAATGTTCCACATATATCTCTTTACTTTCCTTAGCTTCAAACATTTTTGTAATAATCTTAAACATTTGCTGCCGTCACATCCTTCCTACTCATTGTGTGACCCACACACATATAGCTAACATTCATCGAGAGCTTGTAAATTGCTAGGCATTCTGTCAAGTACTTTTTGAACATTACCTCGAGTAAAATCTCGAAGCTAGATATTACTACTACCATTTTCATTTAGAGATTTTGAGTTTTTGTCCATGGTCACTAACTTAGCTTGGATGCCATAACAAAATTTCATAAACTGAGTAGATTAAACAACAGAAAAATATTTTCTCATTGGTTGGGTTCTGGTGAAGGGTCTCTTGCTGGCCTGCAAATGACTGCTTTCTCACTGTGTCTGAGAGAGAGAGAGAGAGAGAGACAGAGAGAAAGAAGAGAGAAATCTTTCTTTTCTCATAAAGCCACAATCCTATTAGGTTAGGGCCCCACCCTTGTGACATCATTTCGTTTTAATGGCCTCCTATAGACCCTATCTCCAGAAAGAGTCACATTAGGGGCTAGAGCTTCAACTTATACATTTTGAGGAAACATATTTCAATCCATGGCAATTCACCCTGGCCCCCCAAAATTCATGTCATCACATGCAACATATATTCATTCAATTCCAACCGTCCAGAAATTCTTAACTAATTCCAGCATCAACTCTGAAGTGCCCTCTTTGACAAAACTCAAAAGTGTCCTCTTTGACAAAATGTCCTCTTTGACAGACTCAACAAAAGCAAGCAATAGAAAGGACTCCCTGTTCAATAAAAGGAATTGGGATAACTGGCTAGCCATATGCAGAAGATTAAAATGTTCTTTACACTTATACAAAAATCAACTCAAAATGCATTAAAGACTTAAATGTAAAACCTAAAACTGTAAAAACCTTGAAAGATAATCTAGGAAATATCATTCTGAACATAGGACCTGGCAAAAATTTCATGACGAAGACACCAACAGCAATTGGAAGAAAAACAAAAATTAACAAGCAGGGCCTAATTAAACCGAAGAGCTTCTGCACAGCAAAAGGAATTATCAACAGAGTAAACAAACAACTTACAGGATTGGAGAAAATATTTGCAAACTATGCATCCAACAAAGGTCTCGTATCCAGAATCTATAAGTAACTTAAACAGATTTGCAAGCAAAAACCAAACAACCCCATGAAAAAGTAGGCAAAGGACATGAACAGACACTTTTCAAAAGAAGACACACATGTGGCCAACAAGCATATGAAAAAATGCTCAACTTCAATAATTAGAGAAATACAAACCCAAACCACAATGAGATACCATCTCATACCAGTCAGAATGGCTATTACTAAGAAGTCAAAAATAACACATACTAGTGAGGTGAGGTTGTAGAGAAAAGAGGAACACTTACACATTGCTAGTGGCAATGTAAATTAGTTCAGCCATTGAGGAAAGTGGTTTGGTAATTTTTCGAAGAACTTAAAACAGAATTACCATTTCACCTAGCAATCCTATTATTGGGCATATACACAAATGAATATAAGTTGTTCTACCATAAAGACACAACGCATATGTATGTTCATCTCAGCACTATTCACAATGACAAAGTCAAGGAATCAACCTAAATACCCATCAGTGGTAGACTGGATAAAGAAAAGGTGGTACACAGACACCATGAGACACTACACAGATATAAAAAAAGAATGAGATCATGTCCTTTGCAGCAACATGGATGGAGCTGGAGGCCATTAACCTATGCAAATTAATGCAGGAGAAAACTAAATAGTCCATGTTCTAACTTGTAAGTGGGAGCTAAATATCAAGTACATATAAACAAACAGAAGGAAACAATAGACACTAAAGCCTACTTGAGGGTAGATGGTGGGTGGAAGGTGAGGATTGAAAAACCACCTATCCGGTACTATGCAGATTACCTGGGTGACAACATAATCTACACCAAACCCCTGCAACATGAAATTTACTTATAAAACAACCTATACATGTACCCCTGAACCTAAAATAATGGTGAAAAAAAGAGAAAAAAATCTCATTAAAAAGCCTGTCTTCTTACAAAAACTAAAATGAAAAATAAATATATCTAACTTCTGTATGGGTGAGATTTGAGGTACAATTCATGAGGCAAAATTCCTCTCCAGCTGTAAACCTATGTTCAAACTACAGTGGTGGGACAGGAATGAATAGACTTATCCTGATGTTTAGGTTCTCCAGAGAATATATATATGTATATATATATATATATATATACACACACACACACACACATATATATACACACACATATATACACATATAAACACACATATATACATATACATATATATACATATATACATATACATATATATATACACATATACATATATATATATATATATATATACTGGGATTGAGAGAGAGAGAGAGAGAGAGGGAGAGAGAGACATTTATTATAATGAATTGACTCATGATTAACAAGGCTGTGAAGTCCCAACATCTGCAGTGGGCTACCTGGAGATCCAGGAGAAGTGATGTAGTTCCACTCCAAGTCCAAAGGCCTGAAAGCAAGGAGAACTGATGGTGTATATGATCCAGTATCAAAGCTATCAGGCTGAAGCAAGAAGAGCCAATGTTTCAGTTCAATTCTCAAAGCTGGAAAAGACTGACGTCCCAGATTGAAGCAGTCAGGCAGTGTCAGCCTGACTCTTATTTGTCGCATTGCCTCATTTGTTGCAGTGTCAGGTTTTTTGTTCTTTTCAGCCTTTCAACTGATTGCATGAGGGGTACGTACATTAGGTAGGAAAATCTGCTTTACTCAGCCTACTCATTCGAATGTTAATCTCATCCAAACACACACACACACACACACACACACACACAACCAGGATAATGGTTTGCCAAATATCTGGTGCAGTCAAGTTTTAACAAAACTAACCATCAGAGTCACATCACTAGCTATTTAGTAGACTGACTAGGAATTTATGACCACTTTATTCTCCCTTGTTTATTCTTTAGTTCCCCACAATGTGCTTTTATTTTACTTGAAATTGTTCTCTTCAAAGTCTCCGTTGATTTGCTGTTCACGTAGACCAATGTGTTTTTAATCAGCCCTTTCTTGATCTTACTGTGGCTTTTGATCCTGGTGACTAATATGCCTTCTTAAAATGCTTATTTCTTGGTTTCCATGATAGTACTTGACTTTGGAACTTTTTTTGATATTTGTGACTATCATTTTTCTTAAAACTACTAAAGTTCACCATTCACAGCAATCATCTCTCTACACACTTGAGTCCTAATTTTTTATATTTAGCATTTACCTTTCTCCTAAATTCAAGTTTCATAATTTCAAACTTTTCACTAGTCATTTCTATCCAAGTGTTCAAATTTAATTTGTCTCAAAGTGATTAATTTTTATTCTGAAACTTGCTATTGCTCTTTTCCCTATGTGCCTTATTTCAGATAAAGGACATTTAGCAAACCCTCAATCACTAAGGCTCAAAACTGTGGGAGGTGATTACCTGTTTGTTATCTGTCTTGTACCCACTCTTTTTAGAAATCTTCCCTCTCTCTCAGTCCAAGGTATTAAAATGCGGCTGACCCAATCTCCAGCTCCAAATGTGAATTTCTGACCTACGCTGAGCCAATGAGAATCATATGCTGCTTTTTTTTTTTTTTTTTTTTGTCTAAAACATATGGAAAAGATGTTCCCTTTTGATAAAAATCTTTTAACCTCTAGGGTAAGGTAATTCTGGGGGTGGCAGGAACCACGTTCACCACCACATATATGGAACCTGCCTGAACATGAAGCCAATAAAAGGAAAGCAGTTCTGAGAAATAGTAAAAGACAGAATGTCTTGATTCAAATATATGAACCAGTAAATTTTCATTTTTGTTTAAGCAAGTTTGAGTTGGCTTCCTGTCACTTGTAATCTATGGACTCCTGACTGATGCCCAGGCCATTATATTTGACTCCTGTTCTCTTATTCAATTCCTGATTAATCTGCCCCCTATAAAATCCTCTTCTATGTATTATAACAGAAACCACCCTAACTCAAAACTTTATCTGTCATCTAGAGTAAAGCAGTAGCCACCCACTTGTAAAACTTCCCTGTTCTGATCAATCTTATTCACTCTTCCCAGAACTATCATTCTATATTAGTTTGGTTTGGTCAAACTTCTTGGCTTGTCATTCAAAGCCATTCACTGTCTATCTGCATTTATGTTAGAGAATTATTTTTCAATCCACTATTTCATATAGCAAAATGTAGTGTTGATGAGAATAGACTTTGGAACATGATTCTTAAGTTCACATTGGGATCTGCCACTTTTTAGCTATGTACATTTTTTTAAGTATCTTAATTTCTCTATGTACCACTTTCTTCATCTGTAAGATGGAGATAATAATAGCACCCATATCATAATGTTAAGAAGATTAAAGTACTTGATAATAGAGAAGCACATTAAGAACGCCTGGCACAGGATAATTGTTAGTTATGGAAAGTAAAATGCTGGAGTGCAGGGCTTTTATTTTACCTTGTTTTTTGTAGCTCTTGAGTGTAACACATTCTGATACATGGGAGGCCCCCATTAGAAGTATACTCAATGAATGAATGAATGAAATCCCCTTCTGATCCTCCTTGTTCCCTAAGCAAACAAACCTCTCTGCTCCCAAAGAAGGCCCTTATCCATGTTTCTACTTGTGTGCATTTTTGCCTACTATTGATTTGGCCTAGAATTTTTTTTCCCCACTACATATAAAAACTACCATCTATACTTCAATACCTAACTTGAGGTAATTATCTCAGATTCCTCCAGCCAAAAGTAAATGCAATTCCTCCCCCACAAAATACCTCATTCTGGATTGTCTAGACTTCACTAATGGCAGCTATTTTTTCCCTGCCTTGCATTAGAGTTATGTATGTATGTATGTGCATTATCTTATTTCTAAAGGATAATGATTCTAGGAGGTAGAAGAATTCTCTTTGCAGTATCCCTTAGCTCCTAGCAGAGGGTCATGCATGGGGTAGTCATTCAGCATTTATTTTTGTGTTAGTGTATATGACTATCATGCATACATAATAAGATTTATTGCTAGTAGGAATAAATATAGATGTCAATATTGACGCTTTCCTTGGACTATGAGAAAGTAATATTCCAATATTAGCAAACCAAAGAAGCCAAAAGCTTTAGGTTTACCTGCACCATTTTAGACTCTACTCAGACCCATAGCTGCAAGCTTAGTTTTATCTATTTATAATAAAGAAAATATATAGCAGGCTTACTACAAGTAGAAGACTCAAATCAAGTATTATTTTGAGGAAATGACTAATATGGTAATAAAAATACAGCTAATATGTAAGAGGCAATAATTTGTGCAATAACTGATGAAATTGGCAAAATTAAATGTGGGATCTGTCCAACTGGAAACAGGTTCAGAAAGAATAATCTTGAAATGCCCACATAAGGCTCTAATCTGAATCATGGACCTGTCTCATAAATCCCACAATTCATACTGAAACCCTAGAACTTAAGTCAGGTGCAAAAAAAATACCAAGTAGATCTAAGAACTAAAATCTCAGAAGTTAAAAAGAGGAATAAGACTAGAGCTCAGAAAAAAAAAAATCCTTAGGTTTAACATTTTGTACCCAATTTAAAAGAGTAATTTAAAATAATTATATGTTTATTTGTTTAATTTTTAAACAAAAATTTAAAGCATTAAGAGACTCTTATGCTAGACTTGTTGAAGGAATTCAGTGTTTAAGTTCCTAAGTAAAGTTTAAATGTTTGGTGAAATCTCATTGGTCATATGCAAATTCATTAGTTTTATTAGTAGCATGTCAATCATTCGAAAAATGCTAAAACAAATTGGAAATTAGTATAAAAATAGTTGTATGCATTCCTGTCATTGCACTAAGGCCCTTTGAATATTAACAAATCTATCAGACACTGAAGTATGGGTTTTCCAATAATGAGTCGTATCTCAAATATCTAGTTTTAATCTTCATTAACCATACAGTGAAATACAAAGAAAATGCATAATAACTACGTAGAGTAGCCTCTGTATACTGAGCACTTTCTCAGAAATGAGAAAATAATCTGAAATTCTTAGCATGGTAAATTTAAGTAGTATAATCACTGAAAATAAAGGTTTTACGTAAAATTAATAATGTAAGAATGCAGATAGGATCTCTGAGGTGTGCTTTACCGTGATTGCATTACTTTGCTAGGGCTGCCACACAAATGACCTTATTTTAACTTAATTACTTCTTTAAAGACCCTATCTAAATACAGTTACATTCTGGGGTACTATGGGTTAGGACTTCAACATGTGAATCTTTGGGGGAAAACAATTCTGGTGCAAATGGCTTTTTAAATAATGCCCCTAAAATGTAAATCAGCAGGAAGGACCATTCATATATTATTTTAAAATATAAAGTCTAACTCTTAAGTATATCTGTTCATAATAGTCATGTAGGGATCAGAAAGCAAAATCACATATAAAAATCCAGGTGAGCCTAATTCAAGATAGAGCCTGAACTTTATATCCCACATGGTACTACAAATGAACTCCAAGACAGTTTATTTCCAGGCAAAATAGTATTCTTAGTAGAGTGGAAACCTAGGTCAGTCATAGGCAAGGTTGTAAAATATCAAAATGTACTTTCATTAATCTTTCACTTCCCATTAATAAAGCCTTCTTGGACTGGGAATTAAGGCTCTCATATTTCATTGTTTGCCTTCCTATCAAAACTTTCTTCGTTTACACTCATATACTTGCTCTGAAGAGTACAAATTGGTATTTTCTCTGATATTATTCCTTTTAATTAACTTTCTACTCTGATCTTTCTCGCTACCTTCTTTTTAAGGTCAATAGCTTTTAGATTTGCCCTTTTGAGGCTATTTTCTATATTTTGTAGGCATTCTTTCAATCTTTTTTATTCTTTGTTCTTTTCTCCTTTCTGACTATACTATCTGTAATAGTCTGTTTTCAAGTTCACTAATTCTTCTGTTTGATCAATTCAGCTGGTAAGGGACTCTGATACATTCTTCAGTAACTAAATTGCATTTTTCAGCTACTGAATTTCTTCTGCTTGATATTTATTCATTATTGCAATTTCTTTCATCTTTCTACATATTATATGCATACTAACATTAATTGAATGGTTTTTCTGAGAGACGCACTATATCAAGTGCTTTTCAAGCATTTTCAATATTGCATTTGATAACAAAACAAAACTATTTATCTCCAACTTATAGAGGAACAAACTGAAACTTAGTTATTATTTGTACTCATGCTGTTGGACTCCAGAACCTGTATCACAAAACTTATATACTGCATATGCATTTTTAAAAATAAGATTTTACTTTCTAATTAAAATAGTAGTTGAACATCATCCTTGTAATATGTTAGCTATTTTCACAAAATCCACCCAAAAGAAAAAAAAAAAAAGAACAGTACTGACCTTGAGAATTTAGATTAAGTGTTTGGCTAATCTATCTATTGTCAGTCATTTGTTCCAACCATATGATTTAATGGTCATTGTCTATTTGAAACTACTCCTTAGGCATTTACAATTTTCAAAAAGCTCTAAAAAGGGTATAAATTGAAATTTTATATGAATGATTGCAAATTAATACAAATGAAGAAAAAATTGTGGTAGAGGTTTTCACACTTAGTATTAAAATATTACACATTTTGTAAAAAGTGAATTCTGCAAATGTCTGAACTTCTTAAGGATGAAAAAGATTAGTAAAGTTTACATTCATCTATTTACCAGACATTTATTTTGTGTCTGATCTGTACAAGGAGGTATAACGTTTTAGTTAAGGGCTGGGCTATAAAAACCGGCTATCTGATAGCCAGTTGTGGTGGCAGGCACCTGTAAGTCTTAGCTACTCAGGGGCTGAGGCAGGAGGATCTTTTGAGCCCAGAAGTTTGAGGTTACAGTGAGCTATGGTCATGTCACTGCACTCCAGCCTAGGGAATAGAGCGAGAACCTGTCTCTAAAAAAATTAAAATTAAATTAAAAACATTACATGCCATTTGGTTTGTATCCTATTAATATAGGCTGTGTGATCTTGAACAAATTACGTAAATATTTAGTTTTTAATTTCTCATCTATAAACTCAAGTTACAATAATATTTATGTGATACGGGGTATTAAATAAAATACTCTGTGTAAAGTGTTTGGCACTGTATCTGGCATATACAAAGTGTTCAATAAATAGTGTTATCAGCCAGGCCTGGTGGCTCATGCTTGTAATCCCAAAACTTTGGCAGCCCGAGGCAGGTGGATCGCTTGAGCCCAAGAGTTCAAGACCAGCCTGGAAAACACGGCAAAACCTTGTCTCTGCAAAAAGATACAAAAGATAGCTAGGTGTAGTGGCATGCACCTGTGGTCTCAGCTACTCGAAGGTTGAGGTGGGAGAGACACCTGAGCCTAGGAGGTCAAAGCTGCAGTGAGCTGTGATAGCACCACTGCACTCTAGCTTGGGTGACAAAGTGAGACCCTGCATCAAAAAACAACCACCACCATAACAAAACAGTGTTAGCTTCAATATAAATACATTATGAAGTGAAAGAATCCAAAGACGAAGTTGGTGTGCATCTGGTTTGCCAGGAGATTAAGTTAATTTGTTGATTGAAATAATAATTTTATATAAATGATAATATATAAAATATATGGGTAGAGAAAATTTATTTTTTAAATAAAAAAATAAACATAAATTGTCTAACTTTTAAAGATATAATAGAATATAAATTAAAAGACATGATAAATCACAAACAATAGCAACATATAATACAAGTCTTAAAGTTGCTGAAATCTCAACAAACTATAATTACAAAAGACATTTAATCTGTAATCTCTGACAAACTTTGAATTCTGGTGTGAATTTTACTGGCATCTACTTATTTTGTGATCTAATTACATTGTATCTTGTTTTAATATTTAAATTTACTTACTATTTGCATTATCTCATATTAATGACTGTGACACAGGCTTCCAAGTATAAACATGTCTGCCACAGGTAGAAATGGGTGTCAGACATGTTTTGTCACATTAGAGTAGATGGCACTTGAATAAATGGAGGGATAAATTAGGTTAAATCATGTAAAGAAGTTGTCAGGTCATAAATAAAATATATAATTGGAAAAGTAAAATCGAGGAGTGGCTATTAATTAGCACACTGGATGAAATGTTTGGATGACTGAAAGTAACATAAAACCATTTTCTAAAAAAAATATGGCAGGTTAATCACATTTGTGATTAACCTTCCTCCTTAGACACAATTAAAATAAAAAGAAAAGAGTAGAATAAAAACAATTATGGACTCTCAAAAACACAGAGAAGAGAAGAGGCATCAATAGAAGAGATAGAACATGGCGAAGTAAGTGGTAAATGATTTATCTGGGGTAAGGAAATGACGATAAAGTGTGTGCAGAGGGTACAAGCAAAGAGATTCAATTCACTAAGCAGAAGTTCAAGATAGCCTCAGAACTTGAAGGCCCCCTGACAGCATAGGAAGAAAGTGAAACGTGACTCAGAAAAGATTAGATTGGTACAAAAGTAATTGCAAAAACCACAATTACTTTTGCATCAACCTAGAAGTTAAATTGAAAGTCTATACATGAAGAGTTAACACCTCTGCGACTCTTAGTCCCCCTTTCATGTAGAGGCTCCCATCTTTCAGGCAGAAGGCTGGATATTTCTTCTCTGAATGAATTGGACTTAGTGCAATGACTTGGCATTCATCAACATCAGGCATCGTGCAGGATGGAGTGAGCCTTATCTTAAGTTGAACAAATAAAAATATTACCAGACCTATGACAAAAATTTCTGACAGAACATAATTTTCAACCAAGATTATATATGAAATCAAATTAATAATCACAGGTAGTAGCAAAACGAAAGATGTTCGGACACTTAAGAATTCAATAAATACATCACATTTGCATACTTTGGAAGCTACGCTTTGATGTGCTCCAGCATGATCTAGAAATAACCTAAAATTTAAAAAAAAGTATATATGGGATTGCTTATACAGATGATACAAAACAGAAGAGAAGCAATGAGAAATCCCAGGATGATAACTGTGCAGCAGGCTTAGTAAGCAATTGTTCAGACTGAAGCAGGACAATAGAATATTTCAGGAGAGAAAACACTGCAAATCTTGAAAAGATAAGGAATTTGGAGAAGTCAGTTATAGATTTCCAGTCACAATATGCATTGCATATCAAAAGCCTCTTGCTCTGGAAAAGACAGACCAACTAAAAAGATATTGTACTTAAAATCTTCAAAATACTACGGTGAGAAGAAAGCACAGATATGTGTATGAAGGCCTGTGATACCCGATGGCAAGGGACAGCAGACGATATGTCCATAGTATTTAAAGACGGGTCCTAGGTACCGACTGGAAATCGCCTGTGGGTATTAGTCATATCAGTGTAGAACATTTTTCTTGTGCTTTTTCATAATGAAAAAGCATGGATTCTGGAGAGTCAGAATATACTGAACTTATGCTGTACTCTGAGATGATACTGGTAACTAGAAGTGAAGAAACTGACCTTCCATTCATTTCCAGCTTATGAGTGATCTCAGAGCTGTTGAAAATTTGTAAGTCTCCCTAGGAACACGAGTCAGACAGGGAATGTATAATTTCCTTGATCTCCTGAAGCTACAGGTTTATTTTAAAGATTCACATAGTGTTAAATTCCTAAAAATAAACAGACATTGTTACTCTGGGATTCTAATTGCTAGAAATGCTTACGTATGCATGCATGTTTATCACCATATTGTAATAGAAAAATTAAAATGGTTTAAATGCTTCAAAATATGTAGACATCACAAATTATAGAATATTAATTGATAACATGGGAAAATAGTTAATATATTAAGTGAAAATCAGGTTGTTTATATATAGTATGTAAAGGATTATGAGAAGCAAAATATACATATAAATAAATATACATTGAGATAAAAGACTCACAGTACAATTTCCAAAATGGTGAGATTATAAACAATTACAATTTTTGTGTGTTTCTCTTCATTTTAAAATTTGTATACAAGAAGTATGTAATATTTTTAACACGAGACAGTATTTTTTAAGCCTTGTGTTACAGACAAGATAGAGAGGATGAAATTACACCAAATAAATCCAAGCTAATCCTACTTAGTTCTCAAACTTGTATCTGAGCTTCCCAGCTCCTAGGGAAATAAGAAGACTCCACAGATAGTACAGTTTTCACTGTGTGTATGTGTCTATTATTTAAGAGTGTCGACAATAGTTTTTAATGAGGCATCCAAAAAGAAATGCAAAACAACATAATGACAACACTTGTACTAGCAGATTGAGAAAACAGTTGCATTTGTTATACTGGTGACTATTACAGACATCAGCCCTTGGGAAAAGACACAGATAATAATGTTTGGTAAGGGAAATGCTACACAGACCAAAGTTAAGTTGCCTTGAGCTGTCTTTTGGTTAAAATATGCAGTTTTCACAGGCATAATGTCAATTGAAGTTTTGTACAAGAAATATTGTGCAGGGCAAAGTTAAAAGATTAACTTATGTTGCTTTCTGGTGAGCTGGTATAATATGAGAATTGAGCTTGGATGAACTTGAGCAGTAAATAGTTAACATGTGTAAGAGATGAATGTTTTACCTATTATGTTTCCCTAAGAGTGGAGCACATTTTTATAGCATTGGATGATCTCTATTTTATTAGAGTTTTGACAACTTCAGTCTTGTTTTCAAGAGAAGGTAAATCCAAATTATACACATGTGAGGTTGCTAGAAAGAGTGGCTCTTCATATTCCTTCCTCAAATAAAACTAGATTTATTATTTTTTCTGATGATAAAATTAATGTGCTTACTATCAAATTCAGAAAATAGAGGAAAGTGTGAAATAAGAAGAAAACCATCAAAAATTCCATGACCCCACTGTTATCATTTAAGTGCATTCAGCATTTAGTTATTAACATTTATATGTGTATATACATATGTATAAATACATATATATTTATATGAATATAAATATACAGAAATATATGTGTACATGTTATGCACATTAACATATGTATACACATAAATATCTGTTATAAACATAATTTTTCACTTTAAAAATGTATCATGAACCTATTTTCCATGTAAATAAAAGCATATTTATAACACGTTTAATGGCAAAAAGAGCTAGAAGATGTTTTTAATGGAAGAAAGAGCCATATGTTCTAGATATCAGTTATGTAGTTATAAAAATAAAGGGGACTAGATGTTTTTCTTATCATCCAGTAATTATTTCTAAAGGTGTTATTTAAAATTAGTGGAATAATATTTACACAGCTATATATGTATATACCTATACAGATGTTTACTTATAGATGAACATACATAATTTACATTTGTATATGAGTATGTGTGCGCTTTAGTAATTCACATGTATGTGAATTATATAATGGGTTAAATGAATGTGAATGATCTATTAATGCTTGGAATTGTTATGGAAAAATGGGTACAGGCTTCTCTCCGGGTACTGTTTCCCTGCCAAAGGCGCTAGTATGTTGGCACAACTATCAGATATTCACAATCAAGATCCATTATGTGGTTTTCATCTCTCCCTTTGAATGGCACTTATCATCTTACCTGATTAGCATTTCATACTCCATATATCTTAATGTCTTTCTTCTTTCTAAAATACTTTAAGGACAATGATAAAAAGTGGGAATGCAGATGAAAAGTATCCTGCCTCTCAAAGCCGCAAATTCAACTTCAAGGGCTTCATTTCAGCACTTTTCAGAGCTGCCTGAGTGACTACTCCATACACTAAAGAATGAGCAGCAATTGAATCCAATCATGCTGAACTAAAAGGAGTTGTAGAAGGAAAAACTTTTGATGTAGGGTTCAACTGTAAGAGATAAACAGTATTATTCCACATTAAGGGGCAGTATTTTCTCATGTCAAAACTCAAAAGAACATTTTACCTTGGAAATTCTTTTGAAAAAATTCTTATTATATGCCTGTATTAAACAAGTTAGGTAAGTCTGATATTTGTACTTTTGTAACTGCTACATAGCTTTACCCAGAGGTTCAATTATGACCTTGCATGGTGGACCCATTCTAAGCAATGGATAACCTTGCTGAGGTCAGAAAATATCAAAAGTATTTTTTCTGAGTTTTTTCTGAGTTTCATTTGCAAATTATTCTGATCATAATTTTAGTAAAAGGTGATTCTCAGTCTTTTTTCATTTTATGGCACACAAAAACTGACAACATTTGTATCATTGCTATAAATGTTGGTGTATGCCCACAGATGGAGATGGATTGTAGGTACTGACAGCTGCAAGCTCTCTATAGCCCCTCAGGTAATCTTCATGTGTAGCGTGGCAGGGTGGCATGGCCTACCAGTCAGAAAGTCTTGTTCCGTAAGGATCTTTATATTGTAGTAAATTTAGTGTGCCTTGTCCACAGCTAATAACAATGTGGAAAATAATTCTATTATTCAAAAATCAAATTTCATATAAATGAAACAGTTAATAACTAGAAACATATATTGGGAATGATTTTTAAAATTTCGACAAAGTTAATCCTAAAGTTAGTCTCTTAACAGTAGCAAAAGTTTAAAAGCTCAACTATATAAAAATTTAAAACATATACTTCAAATGGAGAAAAAAGGCATACTCAAAAGACAAAATATTAAGAAGCTTTAGATAAGCACAGAAGACAAATACACAGATCGAAAAGTGGGGAGACAAAATTTACTATAGATTCAATATAAACAAAATACAATAAAAACAAAAAAATTCAAGTGAATAAACAAAGAAAGGCACATAGGACAATAAAATATTTCCTGATGGAAAAAAAAGAAAAAAGAAAGAAATGTTGCAGCTCTGGGGTGTTGGAAGTGGCAGCCCTGGAATGTTCTTAGAGCTTGGACAGACTTATCTAAATGCTGCTGCTGGAAAGGAATTTAAATGTTTTAAAAAAGTCTCTATCCATCCTTGTGTTCAATTGTTCAAAGTAACCTTATTTGAAGGCTATAAGATATAGTCGTTATATATCAACATTCTAAAATTTTCTAAACTCTTGTACCTCAAGTGCATAGTCTTGGTTTGAATTCCTAACTATAAGGTAATAATTAACCCAGCTATTCGGCTATGATGTTCCATGGATTGCCTACCTCCCGGTTTGGTGGGGAAGAGGGGATCTCCATTTTCTTTCATTGTAACTTTTCAATTCATCCACTCCCACATTTAGGGTCTATTATTGCTACCATCCTGCTTCTGATGGTACTTTCCATACAAATAGTTACTTATGGCTGGGCGTGGTGGCTCACGCCTGTAATCCCAGCACTTTGGGAGGCCAAGACTGGCAGATCACGAGGTCAGGAGATTGAGACCATCCTGGCTAACATGGTGAAACCATGTCTCTAGTAAAAACACACACACACACACAAAAAAACTAGCCTGGCGTGGTGGTGGGTGCCTGTAGTCCCAGCTACTTGGGAGGCTGAGGCAGGAGAATGGCGTGAACCTGGGAGGCGGAGCTTGCAGTGAGCTGAGATCGCACCACCACACTCCAGCCTGGGCGACAGATTGAGACTATGTCTCAAAAACAAACAAACAACAACAACAACAAAAATAGTTACTTATGTTTTAAGCGAGGAAAAAGATTCATTAAAACAATAAAGGGAATGCATTACTTTCTTAACTAAAAGTCTAAAGTGGGCAAGGTGATCTAGCAACTTAAAGGTTATCATCAAGGACTTAATACCTCTCTGTCTCTCTGACCTATCTTCACACCATTACAGCAAAGAAAGGTTATCTTTCCCAGCACTCTCAAAGGAAAGAGAAAACGCTTCTATTTCCTGAAAAGTAGTCAACATCTCACTACCTCATTGGCTCTGTTTTTGTAATGTGTCCATCCATGAACTGATCATTGTTGACAGAGAGATGGGCCGCGATGATTAAGTCAAGTAGGACCCACCTTTAGAAGTGAGGGTCAGGACAATGTACCCACATCATCTGGCTAAAAACGGAGGAGGGTATCGGTACCCAGAAAAATCTAGGTGTTATTTTCCTAAAAGAAAGGGACTAGATTAAAAGCAAAAATGTCAATTGTCATATACTAATTTAGAGACTACTACTTATAGTAGTTTCGTAAGGAATAATGCTCTATTTTTAAAATGAGAGTATATTTGGTTTTGGAGTAGAAGACCCAAAAGGAGTCTCTTCTACAAGGAGTAGAAGACTGTGTATCCCATCTAACTTAATTGTTTTCACTCAACAAATTGCAAACTTAGCTTACTTCTAAAAATTAATAGCATGCATGGTCATTTCTACTCTTGGGAAAAAAACTGAGAGTTACCCTATTTCACATAAGACACTATGGTAATGAGTTTTACTTTCTTATGACATGACATCTGTTGGTTTCAGATCAGTGATCCAGAACCAAAAAATTTTATCTAGAATTGTCAAGCTTTTAAAATTTCATATGCTAACAACTTAGGTCTTTCTCTTTTGAATCAGAATGACTTGAGGAAACATCTGTCTTATTTGTTCACCGTGGCATTTTCTCCCCTTTCTAATATTCTGGAATACAGGTAATGAAAATAGTCTTCATTCTATACATGGCTATGACCACCATATACCAATTTAACTTTTTTTAATTAATCAATCCATGCAACCGAATATACAATAATAAAATATGTTGCTTGATTTTCATTATGCTTCCCTAACTATAACCCATTCTTCTTTGAGATCATAGGTGTGAATTTTTTAAATATAATAGTATTAATTAATTGCCTTGTCAAAATATTCCTTTAATATATTTTTCTAAATATTTGTGTAATATCTTTTTAGGCTACCCTTAGTTTTATTTGAATTTTTAGAGTCAGTGTAAATACTTATCCACAAGAGCAATCACTTGGATAAACGTAATTTTTCATTCTTCCTCAATAGTAGTTTTTATTTCTGGATGATAAGATGAAATCCTGGTCTGTTAAGCCCCAGCAACTGCTGCCGTGGCTGCCATCCACAGGAAAATCCATCAGCCATTTCATGCTCATGCCAATAGCCACTGTCACCAGCTATTCAGATTGGCTGTTTATTATATATCTGGCTTATAACCAGTGATAGTGTTATTCGACATGACTAAGTCTTCCAGCCTCTTCTAATCAAGCAGGAGATGTCCTGGAAGGGATTCTGGTCTAAGTACAAACACGTTTTCATAAAATTTATGTTTTATTGCATCCTTTTCCAATAACTTATCAGTAGAAAAATAGAATTCTATGGAGCAGGCATGTGAAGTATGGCCTTAGCACAATCTCAAAGGTAAACATTTAATCTCACAATCAGTTCAGTTTCTCTAACCTCAGATCTACTTGAAAGTAAAATTAGAACATGTGAGGGGGGAAAACACTTTATTACTCATTAACTTGTTGGTTTTGAGAGAAACTTTAAAAATTCAAATTTAAGAAAAATCATATTTAATGAATGTTTTAATTTACACATAGATGAATGTGCATGTATGTGTGCACACACACATCCAGCACATACACACCAGACAAATGGAAAAGCTGGCATAGAAACTATTTCTAAGTAATGCTTAACATATTCCACCAATTTTAGTCGAGTAACAGAATGCTTGTTGGTCGTCATATTGTCTGCATGTTCTAGATTATAGCTAGACTCAACACTAGAGTAAATAAAGGTCGAGGTCTTCAAACTAATTCATGCTTGTCCTCTAATTCATATTATGTGTGCCCACAATCTTCGTTCAATTTCTTTTGAAAGAGTAACAAAAGAAATTACTAATTATGTCAAACATTCAAAGAAACATCTTTGATGTAGAATTAAACAAAAGTTGAAGTATTTCAATGAAGGGCAATGTTTTTTCTGACAAGAGAATATCTCAGCTATTCATGCTATTAAACTCTACACTGTTTTCCATTTCAATAATGTCAGCTTTATCATGTCACTTTTCTTCTTGGCATTTCCATTTCAGTAGTGTTTGCTTTGTTTTGGCCTATTAATCCCCTTACTTAAATTGGTGCCAGTCTTTCCCAGACTACATAGTTCTTTGATAGATATACAGTAGAGGAAATAATTTAAAAACATGCATTTCTAACAAACCTGGGAATGACAGACATTCTATTCCTTGTCAAGAAGTTATTTACCATATCTGGATTAGGCCCATTTTCTGCTATATACACACAGTCTTCTAAGTAAATTTTTCTACTAAAATGTATCTTTACATTAAGTTGTTCAGACACTCTTTGCATTTATTTAAGAAGATGTTGTACTAATAATTCTGAAAATTTATAATGATATGTGGATTGGACTCCAGAAAGGGGCAAAATATTTAATATCTTCATAGGTTATTACGTGTGTTAGAAGAGGAAGAATTCTCTCCATGTAAGAGCTCTGTGGATACACTGAGGACTAATCATCAAACCTGGAACTAAGGTTCCTGGAGGAAGAAACACAGAAATCTGCTCTTAGTTCATGGATAGTGCTTTGGATGGGCAAATAAATTATGTTCATTTGTAGAGCAATTACTTTAGAACCCACTAAGTACCAGATACTCATTTAGGTTTCAGGAATACATCAGAGTACAAAACAGACAACTATGCCTCAATGTCCTCCTGTGCTTTACATCCTAGAAGGAGGGACTGACAGAAATAGTCAATAAGTAGATTATATAGAATATTATAAGTGCTATGATAGTACAGGTTAAGGGATTTGGTAGTGCTTGGGTGCAGTGGGGGTTGCAAATTACAGAGGGTAGATGAGGTGGGTCTGACTGTGAAAAATCACAATGGCAGCAGAGTGAGCAAAGGAGAGAGTAGTAGGTAGGGTCAGTTAGGTAAGAAGGCCAGGTTTTGCAGGGCCTCTCCGGCCATTGTAAGGACTTTGGCTTTTACTCTAAGTGAAATGAGAAAAAGGGCAGAGCATGATCTGACTTAAGTCTTCAAGGATAACTGGCTACTATGCTGAGAATGGGTTGTATGGGGCAAAGGGGAGGAAAGTGGTTAAAAGGCTACTGAAATCATCTTAGATGGGACAAGAGTGGAGGGAGAGAAGGTGGCAAGATACAGTTGCATCCTGGCTATAGGCTGACAGTAGAGCCAATAGGACTTCCCACTGGAAAGTACAAGCGGTAAGAGATAAAGAGAGGAGTGAAAGAGGTCTCCAAGGTCTTTGTCCTAAACAACTGAGTGAGAGTTAAGGTGCCTGATATTGCACAAAAGACCGACAAGAAACAAAACATTTCACGTAGTAATCTGTGTTATGGCACTCATATCCTTTCTAAACCAGCCTCCAAGAGAAATTTTGCCACATTTAAAAAGTTTCTTTCTAGAGAGCGGGTGGGGCCTCTCTCTTTGTGATAGCTCTAGAGGTTTGGGGGTGTAAGTTCATACACAGCCTGAAGATGATGAAAAATAGAAGTCAGAAATATGAATGTGGAGTTTCAAAACACAAAATTTATCATTTGTGAAGCCAAAATTGGTGAAGGAATAGAGAGAGAAATGCTAACTGGGTAACAAACATCCTTTGAGTCACTAAGAGACGGGCCTCAGTGAAGGGAAGTGGAACTAGAGACTACATAGTGAGGATTAGACTCCATGAGTCCTAGAGGTGAGCCTTCTTTTTAGCCTGTCCCCTCCCAGAAAAAGAGATTTGGGAAGGCTAGGGTATTTGCACTCTGTTTTGAGGAGCAGGATAAAGGTAATGTGTTATTCCCTTTTGATTGTACTTCAGATATGATATAGTCTTGCAACTTGCAAGACTTTTCCACAGTCTTGCAGTGGAAAAATAAGGTTTATATGTTTTGCAATATTTAAACTTGCTTTTGACAAAATCTCTTGATTTTCAGAACAACTTTTTGAAGTAGATAAGACAAGTGTCTTAGTCAGTTCAGGCTGCTATAATAGAATACCATAAACTGGGCAGATTGAGCAACCAACGTGTATTTCTCACAGTTCTGAAAGGCTGGAACTCTGAAATCAGGGTGCCAACATGGTTAGAGTTTTGTTGTCAGCCCGTCACCTGGTCCACAGACAGCTGTCACTTCATTGCATCCTCACATGGCGGAGAACAAAGAGGAAAAGCAAGTTCTTTCCTGTCTCTTCTTATAAGAGCTCTGTGATGGTTAATATTAAGCGTCAACATGATTGCATTGAAGGATGCAAAGTATTGTTTCTGGGTGTATCTGTGAGGGTGTTGCCAAAGGAGATTAACATTTGAATCACTGGAGTGGGAGAGCCAGACCCAGCCTTAATCTGGATGGGCACCATCCAATGGCTGTCAGCGTAGCTAGAAAAAGCAGGCTGATGAAGGCGGAAAAGCCAACTTGCTGAGTCTTCCAGCCTTCATCTTTCTCCCCTGCTGGATGATTCCTGCCGTTGAACATCAGGTTCCAGGTTCTTTGGCTTTTGGACTCTTGGACTTACACCAGTGGTTTTCCAGAGGCTCTCAGACCTGCAGCCACAGACTGAAGGCTGCATGGTTAGCTCCCCTCCTTTTGAGGTTTTGGGACTCCCACTGAGCCACTGCTGGCTTCCTTGCTCTTCAGCTTACAGACAGCCTATCGTGGGACTAATACCTTGTGATCGTGTGAGTGAATTCTCCTTAATAAACTCCCTTTCCTATATATATGTATATCCTATTAGTTCTGTCACTGTGGAGAATCCTACCTAATTCAGACTCTGACCCCATTATGTGAGCACCACCATCATGACCTAATTACCTCCCAAAAGCCCCACTTTTGTGGAAACACAAACATTCAGTCCATAGCAACAACATAAGTATTATTATTCCTATTTTATAGAAAGATGAAACAAAACTGAAGCTAAGAGAGGTTAAGCAATAGTCAAGGTATTACAAAGCCAATATATTGTTAAACCAGGATCACTTTTTCTAGATATACATTCATATACAAATCTTGTGATCCCTGCATTCTTACTGTTATCCATTCTTAACCAATACAGTTGGGAAAGCCCAGGTAGTATTAAGGCAACTGGCAGCTATACTTCCACTAAAAACTACTGTACACAGGCAAAGAGCACACTGATAAGAACAGCAACTAACAGTTCTGTTGTCTTAACAGAGAAACACGTAGTCAAGCTTTCAGTTCTTGTTTCCATATAACAAAAAAGCAAAGAAAAAAAGATCAACTGTTCATGCTACTGGGTAAGGTTGGTAATTTAACCAATGTAATTTGCTATCGATAATGCAGTCGTTAACTACAGCTTTTAGCAAGTCTTGGCCTCATTAGCCTCAAGTCTAATCAACACTAAAACAATTTATATATACAAAATGTCTGTGAAATGACATATATCCCTGTACATATTTTACTAGGTACATTATAAAATGCTTCCCTACTATAGTATTTTAAGAATGATTTTGACATTATTAAAACATAATTTATTTTCTTTATTAAAGAAAGTGAGTTGACTTATGTTCTTTTCTTAGAATTAATGGCAACAGTAAATGACTACATAGCACACTTAGTTTGAAACATACAATATCAATACAGTGTCATTTTAACTATGAGGACAGCAATTTTATAATGATTAAAAGGTATCTTGTAAACATGATTTATGTTACATAGCATTTGCAAATAATTATTTCTTTTAAGAGATACTTTCAAAAATAGATATTTTCAGTGATTTGAAAGTACTGATTATAATGTTGCTCAAATAAGCGGTGAACTGTTTTAACAAATATGTATATTTTATAAATGTAACTAATAATTTTTTTTCTAAATGTGTTTTCCTAACAGATAAACTTTCAAAGTAAGAGGAAACATTTTACTTTTGGTACACCTGGGTACACTATTCATGGTAAATAGTATTTATCTGTATCTTTTTTTTCTTATAATTTCAGCCCTTGCCCAAATAAAGTATTAGACTTTGAAGTGGTCCTTCTACTAAACTGTGTTGCTCTTTAGTTATCTGTTTGACTAAGAGACTCAGTTGGTCATAACTTTACTCTGCTTCTAGGACTAGCTGCTTAAAAAATATGAGGTTAGCCTGCTTCCAGAAAACAATATAATAATCAATAATATATAAACATGTATTTAGTACAGGACCTGGGGTGCATATGCTCACTAAATATTAGTAATGGCAAAACCAGCAATTACGTTTGCGTCAAACTAATACTTATTTTCCCTTCTATTCTTCTCAGCAAAATGTCTGCACTGCTTTCAGTACCCAATGCTGAGACTTTTAATCACCCAAGCACACATTCAATTATTTCTTACCCAAACCAGTAACCAGTAGCCCATTGCTCTCAACATGGGACATCTGTGTTTGAATCAACGGTCCTCTGCAACCTAGTCCTGAAACACCAAATGCATTCCCTTGAGATGACTATGAAAACCAAACATTATTGAAGTTCTAGCCCTGAGCATGGCTGACTTGAGGTCAAGTTCAGTTACAAAAAAAAAAAAAAAAAATTAATAGAAGTGGAAAAAAATTAAATGATAGATTAGAAGACATATTAGATACAAGCACTTGATTGTTAAGTACCCTGAAAGGAAGAAAAATAAATAGAAAAACAAGAAAAAAAGAGTAGTAAAGAAGTCAGGAAAAAAGATGTTTAAAGGGTCAGGAAAAGGAGAAAAGGAAAGTTAAAAAAGAAAAAAAGCCAAAAAGTAAAGTCAATTGCAATTAAATCTGTTTTATGCCTGGCACACAGCTTACTATGTGCATGCTTTCTAAAGACTTAACGACTCTTTTTTCCCCCAACATATCTCCATAAACTTCCTGTACATATCTTTAATAGAATAAGTTGCAATTATTAGGATACAGAGGTTGAAAATATATGTTATTATATATAACACAACAATTTGATATATAAAAGTTTTGCTAAATTAGTATCATTCCCTAGGTAGGTTTATTTCTCAAGTAGTGATTTTGTGCATTTGTGAAATTCAGACTTTTTATTCAGGTACGTTTATTTTAAGGAACAGGTATGTTTATTTGAATGAAGTGGACTCAACTAACTTAGGTGTTCCTGTCCAAAAGACGTTGTTGGAATGAGCAGATAGGACACTTACAAATAAAAGTCAATTCCACACATCTAGTAAAAAGTTTAAGGAAATTACTAAATGTCCAGAAAATAAGTAAAAGTATCAAGTGTTAATCTCAAAAGATTATGTTAAATTTCTACTATCTTTTCCTCATAAAATTTCCAGACCAATATCAGAATATTATCCAGATAGAGTATTATTGTGTCCTAAATTTACTATTATTTTGTAAGCTGAAGGGGAGAGAGAATCTAAACAAAATTAGTAGGTTAGTGAAAACATAGAATGAATTAACTACTTTTAATGAAGCAATGGGTCTGTATGAAAAACTATTTTTTAGAAATCTGTGTGAATTGTAAACATGATGAAAAGATCTTCTGAGAAGATATTTCTGAACATATACAAATGACAACTTACATGTCAAGATGAAAGATTTTCTCAAAGGGAGCTGGAAGTTATATTGTAATAATAAATGCTTTTAAAGACACTGACAGATTAAAAGACCATAACATAAACCAAGGCTTTAGTTACTTAAAAAGCTTTTGGCAAAACAAACTCTACATCTGTAGTCTATGGTTCCATATTTGAAGCTAACAATTTATGTGGTTTTATCTTTTGAGATACATTTGGTCATTGGAAATTTAATAGTCAACAGCAGCCTCTTGAAAACTTCAGATTTGAGGAGCCTCCTGTGCGAACTGAAGAATTCACTGAATATAAAATTATAGTAATTTTAGCAGACTTAGAATCTAATGATTAACATTCATGCTGAGATTTTTCTAGATGTTGGCTAATATGTGTCCCTTAGATAAGTATATTTTAGTTTCTCTAATTTTTTTCTTATTGAAAAGTGAATAACTTTTAATATTTTTTTCCCAATAGTACTGTAAGCTTCACCTCAGTGCAATGATAAGTGTTTGTGTCTCTAAGCATGAGTTGGAACTTTTGAAAGATGAATTTTTTCCTGGAGATACACTGAATATACATGTATTAAAGTTTATATCTAATGGCATTCCAATCCAGAAGTAAATACTGATTTCTTTTACCACAGGTTAGTTCTAGGACTTTTCGTAAATGTAACTGTATAATACATAGTTTTGTGTCTAGATACTTTTGCAAGTCACAGGGTTTTGCAATTAACCCATGATGCTGTATCTGCCAATAGACTATTCTTTTTTATTGCTAGGTAGTATTTCATTATATGAGTAAACCACGGGACAATTTATCTGTTTTCCTCCTGATAGACATTTAGGTTGTTTGGGCTAATGTGAATAAAGCTGTCACGAACATGCTTGTGTATGTTGTTGTATAATGTATTTTCATTTCTCTTGGATAAATACCAAGACTTGTGACTGTTCAGTAATATGACTGATACATGTTTGTCTTTATAAAAAAGTCAAACCATTTTTTCAAGTGATGGCACCATTTTACACCATCACGAGTGAAGTTGTTCCAAATACCTATCAGTTTATGGTGCTGTGGTCCTAGAGTCAGCATTTTGAAGCAGTACCTTTTTGATCCCCAAGCTTTCTAATTGAAAAGGGAAAAGAGTATGTAGATACAACTACATATATATATACACACACACACACACATATTGGCATTGTTAGTAATGACAAAGAAATCTTTGAAATGTATATAAATGTTAAAGAAAATGAATTGGTCAGTAAAGGCAATATAGCTATATAATAAAATAATACACATACATTAATTGGACATTTTTATTTTCAAAAACAATTCAAACCTACAAAAGAGTTGTAAGTATATTACAATGAATTCCCATATATTGTTCATCTACATTCACTTATGTACCAATGATAATACTGCTTTTTTAAAAAATAGCAGCTACTTTACGGTATTTTAAAAGGAAAAAACTACAGATCACATTTCCCTTTAGGTAACAACATAATCTGCATGTATTACACAAAGAAAAATGTTCTCAGTGTTTCTCTCTGGATAGTAAAATTATAGGTGATGAATTATGTTTTTCTTTTTGCCCATGTATAGTTTATACACTTTTTACAAAGAGCAGGATAAGATAATAAAAGGAGCTATATTAGTTCTCAAGGAGCTATTTTCTAATATACGTAGTTCTTTTATTTAAATCCTAGGTTAAAGTGAAAATGTCAATCACCCTTGTGAATCTTTATCAAACTAGAGCAGCAGCCCACCTTATTTACGGATTGTACAATACCTTATTATTTTCGGATCCTATGATTATCTACTGAATATTACTGAAATCTCCTTAATATTTTAGAAGTCTGTATAAAGCTAGAAAAAACTATTTTATTTCAAGGTTGACAACTTTATGTAAAACATAACTGATAAATTAATACCTTTCATTTAGATTCTGAAATTTCAAAGTAAATAATTCTGGATTACTTTACTTGAAGAAGGGTGCTGTGGAATAGAATACTACTTTTGATGCTATGATTCTAAAATAGATTTTTCTCTCTAAACCTCACTACATCATGTCTATTTCAATCCAGGCTACTGCCATCTTAAACTCCTTCTGGAGTTACCATTGATTACAGAAGATAAATGAGTTAGAGTTGCTTGTGGATGAGATGGTTGCCATTGATATATGTCTACAACAATGTGCTATGTTTATGTGGTTATACAGTCTCAGAAAAGAGTTGTAAACATTAACACTGGACCTAAAATTTTCATGGTTTCTTGTATTTCACCGACGTTTATCGTATATGGCTTGTAGATTTAAAGCCAGAACTTGTTAAGGCACAATATAGATAAATAAACTATAAATATGAAAGCTCTTAGCCCAGAAACCAGAGGCACCTAGAAATAAATTATAGGCTCTTTTATATATTATAAAAGCTAAACAAACAAACAAACACAAATAAAAGATGAATTTATGAATGAATTACTTTATAAATAAATATTGACTAAAGCATTCATCCATAACAATATTCACTTCCTCTTCCCTACATCAGTGCAGTGTTTGAGCACCTGAAGGTAATTCTTCCTATTTGAGAATTCTTCCTTAGGCTGAATTGAAATCGTTTCCGTAAACCTTGAAGACATACATAAAATTACTATCCATGGCCCTTAGGAGAACTGTTTTTTCAGGGTTAAAATAGCTTAATGTTCTGCTGTTCAATTTATTTTATAATTCTCACCTTAAAATTATAATTTTGCAACTAAAAATACAGTTAGTAGTAGTAACTATGGAGAGATTCATGTCAGGTTATAAGACACTTAAGGCTATAAATTTGCAGGTGAAATTCCAGATCAAAGAGAAGGAGTAATCAGTGCCTTCAAGCCTTAGCAGCACTGTGTATTGAGTTGTGCTTCTGAAAAAGTGTATTTGCACTGAAAAATGCAAATTGTGGATCTTGACATTTGAAAAATTCATTATCAAAGTAAAGATATTGGAAACTTAGTTTTTGTACAATTTCATATTTTAAATAATATGGGGTTTGTTTAAAGCAGCATTCCTGTGGCCATCTTTCACAAGATGTCTGAAGGAAAATGTTCCAGAGTAAAATGAGTTTGGAAAAGGCTGCATGTTCTATTTAGCTTTGGATCTTTATAATGCAAGATAACATACTGAAGGTTCTACTTTGTATACCTTTCATAATGCACACTGGGAAATGCTTGTTCAAAGCAAGTTCATTGGTATATTTATTTAACCATTTATTTAACATTATTATTACGTTGATTACCTTTTCTTTCATTGAACCAAATAATTTTGTTAAAGATCCAAGCAAACCATTCAAATACAAAATTGTTTAATCAGGTTACAACTTAAAAAGAGAAATGGCAAAAACCAAGAATCCACAGTTTATACAACTTATCAAAAATAAGCACATAACAACAGATACTAAAATTACCTCAGCACTTATTCTTGAGATGGTTATTATTTTGTTCAGCATAAAACTGTTTAAATTTATTTCTTTATTAATTAAAATGCTATATAAACGTCATATGTCATAAGAACGAATATCACTATTGTAGTGTTATGTAAATTATTAATTGATAGCATTAATGATAGGTTTTTAACCAAAACATGTAAGACTTCATCAGTGTTTAAGGTGGGGAACAAAGCAACAATTTATCAGAGTAAATTTCATCTTTTAAATGGAAAAGTGTACTGTACTGCATTAATGATGCTGTTACAGAATTTTATCTAATCTCCCAACAGTAGTGATTCACTAATATCTGTCCTGAGTAAACAGTCATTCTTTCAAGTCCTGAAGAGGCCTGTGTCCAGTGTACCAATCAAAAAATTACAGACAAAAAGTAACTCAGCTTAAGCCATTTTAACAATGTGATATTAATTATGACAGTGTGGCTGAGTTCATAAACAGTATTTCAAGTTTCAAATTGTTTGGATTTCTTTTTGGTTACATAGTCCAAATATATAAATCAGCTGCCTTCTGAAAATTGGAGTTTTAAGCGGAATCTCACTAAGACTTCTCTTGTTATCTAGATCTAAATAAAAAGGGATTTACATATTGTCAGTATATACTGAACAGAAAACCTTGTAAAACAGTAATAAACTGGAGGGATGCATTAGTTTTAACACAAAGCAAAACCTTGTAAACTTAGGAGACAGATAAACCTGCCAATAGAATCACAATTTTAAATGTGAATCTTTATCGAAGTGGTAAAGCAGTGTAGAGAAGGATTTTAAGTCAGTTAATTAGTCTTTATGGTCACTTCTGTTGATTAGAAGTAAAAACACCAGCAGAAAGGAAGATAAATTAAGGACTACCCCCAGAAAAGAATTGCAATTCATGGTAAATAAGAAAATAGAATTTCTCTCATTAAAAACTAAACAAAACAAAAATATATAAATAAAACCCCCAAAATCTATGTCATGTGTCATAAAAGACAAGTTAACAGAATGTTTCAACATCAGTTGTACTGTTATATCTTACAGGAAGCAGAAGAGAAACTAAACTTTGTTTCAGTACTGAATTAAATTATCAAGAGCGGAGTGAGAAGACAGCTATTTTTATTTTACCACCATACCTTCTGTAATCTGCTACTGTATATTCGGTCAACAATTCTTGTGGAAAAAAAAGTTGCAAGTAACCAAAAAAAGAGTGTTTGGAAAAAATAAGTCTAAATTGTGTCACCAGTGAAACAATATAAAATGAAACAACAACAACAAAAACCCTTGAATGGCTCTATTGAGGCAGTAATGCCATCCAAACCCAGAGCAACACATGGACTGTTCATCTCACATTGTTTTCCACATTTTTTGCACAGTGACTATTTGTAACTACATGTATATGCAAAAGCATATTATGAAAATCCAGTAGCAGATAGAAGTCTTTGGTTAAAGTTGGAATAACAAACACATAAATATGAAAATGATGTAACAGGATGCGAGCAAAAATAGAAGACAAAGGAACGAAGGTACAGTAAATTAAGCGATTTCTGGTTAGGACTTTAATTCATTTGGCCTTTTCCCCTTTCAAAAGCTCTAAAAAGTAAAATATGCATGTGCTTTCCAAACAAAGTTACAGGCTTTCAATTATAAAATAAAGAAGTTCTCTAATTCTCTGGGAAATTAATATGCTAAATATCATCATTCTGAATTGACTTTAGTCTAAAATTCAACTATGACGTGTTAATGCAGTCAATACAGAGTCAGGTTAGAAACTGTTCGAAGAGATTTAGAAAAGTAGTGACATCTGTTCTAAAAGATGCTTGATGATGCATTTATATATTGATTTATATGTACACTTAAAGAAATTCAAGAAACATCTGTAAAGTTCTAAGCTATTTTATAGGATTCTGGATTTGGTGACCCTCTGCTGTTTGTTTCTCAGCAAGTGTTCAAGTTTCAACATGGCTCCCAATGTTTTGGTGTTTGCCCCCAGAAAGATGACTGGGGCCTTTTCTCTGATGCCTGACCCGAGGAAATTCTTTCAAATATTAAAATCATAGCCTGGTGGTATTGTTTCAAGGGAATATCTATCGATTTATCCAAGAGCTTGTACAAGCTCATATAACAAGGTTTAATTTAGATTTATTACAAGACTTAGTTGTTATTTTTATTATTCCAGAATACGTAAATATAAAGTCAAGAAAAAATAATAAATATATCTGTTACTTGAAAGTCAAGGCTCTAGTCACTCAATCAAAAATGCCAGACATGTATTGTTTTTATACCCGAAAGAATTGTGACATGGTCAGGCAGAAGGTAAAACAGTACAGTGGCTGTTGGAGAAGTAACCGTGTAAGTACCTCAGTAGACAAAGCTGTGGCATTTTAGTCGCCCTCACACAAGAAGAAAGGAGCAGAAGCATAACAACTTTGCACTCAATTAAGCACGAAAATGGGAATGAGCATTATTTCTTGTGATTTGAAGAGAAATACTGTTTTCTTGTTTGTTTGTTTTTTACTCGATTGAAGGATTGAGGTTTGAAAAGACAGATGGCTAAATTTGTTTAAGATTCTGAGTCCATTCAGTTTTTTGCCACTGTCATATAATGCATGTTTCCAAATTAAGCCAATCATATTTTCCCTTTCCTGTGAATTCTAGGATAGCACGTATCACACTCATCCTTATATCTTAGCTATTTATGCACATCTGAAGTTCTTGGTAAAATTATAAGCTCCTGGGCAACAGGGGCATTTCATCTGCTTATGATGTACCACAACACTTAAAGCAATGTTGTGCACATCTTGGGTTCTCTTTAAATATTTAGCACATCAGTAGGCTTTGCAACAAATGGGATATTCACAATGAAGAAATAATACTATAGACCAGTTTGGAGCTCAAAAACTCCAACGAATGTAGTTGACTTGAAATATATGTATGCATTTTGTGGTGCTTTGTATATAAAAAAAGTAAAACATGAAATTAAAGAAGAAACTACAAAATATCTTTGCTACTTTTTCAGAGACTTAAAACAACAACAACAACTACAACTACAACAACAACATTTGGCTGAGTGCGGTGGCTCATGGCAGTAATCCCAGCACTTTGAGAAGCCAAGGCAGGAGGATCACTTGAGACCGGGAGTTTGAGACAAGTCTGGGCAACACAGCAAGACCCCCATCTCTACAAACTATTTTTTAAAAAATTAGCTGGGCATGGTGGTGCATGCCTATAGGATTAGCTACCTGGGAGGCTGAGGGTGTCGGATTGCTTTAGCTCAGGTGTTTAAGGTTACAGTGAGCTATGATCATGCCACTTGCATTCCAGCCTGGGTGACAAAGTGAGACTCTGTCTCTAAAATTAAATTAAATTAAATTAAATTGAAAAAAACACTGTCTATCCTCTGCAAAGTTTTACAATACGGATGTAATTATTTAGTTTTAATTAGGTTGGCCAGTTTCTGGCAGATGCTGCAAAAGCAATATTTAAATAGAATATGGCTAGATGGACTGCTTTCATATGTGCAAATGCTGCAGGTTTTCCCAGAATAACCTGTTAGAAATTTCATTGCTATTTTCTTAAGACTTACAGAACGCTGCCTAAAATATGGATGATCAAATTCTGTTTTTCTAAAGGCAAAATCAATACATTCTGTGATCTAGAAAAGATGATTTCGAAAACTAAGAGCAGAACAGCAACATATAGGGAGAGGTGCATATGTGTTTGTTTTTTGCATCTTACTTTTAAAACTATTATTTGGAGATAAATCTTATCTTTAATTTCATAATCCACTTTGCATGAAGGCATTTGTGTTTCACTAAGAGGTCACTTACCTGTACATCTTTTTGTACATTTAAGGAGTCGATGGAAATAAAATTACAAAAAAGGGCTTTCATCCCCCCAAGAAATTAGAACTTAGCAAGTATCTCTTATTCCCTACTCAGTCAGAGGGACTGGCACTCCACTGATGTCTATGGAACATCCTAAGGTCTCCAGTAGAATAAATCAAGAAATAAATATATAATATATAATACACAAATATATACAATACTAAGTGTGTATGTGTGTGTGTACTTAAATGTTTGTGCATGACGGAATGTATAATTACAGTTTATAATGCTCCTTCAATACGAATACTGGATTAAAGTAAGTTCACCGTGTTCTTTATAATAAGGTGCTGGGGACTTGGGGCAGAGCAAAGTGGAGGAATAGAAGGCTCCACCAATTTTCCACCCAAAATGGACACCAATTTAACAACTATCTACACAAGAAAAAACCTTCATAAGAACCAAATACTAGGTGAGCACTCCAAGTACTTGGTTTTAACTTCATATTGCTGATAGGAAAAACAGTCTTGAATCACTAGTGACAAGCCTCCCCCCAGCGCCAGCGGCAGTTGTGTGATGCTGAGGGCGTGACTGTGATAGCAATGCCGTATATCTTGATTGTGATTGTGTATACATGGTTATATATATTTGTCAAAATTCATCAAGCTGTACATTGAAGAATGGAGTATCTTACTGTATGTGAATTATACCTCAATATATCCAGTAATCGTGACTTGAGTAATAAGACTATCATATCAAGATATTGTCTGATAGACCAGATACTGTGGGACTACCAACTCCTTGATTGGAATAACATTCTATAAATGTACTTAAAACTGGTGTTTGATTTGGGACAACCATTTTACAGTTTTGTTTCATATCAAGCTTGTAATCCATTAAAACATCCTATATGTATCCAGTTTCTACAAAATTAAATGCAGTACTTGATACTAATACTTTAAAGATTTCATCTTATGTATTTAAATCTATCATATGAACTTGATGAAATCTTTTGTAATCTACATATTGCTATACAAAGGATTAGATATTCTATACAGTCTTGTGTCATTTACAATTTAGTCAATATGCTTTTTTCACAAATCATCAGAAAAATGCAAATAAAAACCACAATGAGATACCACCTTACCCCAGCCACAATGGCCAATATTAAAAAGTTAAAAAACAGATATTGGCATAGATTGTGGTGAAAAGGGAATGCTTATATGCTGTTGATGGGAACGTAAATTAGTACAACCTCTATGGAAAACAGTATGGAGATTTCTCAAAGAACTAACAGTAAATCTACCATTCAACACAGCAATCCCACTACTGTGTGTATACTCAAAGAAAAATAAATCTAAATAAATTAATGAAATATCTTTGTCCTTAATCATTGATAAAATCTTCAACATTGGAAGTGAAGTTACATATGTTCTGGATGTTATCATTTTAGTTTTTTTTTATTTGAAAGAAACATTTTAAATATTTCTTTTAATTTTTACTACTGGTGAATTGTTTTAATTAAATCATGTAAATTACTGTAAAGTTTTGTTTTCTTCATATCTCTTAACAGTTATAGATTTGAGTGTTTATAAAATGTATAAACCTTTATATATTTGAGAGTTTTAAAAATATATAATTTTTAAAAAATGATGTGATATTAAATTTTTGTATGAATATATCTTAAGTTATTTAGATGCATTCCATAAAATTAGATATATATATATAAGTAATCCCCATTGCTTGAAATTACATTATGCTATCCTTTGCTTGACGTTGTGATATTCCTAACCTTCTAAATTTTTCTGTGAAACATGCACACATCCACACACAGACACATGATCTCAACAGAAAAAAATATTTTCTATACACATTCCAGTTCATTTTTAGATTTGTTAGTGTGCAAACATTTTCAATTATAGAACAGAAAAGATTCCTCTTCCAAAAAGTGAGGTACATGTTGACATGTATGTCATCATTTGTGAATCATCAGTCACCATTTGTGATTGAGAAACCATGCTGTATTCTCACATAATTAGGTTTAGATACTGAAATATTTTAGTCTTGTTATAAGATGTGCAAAGATATTTTAAATAGCATTATATTCTCAGAAATAACATTATGTAGATTTAATACTTCTTAATAATTAACTATTTCTATTTACCCATCAATTTCAATGATTAAATATCTTTCAAGATTCTCCAAATAGAAAACTTGTAACACACGATAAGAAAATGACACATTTTTAAACCAACCCTCCTCTATTTCTGGATACTTGAGATCACTATTTCTTCTACCTTAGAATCCACTCATTCAGAAATATCTTAAATTTCCGAGGGTGACATCCGAGGCTCGTTTGCTTTCGCAAGGTTTCCAGGCAGGTAAGAGTCAAGGATTTCAAAGTAGTACACAGAGCGGGAGAAATTAACTTACAGATATGGATATAATTTAGGCATGCACACAGGGGCTTGGCTGATTTTAAATGTACAGAATTACCTACTTCATGTTTCATAATGTCTTCTTTATTGTACTACATATGGAAATGCCAATAAAAACTATTAAGCTAAAAAATACTTTATGAAAGTTGTAAAATGTTAGTTTGCATTACACTTCAATCAAAAATATGGCTAATTCAAAGCTCTGTTCATTACCTCTCTCTTTTTCTAGTTCAGTTCCTGCAATACTCCCCAAAAAGTCCTGTGGGCATCTGAAAGATTGGTTCCACCATATAAATTAATAGACATTGAGGCTAAGAGGAAACCACCCCTAAGTTGTGGTATGATTGTTTTCATACTGAGAAATAGCACGTATTTTATCTGTAGTGAAATTCTTAATAAGAATGCAGAAATAAAAGTGTGAACTCTACTAATAAACAGGAAAAAATGTTCTGCGAAATTTTTTAAATTAGGTGAGAAGTGACAAAATATTTTCAAAAATAAGTAACTCCAATGAAACATAAAAAATATATGATTTTTCAGGATACTAAGAAAACATGTTTTCTTTTTCCACAAGTAATTTTTCAAACAATATTTTCTAAACCTTTTAAATTTAGTTATCACTATGTTCTTGCTCTCAGGGGGCCTACACAGCAGATGTAAAGATAGGACAGGTCTCACATTTACTTAAAACAAGAATGAAGAGGAAGAAATTCAAAAGTAACCAAGCTTATCATAAAATGTCGAGATTACAGAATTGGGAATTTGAGAGCTAAATTCATATATTTTTAAAAAATATATCTTCGTATACCTTCTCTATAACTGTGTGACTCATGTCTTCTAGAAATATGACCATAAAAGAGTAGCAAGTGAAGAATTCCAGAACATGAGAAATTAGTTAAGGTGTATTGATAAAATGTCAGCAATAGATCATTTCTTAACTTTGATGCATATTTAAAAATAACAACATTTGATGCATATTTAAAAATAAATGAAATAACAACATTTGATGCATATTTAAAAATAAATGAAAAAATCAAGAAATGTCAAAATATAGAGAAAAGGTCGGTTTTGCATAATCATTTGATACAATAGTGGTTCATCTTACCTCTACTACCAGCTGCTGAAGAGATGGTGATGCCACAGGATACAGACTAGAGTTCCCCCTTATGGGACTGTGGAGGCTAATATAAGCCACAACATTTTTCTGAAGAACCTTCTTGAAATCCTGAAATAATAAAAAAAAAGGATCTATCTGTAACACAAATAAATAGATTCTACTATTAATTAGATGTTGAATAATGAACATTTCATTTCGTACTTAAAATTATTATGTTGCATAATTACCTTCTCCTTTTTTTTTTTTCTTTCTTTCTTTTTTTTGAGACAGAGTCTAGCTCTGTCGCCCAGACTGGAGTGCAGTGGCGTGATCTCTGCTCACTGCAAGTTTCACCTCCCGAGTTCACGCCATTCTCCTGCCTCAGTAGCTGGGACTACAGGCGCCGGCCACCCCTCCAGCTAATTTTTTGTATTTTTAGTAGAGACAGGGTTTCACCATGTTAGGATGGTCTTCATCTCCTGACCTCGTGACCTGCCAGCCTCAGCCTCCCAAAGTGCTGGGATTACAGATGTGAGCCACTGCACCCGGCCATAATTACTTTCTTAAAAAAGTGATCTTATACTATTTAATAGTGTACACAAAGATTATAAAAGGATTTTAAACAAGAGTGGTAAGAGTTAGATATATAATAAACTATATTAAAGGCATGTTCCTGACAAAAGTCAAATTTTAAGAGAAAATCTTCAAAGGTTAACACAGTATGGATTTAACTACAGAATATGAATGCAACTTAATTTTAGAGTTACTGAATAAGAGGAGAGATATAGATAAACCACTTCAGTGATGAATAAAACCAGCCTTTTACTTTTGAAGCAATGAGCTACTCTGCACAAAATAACCCTGTGTTATCAGCAAAATGGGCCATAATACAATGTAATCTTGCAAATATTACCTTAAAAAAAAACCTGATGCATTTCATGCACACAAGCTGCACCAAATGATTCCATATAATAGTTTTCCACTTCTCTTCTGCTCCTTACCACACAAAATTGAAGACCACTGATCCTATTAAGAAGGACCACTAAGTCTTTCTGCTATTTTCCTGTTTTTTTGTGTAAGCATTTAACAAATAATTGTCATGGTGGCAGTTCTACAGAAATGTCCTAAAAGATTACATTATGTCATAACTTGGGAAAGTGTCTTTCTTCTTCTAATACTATGAAATGAAAGACTACAAGGACTCGTACACCTGCCAAATTGATAATGTCATCCTATTTTATTTTTATTTTTTTCATTGTAAATTGACAGCTTAAAATTGTATAATTTTATGGAGTACAAAGTGATGTTATGATTTATGAATATAATGTGGAATAATTAAATTAAGCTGGTTAACATATTCATCACCCCAAATACGTTACATTTTTTGTGATGAGAACACATAAAATTTACTTAACAATTTTGAAATGTGTAATACTCTATTATTACTAAGTATATTTGCCACGCCACACAATATATAATAGAAGTTTACCATTTTCTCCCCATTCCCTCCATACCCCAGGCTGAAACCACCATTCTACACTCTGTTACAGATGAATAGAAAAAGAAAATGTGTTATATATACACAATGGAATACAATTTAGCCTTGAAAAACAAGAAACTTCTCTCTTTTGTGATAACATGGATGGAATTGGAGAACACTATGCTAACTAAAAGAAGCCAGGGACAGAAACATAAATACTGCATGGTTTCACTGTTATCCATACTTTATGCTGAAAATTCAGCTATACCTCTGAAAGAGGGCTGAAAAGACAATCATTTAAAATTAGTAAACATTTTAAGTGCACATAAATGATGAATTTTAAGCTCGAGTAATTTTTCCATAATATTGTTCAAAAATATCTGTTACTTAAGTGCTATGAAATATCAGCTTCTATTAGCACACTACCATATAGACACTGTCTATATGTTAGTCTATATAATTCTCATGAGACTATATAATTATATAGTCTATATAATTATCTATAGACTATATAATTATAGACTATATAATTAGACTACATAATTATAGACTATATAACTATAGACATACAGACATTGTCTATATGTTAGTCTATGTAATTCTCCTAAGATAGGCGTTAGTAGACTCATTTGAGCAATCAAGTCTTAGGGAAGTTAATCTTGCCTAAGATGACATGTTCTATGGTAAAGAAAATTTGAACAACGACTTCTTTTACTGCAGCATCTATAATATTTCCACAATAGCCTCTGACAAATGAAGATTCTTCACAGAAGAAATGGTACTTTTTAAAGTATAGAACCTATTTAGCAAAATGTTATAATTTTTCTCAAAGATCAAGATCAGTATTAAATCAATTCTCTAATAATTCTGTCTATAAATTCCATTGTTAAGTTTATTGACCAACATCATCTAATCCTCTTAACTACAACTGTGGGTTTCCAGAGTTTTCTATGTAAGCAAAATTAAATGGGGCAATATGACATGTCAATAAGGGCTTTCCTCACTCCCTTTCACAGGGAAATATATTTAGAGCATAAATTAGTTTCAGTCTAACATAACCTCTTTCATTCTCAAGATTACATTTGACATGAGTAGGCAAAACAGGACAACTAGTAGTTTTCTAAATTTCTCTTCAACAGGATGTTTACAAAATGGCTTCATGAATTGCATTGAAACAATCTGGTGAGACACAGTAAATTATAAAGATACATTTTGTAAGCCAATAATCAAATGTATATTATTTACCATTTTCATTACTCATATGTCTTTGCCCGTCTAGTCACCTAAAATGCCAGTAAATGAATGTATATAATCAGTTGCCAAATGTAAATACATATATAAACATTCAAAGACATTGGTATTTAATTGTCCAAATAGGAATAACCCTTTTAACAAAATTTTTTCCCTGTGAACTCCCACATTGTAGTTATTGTATTTTTAGCATCATTGAGTAAGAAAATATGCAATTATCAAAAGGTACAATGACTTCATAAAAACTTAAAAATGAATGTGTATTAACCACAAAAATATCAACTTACTTTGACAAAAACTATTGCTCACACACAATGCAAGCCCACATTGATTCAACTTACAGGCTCTGATGCTTGATGCTCAACTAAATTTTATAATAAAATTTTCCATGCATTGGGGTTTGAGATGTTTACATTAGCAACTATTAATTTAGACAAGCCTAGTCTATTCTAAAACATAGTTCAGAAATATATATTTTAATTTATAATTAACATAAATTAATTGTGAAAGTTACTAGATAGGTATCTAGAAGACCTAAAATATAGTTTGATATAGCAAAATACATCTTTGGAATTTGAAAAGAATCTTTAAGACATATTAAAGATATGTGCTTTACTGTTACAGGAAAACTAAAACATTAATTTCATTGTTTCTGATTTATTAAAAATGGTATAGATTACAAACATATTCCCTAAACTGTTCTTTAACTTGTTTACCAATCTTTAAAGTAATTTGGAATATGAGTTTGAGAGGTTGGTTCAGCTATTTCATTTCCAGCTTACTTACAAATTTGTCAACTTAAAAAGATTCTTTAAGCAATGGAACTTTTTCATTTGAAGTAGTTCTTTTGAATATGGCTCAAACATTCACACCATTCATTTGCATACAGAAAAGCATTCCAATTTACAATGTGTGAATCTTGATGAATTTTACACTGAAAAAATTTTTTCATATTTAAATCTATTCTTTCCTTCAAATTAAAAAAGATACTTGCTATCTTCTTTTCTATACCTTTTTAAATATTTTCTTTGATTTAACAGATTTTTATCTCTTTTGAGCAATTAAAAATAAAAATGTAGCAAAATAATTTCCTATTAAATTTTTCTCCTCAAAGTTGAAGTAGTGAAAAAACTACAGTATTAAATTAGCTCGCTTTCCTAGTAAAATTATGTAGTGTTTTTGGTTTACGTATGTCTATTGAACCTCTTTTTAAAAACAAATCACAAAAGTAAATAGACTTTCTATCAATCTAATTATCAGTTATCAGATTCCATTAAAAATACAGTGCATTTATGAGACCCAGGTCTGTCAGAAGCGTTTGAGACTTAAATTCTCCAATATTTCAGTTGTATTCTAACTGTACCTCGTTGCATGCTAGATTTCATTTGGATACAGCTTTCCTAAGGTGGTTAGGTAGGTAGGTAGGTAGGCAATAGATAGGCAGGTAGGAAACAGAAGGTAGGGAGATAAGGGTGAAAGAGTGGAGTGGTAGGAGGAAAAAGTGGATTTTAAAATGTATTTTACATTCAATATCCATATTGAAGAGAGAAAATATAATGCTAAGGTAATAAACATTTAATATAGGAGATTGTTCCCTAATTCCAGATTATTCCTAGAAAGTGTAGAAAAAGAAAGATAATATGTATCATCTGATCCTTTTTTGTCCAATGCCTGTCATCCTGTCTTCTAAGGAGAAATACAATAATAAGGTAAACACTATTGTGTGTTAGACTGTATCAGGGTTTATAAGTCTGGTAACATTCGGGATAAGATATTTGAAGGTCATATGTAGTTTGCTGTGGTCTAGCTCTGACTCTGTCTTATTATTATAAGCCATCTCAGCAAATTAGGCAATATGACATTTTAGTTGAGAAGCACATTATTGCCCTTGGCTTTGAAAATTTAACTTTGTCTACTTTAGCAAACTAAGAAAAGAAAAGAAAAGCACTGTAATTAATGTATATTTTGCTTTACCTCTCCCCATTCATATGAGCCAATATTGCCAAAAGCTGTTCCTCCCCAAGAACAGAAAACAATCGTTCGGTCTGGTCTCCACCCTCTCTTAACTTTTGACATCAAGGCACGGATAAACGCTGTGATTATTGCAGTACTACTGGCCCATTCTTGTCCATTATAACTGTGTGCAGTGTGATGATGGCTGCCAACTATGATATACCGGTCTGAAAATAGAAAGGGACAAGAGCCATTTAAAAAAATGTAAACCTTAACAATAAATTTAATGACTTTACATAATTCTATTGCACAACTGAGCAATAATTAAGCAAAATTGTTCTAATAATTAAGACTACTTTAATTTTTTTTTTGCCCACTGTCTTAATTCACACATCTGTGTATATCAAAGCAGAGGCAGCTGCTGAACCCAATTATGAATCCAAAGCTTAGCTCCATATTACTCTCCTTTAGAACACGAATATTAATTAATGAAGCATGTAAGTATGCCACAGTGAAACCCTTATCTAACATTTTTCCAGACTCAGAGTGGGAAGTGCCCTGTAAACAATGTATGTATGCTCAGTAAATATTAATAAACTATTAATACATTTAAGAAGGTGCTTTAAATATTAAAAATGTGGTAGTCATGTATGGATTCTGCAATAAATTAATTCCATAGGGAATTAATTACAGCTTCTAACTTATAATTTTAGGCCCTCTCCTTTCTGTGAAGAAAAAATAAAATAAAATTCACCAATATCAAAAGTCATTCAACTGTTGTAAAAGTTGCCTTTTACATATTTTATTTCATACAATCATTCAACATTTATTCAATACACTATTAGGAGAGCCTTCCTAACACATGGAAGTAGCCTGTTCAATGTACATTACTGAATATTTTCAATAATAAGGCTGAAAATGCCCCTCGAGAGTTTCCTCTGTTTTTGTTGTCAGTGAATGTTATTGGTAATAATAACATATTTGAATTTATCTGACCAAGTATCTTCATACATCTGTGCAAAAATTTTTCTTCATTGAATATCATTTTATTACCAGATGTCCCACAACTGGATGGTAAATTGTGCAGACCCTGAATCCAACCTGCTTGGGTTAGAATCCAGGCTTTGAAAGTCACTAGTTGTGTGACCTTGGAAAGCTGATTTCAACTTTCGATGCCTTAGTATTTTCATCTTTAAGGTAGGAAAACAAATAGTATATCCTCCATTTAGTTGTTTTGAGTTTTAGGAGTTACTATTTGTAAGCCACTTTGAACAATGCTCAACACAAAGTAGGTCTTACACATGTGTGGAATAAATGAATCACCCTTTGACTTATAACACCAAAAAGCTACCTTACAAGAAACGCCACAGTATGAAGATATTTTAGTTTTCCACACAGGAATTGGCAATGGATTTGATCTGCCAGCATTTTATTAAGGTTTAATTAATGGGCAGTGGCTCAGCCTGTAATCCTGGTACTTTGGGAGGCTGAGGCAGGTGGATCACGAGGTCAGGAGTTCAAGACCAGCCTGGCCAAGATGGTGAAACCTCATCTCTACTAAAAATACAAAAATTAGCTGAGCTTGGTGGCGGGCACCTGTAATTCCAGCTATTTGGGAGGCTGAGGCAGGGAATTGCTTGAACCTCAGAGGCGGAGGATGCAATGAGCCAAGATCGTGTCACTACATTCCAGCCCCGTGATAGAGCAAGACTCTGCCTCAAAAAAAAAAAAAAAAAAAAAAGAAAAAAAGATTTAATTAGTGGTATATGTAGTGTGAGAGTGTGTCTGCAAATGTTAAAAACCCAAGAATTTATTCACTTATCTCCCATAAATGTCTCAAAGTTTTGCTTGGAATTGTCTGCATTCTAAATAAACCATATCTAAGAAACAATGCTAATTGATTATTGTTTCTGATCTTCAAAGTTATTAAATAAAATGTCATGTAAATAGTCAATTTTTTGTAAAATTCAAATAAGCCAAATTTGAGAAGATTTGCATATTATACACCGAAGAATACTAATGGTAAAATTGATTTTTTCAATTCCAGGAGTTTATTTTGTACAGTGAATTTTCTTCACTCTAAAGCTAGTATAATTTGTACAACTGGGTTTTCCAATAACAACTTGCAAATGTATCAGTGATGATAAATATTCTAGTGCTTCAATTGAGAACCTTATGGTGGAAATTTGTTGAAATTCAATCGTAACAATTTTCAAATTTATTTATATCTTGTATTTAAAGAACTATAATCAGAGGTTGTTCAACATTGTAACTGTAAAGAAATCAGAGAAAATAACTGGCTTTCATGAACTTTGTAAGAGTTGGCCAGCAAGAAACCGGGAGGCTATAAAACTTGATCTTAAAATTCTGAGCTAGCAACTAGGCCAATTTTACTAAAGTCATGGAAAAGAATAATTCTCCAAGGAGAACTTGCGTAAATGTCCCAAAATCAACAGAAGTAGCAAAAGTGTAATAAAAAGATTGTTACATGCTACACTGTATAACAGGCACATTAGACAGTAATATGTGATTCAGCCTTACAATGTGTTTGGAAGTATTGCTATTAATCTCTTAATTAGCCTACATAATATCTGAAGATTCCATTTTTTTTTTTTTTTTTTTTTGAGATGGAGTCTCTCCCTGTTGCCCAGGCTAGAGAGCAGTCGCACAATCTCAGCTAACTGCAATCTCCGCCTCCCAGAGTCAAGCAATTCTCCTGCCTCAGCCTCCTGAGTAGCTGCAGGTGACCATTTTCATAAGCACGTTGAAAACCTAAAGCCATGCAGACATTTGATAAATTTGGCAGTGGACCAAGGATGCAGAGTGGGACATAGAATAAAACTGGACAACTAAATTTGGAGACCAAAACTTTAATTAAAAAAAAAAACCACATCATTAAAAACTAAAATATTTCTTAGCCAGGCACACTGGCTCACCCCTATAATCCCAGCACTTTGGGAGGCCAAGGCGGGTGGATCACATGAGGATAGGAGTGCAAGACCAGCCTGGCCAACATGGTGAAACCCTGTCTCTACTAAAAATACAAAAGGAAAAATTAGCTGGGCATGGTGGTAGGCGTCTGTAGTCTCAGCTACTCAAGAGGATGAGGCACAAGAATCACTTGAACTTGGGAGGCAGAGGCTGCAGTGAGGAAAAAGAAAATCATTCTTTAAAATGTCTTCTTGATAAAAATAAAATTTTCAATGGTGTTATGATGAGTATAAGAAAAAAAGAGAACTTTGGCTTTTGTAGAACATGCCAGTTTACCAAATGTAAACTCTGTTTCTTATTTCATCCCCTCCTGAGAGACTCCCACCTCTCTCTCTCTCTCTCTCTCTCTCCCCCCCCACTAAGATTTATTTTAGAAGAGATATGGTAGGAAAGAGAAGGAAGACCCACTTCTTCGTTTCAAACTTATGTACTCTAAGAGTGGGACACATTTCTAGTTATATCTAAAGTAGGATATTTAAGTATGATATTAAATCATTACAGAACATTGCCTTGCGAAGTTTCATATAAAGTGTAGATTAGAAATATTCAACCCTCCTTACCTGGCGATGTCAAGCCCACTACATATCCAACAACATTAGTAACTGTTTTCAATTTTGTGACTGTCTGAACTTGCATGCTGACGACTCTTGTTTCTGAAAAAATAAAAATTTAAAGACTTTTGTTTCTTTATATTTTATTGTATTTTTTAAACCTTAAAATTTATTTATGCAATATCATCAGCAAAGAATTCCACAGAATTGAATGTTCTCAGATAGCGAAAGTTATACTTTTTCTGACAAATATTTATTCAATACTTTGTACGGATTCTATTTTAGGTGCTTGTTATGCAATGATGACTAAGATACAATTGCTAGCCTCTTTGAACCTCAGAGCCATAAATAGACACTTTTAAACCTTACATTCAGTTCTACAATGAGGGTTCATTATGAGAGCATTCAGAAGACCTTCAGGAGATGTGGGCAACTCATATTTTTAAAAACGGAAAAGAATAGATTAAAATATTTCCAAAGAATATTGAATGCTTTTCTATTTTCAGATAAAGAACATGTGGACAACAACCTTTCCAGTATGACTCACTATCATTATTAACACTTTAAAAATGGTAAATAAAGCATTATACAACATAAAAGGATAAAGATTCTTAAAGCTGTATATGTTTTCATATATTAGAGTTTTTATTTCTGAGTGTGTAGGTCCCTTACCTCTATTCTAAATCTGTACTAATCGCTCTACCTCTTTGAATTTTTCTGTTTATGTTTGATATTCAAAAATTTTGCAAATAAGGCAAAGACACCAATCAGGAGGGACTCTAGTCACATAATTGACATAGTCTCTGGAGATGAAATGTGTTAATCCTGTATTTGAAGGATCCTGAGAAGTCTGGGTTGGGAAGTGGTTCACAGGATCTTTAAAGTTTTCCTTAAAGCAGAGGTTTAAGAGTAGCTAGGTGTTAGTGTCAGGGCAGAGCGTGGCAAATTTGAAAGCCGGTAATGCAAAGTAGCCACATTATACTGGCAGGCCTACAAATGTCACTTCTTACTGCTAGATAGAAAGTGTAATAATAAATATATTACTTCTTTCCCTCAATGTACCCTTTCGACAAATTAAATGGAAAATCAGTACACTGAATCCATTAAAATAATAACCAAAACGAAAGTAAAGAGGCCTTTAGAGAATGCCTGAGTGCCTTATCTATCTGGGAGTAAATCTATGTAGAGCCTGAGCATTGTGCTTTTAATTTAGGTACTATGCATTTTTGTTTGTTTTTCAATTAATAGACTTTGTTTTTTAGAGCATTTTAGGTTTACAAAAATACTGAGCAGAAAGTATACAGTTCTCCAATACCCTCTGTCTCCCAAGCCTCCTATTATTAACATCTTGCATTACTGTGGAACATTTGCTACCCTGATAGACCAATAATGACACATAAAGTCCATAGTTTACATTGGGATTCACTTTTTGTGTTGCATATTCAATGGGTTTTGACAATGCATAATGGTGTATATCCATCATGATAGTATCATACAGGATGGCTTCACTACTCTAAAATCCCCTGTGCACCACCTCTTCATCCCTCCTTCCCTCCCTCTCTCCCCAGAAACCCCTGGCAGCAACCACTGATCTTTTTACTGTCTCATAGTTCTGCCTTTTCAAGACTGTCATAGCATTGGGCTCATATGTTTGTTTGTTTTGACTGTTTGTCTAATTCCCTGCTCAAGGTTTGTTCCAAATGACCCACATAAGTTAACTTTATAGACTCTTTACCTTATACCTTTCAATGATCTTTCCTGCTTATTTTAGATATAGATATAGGTGAAGAATCTTTTCTGGTTTTGTAAAATTCAATATATTTTTGTCTAAGTTAGCAGTGAGAAAACCTCACAATATGTATACTGTACTACTTACAATATTACCTTGCATTAATATAGTGCTTAAAATTTACAATAACCATTTTCACACACATGCACTAATTCTTACTGGATCACGTTCTTACTGGAAGTAGCTGGATGGTCACTGCCCAATTCCCACCAGCTGCTGGGGTGTCCTGTTTAGAGGGGGATTGAGAGGGGAAGCCAGCTGGAATTCCTGGGTCAAGTGGGGACTTGGAGAACTTTTCTGTCTAGCTAGAGGATTGTAAACACACCATTCAGCACTCTGTAAAAATGCACCAATCAGCACTCTATGTCTAGCTAAAGGATTGTAAATGCACCAGTCAGCACTCTGTAAAAACACACCATCAGCTCTCTGTGTCTAGCTAAAGAATTGTAAATGCACCAATCAGCACTCTGTGTCTAGCTAAAGGATTGTAAATTCACCAATTAGCACTCTGTAAAAACGCACCAATCAGCACTCTCTGTCTAACTAAAGAATTGTAAATGCACCAATCAGCACTCTGTAAAAACGCACCATTCAGCGCTCTGTATCTAGCTGAAGAACTGTAAACCCACCAATCAGCACTCTGTAAAATGGACCAATCAGCACTCTGTAAAATGGACCAGTCAGCAGGACGTGGGTGGGGACAGATAAGGGAATAAAAGCTGGCCACCCCAGCCAGCAGCAGCAACCCGCTTGGGTCCCCTTGGACACTGTGGAAGGTTTGTTGTTTTGCTCTTTACAATAAATATTGCTGCTGCTCACTCTTTGGGTCTGCAACACCCTGCCTCCTTGGGAACATGATCACCTCTTTTGTCCCATTGTGGATGCTATATTCCCACTCTAATTTTACCAAGACCCATAACTTCTGAATACTCAGCAAACAGAGTTGCAACTCTTTTGCTTACTTCTCTGATTGTTGATGCTGTCTTCATTTTTGCTTTTGTATATTTGGTTATATTTTACTTTATTTTTTGAGAGCTGCTTTTAAATTTCCTTCAGAGATCTTAAATGTTTGTATGGAAGGAATTCAAATTATTTTATTCTGCTTTCTACATCTTGAGGTCTAGAACTATTTAAAAGAAGCACAGAGGTCAGAGAAAATAAACACAATCTTTTGCTCTGAGAAGAATGGTACATTTACATTGGATCCTTCCAACTGACAGAAGGACTTCCTTGTGTATCACTAGGCAAAGACTAGGGCAAAATAATGACATATTTACATAGCAAAAAGCTACTTTTCATCTCTTTATTTACATCCTCATGCATGTGCTGATCCTGATGCATATTGTTTTATAATATGAGTTTCCATACTCACATCTGAAAATAAATATGCATGGAGTCTGTTTTTTTTTCATTAGAGTCAGCACCATGATCACATTTTAAATTTTAATAATAAATATCAGAAAGATCCTGAATAAACTTGCTCTAAAGACACATCTGCTGCTGTTGGCATTGCTAATTTGAACAATCCATTGGTAAGGCAATATTACTCTTCATAGCAATAACAAAAGCAATCTTGTACTTAGAAATTTATCCTACAAGAACAATTCAACTCTCTGCAGTATAATCTATAATAGCAATAACAGAAAACAACATAAACATCTGAAACAGGGAAATGACTTAGAGAATTGTGATAAAATGTGTGGCTGTTAAAAATATAAAAAGAATATGTAGAAACATGGATATGCTATAAGTGAAAAGAAAAGAATACAGAGGGATATACATAATGATTGAACTTAGGTAAAAACGTGTATGATTATGAACAAACTGAAAAAGGAGAGATTTAATAGTGGAACAGAAATTGGGTTTAACAGGCCTTCCCATAGCTACTAGAGTGAGGCGCTGTTGTAAAAAGGCTTGAACAAACCTGCACTCTGGGGTATGTCTCCTCCTCCAAATCCCCAGGGATGGTGGAATTAAAACCTAGAGAGATTGTCTCCTCCTAGTGTAGCACCTGTTAATGTTGAACCCTTTTTCACCACAGAAACTTTTAGAATTTTTCTCTTTGTGCTTTTTGAATTTAACTATAAAATATATAGGTGTGTTTTTTTCCTTTTATTCTGGAAAAATTATTATTACTTTTTTGACCATTTTCTCTCTCCCATTTTTTCCTTCTTCTAATATTGTTTCTAGAACCCCATTTTAATCCACTGTATCTTTTAGTGGTACTTTTGTATTTCTCTATTCAGCCTTTTCTATGCCTCTCTGGATCTAGAAGGTCAATCTGATCTTCTAGCTCTTGAATTTATTCTTCAGTTACATCTATCTATCACTGTATCTATCTACCTACCCTAACTATTACTATATTTCTTTCAATTATCTTATATTCCATGCCTGTTATTTCCTCTCATTTTTAAAAATGTTTTCTGATTTTTGTTTTATATTGCTAACATATTTTATTCTCTTTTTAAGTTTAACTTTAATCCTTATTTTAAATTCTTATATCATGTGTTCCAATATGGTAACTTTGGGTGGTATATGTATTTGTTGTGCTAGATTATCTTTTATGGTGGTTGTAGACCTCAGGATCTAGTTATTTGGGCTTGTGGTCCAGCATGGTATATCAGGGCCCAAGGATGGTGGGGATAGTGTCTAAGTGTGTGTGTGTGTGTGTGCACGCACATGTGTACCTGTGTGTGAGAAGGCCTCAATATGAGGAGGAAATCAAGTGCCAGGGGACATAGTGCAATGAGATAAGCCATTGAAGCAAAGTGAGAAGGCCATCTGCATTTAAGAGCTGAATAGCATATGGTGTTAGAGCCTGGGTGGAGTGAGGAAGTTAACCACATTGTGGTAGGGGCAGACAGAACATTTGATATAGATTGAATAGCCTGCATGTAACAGTGCCTAGGGTTGGATCCATTGTGAAGGGAGTAATGGCATCAATTGATTACATGCAGAGGATCTAATTACCTAAGTAAATATATTCCATTTAATGAAAAGGCAATTTCTAACTGCTAGAGAAAAGATTTACAAACATGGTAAGATAAACAAAACTCGATATTGATATGTTCTCATGGTTTTATATATATATAACTTATTTTTAATTATATTTATATTTAAATTATAACTTAATATATTTTAATTATATATTATATATAAAACCAAGAGAACATATGAATTTATATTAATTTATATATTTATATATATAAAACCATGAGAACATATCTATATATGTTGTTGATTATATATATATCTATATATATCCATGAGAACACACATATATACAAAACCGTGTGTATGTGTGTGCATAACACCCATGCATATAGATTTAAAAGTAAATACAGATATAAATCTGAGTGTATAGATATATTTTTATATATTTACATACAATTACAATATTAAAATATAACAATATTTTCCTAGTTTTGTTCACTGAGTAGTATGGAGAGAAGCAATACTTCAATAACAATAGATGAATCCAGATCTGGTTTTCTAGACACTCTTCTCCACTCAAAGGACCTAGACTCTTTGGAGAAATGGCTCATAACAGAGCTGGCACAGGAAAAGTACAAGATGATTTGGTACATTTTATGGTGCCAAAAACTAAGGAAATACACGAAGAATAATGAGTACATGTCAAAGGACACAGAACCCAGCTGAAGTTGCTATTACTGCCTAACATTTGACAATTCGAGTATCAAGATACAAATAGTACTGGTTTATAACCTATTGAATCCATTATGCATATAAATCCTAATTAAGTAATGACTCAATACTGGCATGTGTAAATTTAAAAAATCATACAAAGAAATGAATAGAAAAAAGGAAAAATCTCTTCTTTACAGTGGAATTTCAACTAATAAGTGTAAAGATGATAAAATTACAGCTGGAAGTGGTGGCTCATGCCTGTAATCCTAAAGTTTTGGGAGGATCCCTTGAGGCCAAGAATTTGAGACCAGCCTGAGCAACATAGCAAGATCTTGTCTCTCCAAAAAAAAAAAAAAAAAAAAAAAATTAGCCAGACATGGTGGTGCATGCCCCTAGTCCTAGTTACTCAGAGACTGAGGCAGGAGGATCATTTGAGCCAAAGAGTTCAAGGCTGCACTGCAGTTAGCTAAAATGGTGCCACTGCACTGCAGTGACGGAGTGAAACTGTCTTAAAAACAAAATAAAAAAAGGAAGTTGGAAAGTCACCATTGGCATCATCACAGAAATGACTGGGCAACAAGTGTCAGTGAACACAAATACTAGTGGCTAAAGATAGCAGGGGTTTGGGGCAGTATGCTACATGATTTCAAATGCTTATTGAGTATAAAAGAAAAAAAGTATAAAGTAACTTCAATAAGGAGACCTGGCGGCCACCACCTTAATCAAGTGATCAAAGGTAGTAGCATCACTAGAGATGGGACAAACTGAAGCAGAGTGAGAAGGACATCTGCTTTTAAGAGCTGAAAAACATACATTGTTAGAGCCTGAGTAGAGTAAGGAAGCTAACTACATCGTGGTAGGGGGAGGTAGAACATTTGATGTAGAGTGAATAGCCCATATTGGACAGTGACGAAGGTTGGATCCATTGTGGAGGGAGTAATGGCATCAACTGATTACAAACAGGGGAACAAATTATTCCCTGGTACATGGTAATATCATGCACCAGCTCATAAAATGCAATAGGAAAAACATAGTCTCACTCTGTAATATTACTATTAAAGATTCAGAGCCTGAATATCCTCATGAGAAAACATCAGATAGACCTAGATTGGAGGGACAATACTGTAGATAATTGGTATGGAATCTTCAAAGGTAGCAAAGCAAAGGGAAGTCAAGAAAAGACAGAAACTCTTCCAGGTTGAAGGAAATGGAGGATTTGACAACTTGGTGCAATACATGTGCCTAGTTTGGATCTTATTGTAATTTAGGATGTTACTGGGAAAATTGGAAAATGTTTGAGTCTGTGGAATGCATGGTAGTAATGTATCAATGATTAATTTCTGATTGTGATGGTTGTGTCATCTGTGAAGGAGTATGTTATTGTTTGTCAGATAATTCACCGACAAAGTCAGACATATTCACTCTGTAATTTGCTCTTGAGTAGTTAGGAAAAAATACTTTTATCCTCGCAAATTTCTGTACATTTATTTCAAGATTTAAAAAAAATTCACAGTTGAAAGTTGTAATTAGAAACTCCTGGAGAACGTTTAGGGGCAGTTAATTATTCAAAAAATTGCTGCGTGTGTGTGTATATATTGGTAGTTAAAAATTACATTTCCAGTTCACATTTACCAATTTCTGCCTTTCACGTAAAATTTGATGACAGCTTTAATTATGACATGTGAAGTTTAAAAGATTTCAAGATATAAAAATGCGTTCTACTCAGAGAACATCTGTATTCAAATAGGGTGAGGGGTGTCAGAGCTAAAAGACGTGAAATGGCTGCCTCTCTCTATCCCTTAATTTCATCATGTGCAGAGAAAAATAACTACTGCCAATTTTATGGTCCAGAGACAATTCTGTCTTGCATTTTTGTTGCAATTATTAAGAGCCAGATTAATTGGTTCCCAATCTTCTTCTTCCGTGATAACTAACAAAGCTTCATTTCCACCTGTATTGTGAATAATTATACCAAGTACCTAGAAAAAAATCCAATCTTATTCAGAGAGATTTGAAGAATAACACTTGCTGCTAACTCTGAGTCACAATGCAAATAATTAAGCGTTTGTTAGTTTCCTAGGCATAGTTCTTCCAGAGTCTCTAAGTTTCATTGAATATTTGCTCCATTATTATATACTTGAGTCCCTTTCTTGCCGACCTGGCTCTAAAAAATAACTTCTTCTAGGATTGGGCTTCCAGATTGTTCTTTCATTTTCTTAATTTTCCTGATGCTCACGGGGACTAGAATCTGTTCTAGAGGCACAGTTTTGATGCTTGAGATGCTGCAGTCTGTAGCTATCTTTCCTAAATGCCAACTGTTTGCAGGAAAATCTGAATATAAACTGCTTGTAGATTCTATGCCATCATAACTTGTAAACTTTCAAGTACATATAGCTATCCCCTGATTGTCTAATACATGCATACACATTTTCACATCCATATGTGCAAGTACTCATGTGAGCTTGCATACTTTTGGAAAAACAGTTAACATTGAATTAAACTGTATTCTTTTTATTTAGTAAAATTATGTAACTAGGAAGATATTTTAAATAATATGAATATGAGAAACAATAACTTTTACTCTCTTTGTATCCCTCAGAAATGTAAAAATTGACAATTTTTTCTCATCTGTCTACCAAACACTTCCACAAATCATAAATCATAAAATTAATCAGAAGACTAATCACCCGAAGCACTATGTTTGCTGCATGTTTTCTATTTGTTCATTCACATCTATTTGCTACCCTCCATTAACTTTACCCCAGGAGAAGTACCTCTAAGAACTACATCTACCTGGTTCTTTTATCCTTTGGCTTCGGGTTTAGTTTACCCAATTGAAGGCATCAACAAGAGGCCAGCAGGTTGGGTTAAGTGAAAGACTGGAGTATTTATTTTCCAGTACCCTCCCTGGCTGTCCACTTTATGCAGTGACAACTCTGCTTGACTGAAAGCCACAGCACTTCTCTTATGGCTAAAGTACTTGCCAGTTCCTGCAACTGCTCTCTCTTCTTGACCTTTCAGGTTTACAGTGGTAGCAATTACTAGACCTGGTTTAGAGGCAGTAGCCATGGTAGCCCTTTTCTGTTTTGCTTTACCTGTCCACACCATGTGCATAAGCACTTGATTAAATTCTCTTAAATTGCACATTTTTAGTGTATCCTTTTTATCTTGATGAAAACCTGATTTATATGTCAATCAATCTACACAATTTTCCGGGTCCATATTTGCTGCCAGGAAATAAATGGATGGAAAGGAAGAGAAGATTTTCTTTACTAAAAATATAGTGGGCTAGTATATCAGATTAATCCACTCACTGATAATAACTTATAATGCCAAATAAAATACAAAACAAATCTTGTTAACAGCATCTAAGAATTAGCAAGAAATTAAGAACTTACTAGGTCAAAATTTAAGTTGTGATGGGAACCCAGGTAAATAAAACTATGAGGTTATCTTCAACCTAAGGGAATTTGGTAAACAAAGAGAACCCTTTAATATTGATGGCCTCGTGAGATGCAAAGGTCAGAAGACAAAGTCCTGGGCTTACCAAAACTATGATGAAGAAGGTGGTTCTAAAAAAAGATTCTTCCTCTATAAAGTAGGAATCCTACAGTTCTGAACTTCCCCACTCCCTCCCAAGAGACTGCAAAGAAAGTTACCTGACATTAAGCAGAGCAGGGCCATGGGATCTCTAAGAAGTTGTAATTTCTTAGATTAATTATAAAAGAATACAAAATGTATTTATAACTTCTAAATAATAGAGAGAAAAATTTAATGGCAAACATGTAAATCTAAAGAAAAAATAAAACTCAAGGAAAACAATATGTGATTCAAAGAAGAAACCCTAGTTAAGATGAAAACTATAAGCCTAACTACATATTAATCACATTAAATGAAAGGGACAAAATGCTCCTATTAAAAGGCTATCAGATTGCATTTAAATTGGAAATTATTTGCTATTAATGAGACACATATAAAGGGAAGATACAGGAAGGCTGAAAGCAAAAAATACAGAGCATAAAGATACTAATACAAATAGTGTTACAAAATTAATACTCAAACTTAAAACAAGAATTACTACACATAAGGAATATCACTTCATGTGATAAGTGGTTCAACTATTCCGGAAGACATGACATATTTGAATTTATAAACACCGAAGAAATAATCTCAAAATATATAAAGTGAAAATTGACTGACTACAAGGGAAAATGGAGAAATTTATATTCCCAGTGGGAGATTTTAACATGAATAATATACAGAATATGTGAACAACCTGATTAAGGAACTTAGTCTACGTGGCATGTATAGAATAGACAATTACACAGCATACATTCATTTCAAATACTCATAGAACACTGATGATACCCTGAACCATAAAGAAAACCTCAAATAATCGAATTATGAAGAGGAAGCAACATATTCTAATGAAAATTCAGTTGCTTATGCTCTGCTTCAGAAGAATATCATATCATAATGCCAAATAGCACACAAGTGCCAAATGCATGAGAGAGTCCTAAAGAGAAGCTACGTTCAACTTGAATGAAACCCTAAAGAGCTTTTGGTGGAGAATATAACACTTGCACTGAACCTCAAGAATTTAGAGGGTAATGAGCCTTTACAACTTAGAGACACAGACATGCAAGAGATATTTGGGTAATACTGAATAGAATAATAAGGAGAAATACTGGATACTTGCAAGGAATAGCAGAACATAGAAACACAAAGGCAGTGAGGAGTCTCTGCAAGTTTTTGTTTGGTAAATGACAGTGTTGGTCCATAACATAAAAATACAAAGATAGGGTGTACGCTAATGGATTTCATCACACATACAAACTCCAAAGTTTTGTCGGAATTTCTATAATTTGTAAAAAGTGACAGGTATTTGAAAAATGATATGCTAAGAATATAAGAAGCTGTAAAATCATTGAGAAATATTGAAAAAGTAGAAAACACTTTTAAAAGTAATTTTGCTTTCAAGTGTACATCTCAGGTTGTCTTTAAGTCTTTTAGCAAACAAACAAAAACTCTAGACTGTACCCCAGCTGAATCATTTCTAAAATCAAAACTGTTGAGACAGAATCCTGGAAACTTGAAAAGTTCTGGGTGAATGTCAGATCTGCGTCACCTTTGGTAAGCCCAGCCTGCACTCCCCAGGAAACAGAGAATTGACTCTACTTTCTGTGGACTTTGGACAATAGGTTTCCCCCCTACGCTCACTCCATTTAAGATCCCTGATGAACAGTCCTTCAAAGTGAATTCTGAAGCTCTTTTTCCTTTTGTCCAGGGACTTCAGACTGGCAGCTCATGAATGTTGATCTTTAGTTCTACGCAATACTCTGTTATCAGCTCCTACCTCAGACTCCTAGGTTCACTATGTAACTGACTGCTTGAAGACAGTTGATCTGGCATTTGTCTCCACACATATCAGTTTTTCCTACAGAGTTCTAGCTCCCTGAATTATTCAGATAAAGAGCAGCCATCATATCTATAGGCATGCTATATAGAAGTTCTCTGCACAGATGAAAATTTTCCCCATTTCTTCTGAGTATTTTCCTCCATGTTGATTGGAAAAGCCTAATCAATATTCTTAAAGCCCACTCTGCTCAAAAACAAGCTTTTAGTTTTCCCTTTCTTTTTTTTCTTTTAAGGTCTACTAAACAATACTTTGTTTTGTTGTGGACAAAAAGGTTTGTCATTTGTTATGTTGGAACTTAAAGGAAGCCATGTCATGTAAGATCATACTACTCCATTGTCTACCAAGATAAATTGATAGGTAGGTGGATAGAGGGAGAGAAAGACACAGCAAGAGAGAGAGAGAGAGAATTTCAAGACATTCTTTAATGAGAATAGCATAATGTACTGGATTTTCTCCCATGTAGCAATTCCGACGCTGCTCTGAACAGATTGATTAGTTTCATATGTAAGAATACACAATGTTGGATTCAATTGTACTAACATTTCCTTTTAATAGATATTTCTTGAAAAGTTAAAAGGCACCATTTGTCAATAAATATTTGTGTAACTACAACTTGTAGATAGTAAGTTCAATACATGTTTTTAAATTTATACTCAAGAAATGCTAGTAATGCATTGTTTCAAGTAACTACTAACAGATTAGGAAGACAGATTTTCAAAATGCATTAGAAATATGTAAAAGTTATAAACAAGATGATCAGTTAGACACTGTCATTTTAATAATAAAAGTAATTTTCATAAAAATATAGAATTGTAAATAAGGAAATAATAGGAAATAAGGAAATAATAGCACTTGAATATCCACTTGAAGAGACATCATCCAAATTTATTTATGTAAAATTTTGTCATCACTGATAAGTTTTAAGCAACATGTAAAGAATTATTTTTTCAAAATAAGTGAATCATCAAATATATTAAAATGTTTATTTTTAACTTGATTCATTTATATTTTTCACCCTAAATTACATTAATGGATTTTAAAGTTTCTTCTTCCCTTTTAATTATTATAGTCATGAATTTTAACCACAAGCTCAGATTGACATGTGAAAATTAAGTTTTCCATGTTTTGACTGAACTTCAAAGACAAATATTGACAATACATTGAATGAAAGGGTCAGGTCTACAAAGAAAAAGACCATTCAAAATGAAATGGAGTCAGTATCCAATTATCTAATTAATGCAAACAATCTATTTAAGCAAGAACTTTTCTCCTGATTCTTTTTCCATTCCTCATACTTTTTTTTTTTTAGTTCTCGCAGCAATACAAATGCCCAGCTGTCCACTTCAATTTGCTAAGCCTATCTCATGCATGAAGGCATTTAATTCTTTTGTTTACTTTAAGTGTTATGGTTTGTATCAGTTAGATAGCTTTTAGTTGCAAGTAACCAAAAACCAAATATAAATAGGCTGAGACAAAGGAGGAATGTATTGACTCATATATATGAAAAGTTCAGTAGATTTGGCTTCAGACAAGGCTTTATTTAAGGGTCTAATCATGTAAATAGGGTTTCTTTTTCTCTTTCTCCGTCTTTCCCCACACCTTCTCTCTATCTCTATTTCTATCTTTCTCTCCCCTTTACTCATCTGACCCCTTCCTGTGTTGACTTTATTTTCAGGTAAGATGCATTCCCATGGTCTCAAGAAGGCTAGAGAAAGATCCCAGAGCTACATGGTTTCTTGTTCACCTTTAATGATGAAGCAAGTCATTACTTAAAGTTTGTAAACTGAGTCTTGGCCAGACTTGTATCATCCTTGAACTACACTTGCTTTCTCAACATCCATTTGCCACTTTCCCTTTTTGAACTGTTGCCAGCATTTCCCATCAACATTTTATGAGTAGCTTTGGCAATATCCCTAGAAATAGATTCTGGTTGACTCAAGCCTATTGACAGACTACATCAACTATATTATGATGATTGGTTCAAGGATAATCCAAGTCTGGACAAACAGGACTAAGACTCAATTTCTGAAATTTGAACAATGACTCACTTTAACACTAGAGTTATTAAATGTAGCCTTTGATTTGGTAGTAGAAAAATTCTATTACATTTTGTCTGGATTTTAGAGAATTTTGATTTAGTGTGCATAAAGGGTTAAATGGGTAGGATAAATAATTAGTGGATTCTCACACATACTCTTAATGTGCCCATTCCCAACTTGTTAAGTGAAGATTTTCCAACATTAAAGATCAGGGCTATACTTAGAAAATTCAACAAAATGTTATAATTATAATATGTTTTAAATTATTCCTTTAATCCTTAAATAATAAGCATTGCTGTTATTGCTTAAAATTATAGTACCTCATTCAGTATCCTTTTCATGTTCCATCCTGATATACATCGCTGTGAATAATTAATGCATTTTATAGTATCTATGAGGAAACAATTACCTCAGAAAAACTATGAGCATTATTGTCCAAAACATTAGGGTAAGGGGTTATAATCCTACATTAAATTCAGTTTGATGTAGGATTATACGTTAATATAGAATTATACATTTAGATTTTCCAATACTGATTTACCAGACTGAGTGAGACTGCTCAATCAGTATTTGGAAAATTTAAATGTATATTCTGTATTTTAAAAAATAAATAACTCATTATAACATGAAATGTCTTCTCAATGATTTAAATATATCTTTTTGAATTTTTAAAAAACATAACAATTTTTCTAAAAACCATAACAATTTTTCTAAAAACATAACAATATCCATGAGAACAATTTCATATGTCCTAATCCCTTAGAAAGTAGGCCTATCTTTCTTGCTTTAACATGGGTATATATCTCAACTCTTCTTGTAGGCTTCATGCCTGTTGTTAATTTATTATGGAAATGCAGCTGAAGAGTGTCATCTTACTTTGCAAGTACATTACTCTGCATATTAAGAAGAAAATTAATGTTAGGCCAGGCACAATGGCTCATGCCTATAATCCCAGCACTTTGGGAGACAAGCAGGAGGATTGCTTGAGCCCAGGAATTTGAGACTAGCCCTGGCAACATAGTAAGATCGTGTCTCTACAACAAGATTTAAAAGTTAGCTGGGTGTAGTGTCATGTGCCCGTAGCCCTAGCTACTCGGAAGGCTGAAGCAAGAGGATCACTTGAGCCCAGGGGGTTGAGGCTGCAGTGAACCATGATCATGCCACTGCACTCCAGCCTGGGCAATAGAGTAAGACATGTCTACGTTTTTTTTAAAAATGTAGTTATTTGATAACAAAGATACTTCTTAATAGTTATGTAACATTTTACAATATACAAAAAAATTAATCCAGTTATGGTGGCTCATACTTATAATCCTAGCACCTTGGGAGGCTGAGGCAGGAGGACCACTTGATCTAGGGAGCTCAAGACCAGCCCGGGCAACTTAGCTAGACCTTGTGGCTACAAAAATACTTACTTTTTAAATTAGTCTAGTGTGATGGCACACACCTGTAGTCCTAGCTACTTGGGAGGCTGAGGTAGGAGAATTGCTTCAGCTTAGGAGTTTGAGGCTGCAGTGAGCTATGATTAAGCCACTTGCACTCTAGCCCTGATGACAGAGCAAGACCTTGTCTGAAAAAATATGTAACATAACATATAACACAACAAAATTTTAAAAAAGAATTGATACACATATCATACTTTGATTCTCACAACTATTTAAGATGATAATGGTGTAGCTATCTTTTGTAGCTGCAGACATAGAGGTTTTCAGTGGGAGGTGACATAGGAGAGGGCATGGAGCTAGCACGGGGACTGTCAGTTCCTTGAGGGCAGGACAGTGGCTGGAATGTATTGGGGGCTCTGCATTGAATTAATTAATTATTTAAATCTGGGCTTAAATATGGTCTTTTACAAGTCCAGCGCCTCTTAAAACTACACTATTATTTTGGTGTTGTTTATATATTTTAACAAATAGAGCCAATAATTAATTTGTTGGGCTCAGAATAAATGGCAGAAACAAAACAAAAGAAAAAGCTCCTCGATTGCTTCTTCATTCCTGCTTTGAGGACATTGGCTTATTACTGTTTTCTAATTTTCCCACCTTGTTTAATTGGTAATCAGTTTAGGAGGCTCTCAATCTATAGGATTTTGAAAAGCATATGTCCCTAACAGAGAAATCCTTAATGTATTTAGATTTTTTTTGTACATATTTCTTCCACATATTTTATTTTTTGTATGCTTTTGCTGTCAAGAGAAAAACAGTTGAGATAAAACATGACTATCGAGCCCAGAGGTCTGGACACAAAAAAGAGCCCACAAGTTGTAGTTCCCGGCAAATAGACACAAATTTAACAAATTGTAGAGAGAGTCTTTTCTTTAGAACCCTAATGCTGAGGCTGGAGGCAGGAATAAGATGCAGCCCAAGGCTTTCATCCCACCACAGGTAGCTTAACTATTTCAGTTTCATCCTACGTGCTCCAACAAGGCCTGACAACCTGCACTGCAGTACAAGAAGCATCTCTAGGGCGATGATGCGTATAGACAGAGGGATTTTTTAGTCAATTGCAGGAATTAGGCTTTAATGCTTTATACTAAAAGACTTCATACCCCAGATAGTTGCCTGCTATCCACTGAATCTTGGCAGGCAATGAGACTGCTGAAGCTGAAACCAGGAAACTATGTTAAGCAGATTTTCATGAACGTACAAAAATGCTTTATTTATAAAGCTACTTTTCTTTGTAGCAGTTCAAAATGGTTTCTTTTTCTAATCTCTCATTTTGGTCAACTCTCGGTCTTTATCAAAATTACTTCCCAAACATGCTGCTAAAGAGCCACAGAAGAAAATAATGCTCACTTCATCAAAAGCCAGTGGTTTTGAAAGGAATAATCCTACATACATCAATTTAGGAGATTAAAAATGATGATGGTCTTTACAAAAACTGTAAAATACAGAGAATGACATTAAATACTTTACCATTATTTGGAAGCTCTAGAGGGCTGCAGGCATCATTTTTGGTTCTAGCTTTTGGTGAAGAGACTAGTTTTGCAACGAGGGATGCAGAGATGGGCTGCACTAACAGAGAGGTGAGGTTTGATCGGCTTTGTCTAAAACTCCCATCTGTATTCAAAAGACAAAGGAAGAGAATCCTTAGTAAACAGAAATTTAAAACACTTAAGGAAAAGTTATCTGTAATAAGTATTTAAATTATGACTGATAAGTTTATATTCATTCATTTGTTTATCTACTCCTTAGTTATATCCTGTTTACTTATTAACGTGATTTGAGATACTTAATAAAAATTTAGTCCAAATACAATGACATATCCTAGTTAAAGATGGCAGATTGCACATATGCGCTTACCTCCATTGTCCACTAAAATGATGACAAAAGAATGAAAAAGCATAAATGTACAGGGGCCAGGAGAATAGATAGTAATAAGATTCTAGTTGGAAAGCAGATATGTAAGTGACAGTGACGTAAGACCTGAGGGGGAAACCTAAAACCTAAGTTCTTAGTGGGGAAGCTGAGAATGCTGTTTGTACCACCGAACAAAGAAAGGGTTAGAAATTGTCAACACCAGGTACCTATTGAAATAGTGCTGCAAAAGAGACCAGAAACAGGAGGATCTGATGAAATTCTGATTGTGAAATGGCTTGTTCTCCGGAATCCTCAACACCCAGTCAGCGTGGGTGCCTGTTCCTTCCTCACTTCAGCAGAAAACTGAGAGTGAGAGAGTGAACAGGGAGACACCAAATACAATGAGCAACATCACACTTAAAAGAGGATGGTGTCATCCAGGCATGGTGGTTCATGCCTGTAATCCCAGTACTTTGGGAGGCCAAGGCGGGAGGATCACTTGAGGTCAGGATTTCAAGACCAGCCTGGCCAATAAGGTGAAACCCTGTGTCTAATACAAGTATAAAAATTAGCTGGGTATGGTGGTGCACACCTGTAATCTCAGCTACTCGGGAGGCCGAGGCAGGAGAATAGCTTGAACTCGGGAGGCGGAGGTTGCAGTGAGTCAAGGCCATGCTACTTGCACTCCAGCCTGGGTGACAGAGTGAGACACAGTCCCCCCCACCCCCACAAAAAAAGGTGTCATGATTGCCAGGACTCCTCAGATGTTTTCTCTTTTGGCATACAGAAACCTTCTCTCCAGGTAGGGCAATAGAAGGTTCACTCTTAGCAAATATGATGAGATCAATAGGAAATATCTAAAAATACCAAAAACAGGTCTATTAATAAAAGAAACAACTCATCCACAACATCCTCCATTGAAATTTATCAGTCAATAAATCCCAGTCATATACAGGACTTCAAATCAACTTAATTTTGTTATCCTTAAGTAAGAGATCTCAGCCAAGGGCAACCCTAGGCTGGCCCCTTGGCAGCAGACCTAGTGAGGATGACGGCAGGTGGTCAGCAGAGCTGGGGAGGGAGGTCTCTAGGAAGACCAGATTAATGAGAATACCAGATGTGTGCTAACATATTGAGAGAATATTTACAGTAAGATCAGAGTGTAAGAGTTTGAAGAGTGTCTAGCTATAAAGAAAAATAAGAAACCTATAAAGGGAGACAACTATTAGCTTAAAGGGACCAAAAGTTGTGCAAGAAGAAATTTAATCATTGAACAATATGTATAATATTTACATAGTCATAATAATATAAATAATGACTGTTGATTTAACACAAAAATGATACTTTTTAGGAAAAAGGACAAAAGGGAAAAAGTCAGGCAGTGATGTACATGAATACTTGTGAAAGTTAAGTCTCTATCTCTCAAAGTGGTAAGTCAATATAATGGATGAAACTGAGAAACAAACTCTAACGCATAACTGAGCAGAAGGAGGGTAAACATAAAAGGTAAGTAACTACTAAAGATGTTAAAAACAATTACATATTTGCCCTGGGGAGTTAAAGAGAGGAGAGAATAGACACAGGGTAGAGGAGGAGAAGGTGACATTTTTATAAATTAAGCCTGTAGAAATATTTGACTATTTACATGAACTAAATGCATCTATAACTTCAAAAAATAAAAAATAAAAATAAGATAAAACAGTTATAATAACACAAGTACAAAAAAGTACACGAATAGAATAGAGATAATGGAGAGAACAAACTATGCTTAAGGAAATAATGAATACTTATTCAGTTTATACATTTTTACTGACTCAGAAAAGGAAATACACAACAGAATGACTCTATCAGGCAGCCTGTAATGTTTTCAAATGCAGTGCTATATTTTTCAGCACTTTTATTAGGGAAAATAATTGCTAACGGTTTTTCTCAGAATTTAATTTGATGGGACTTCAGAGGATGCAGAGCTCGATGATGCTGGTATCCAGGCTACAGGAGGAGGTAGATTATAAATAAGTAAATATGATACAGGAGTGTTTCCTTAATTTATCATCTGGAAGACCACAAGGCTAAAATATTATATTTAGCTTAGGCCTATGGCAGCCGTGGAAGTCATGGCTTTGAAGAAAAAATAATAAAGATTTAAGCTTAGAATCCATTTTGTTATATAAGAGCAGTGCTGGCCTCATTATTTCATTGCTCCCTTATATAGATATATGTAACAGTGCATTCGGACCACAGTGTAGGCCATATTTCCCAATAGTTTTCATATTCATGGAACCACAAGTGGCTATATAATTTGCAGGACCCACAGTTTGTTTAAATAGTATGAAGAATTTCAATATGGCAATAGGAGAGCATTACATCAAGTGTGGGGCCCTTTGGAAAGGGGACTCTGTGAGATTGCACAGGTGGCATGCCAAGGTACCAGGCCCTGCATAATTTATGTAGAAGATGCTAATAGTTGTGCAACCTACTGAGGTAAACCAAAGGGGATTTTCAGACCATAGGAGGCTGCTTTCAGCCAAAAGTGACAAACCTCAAGTCTCCTACTGCTCCAGGCTGCACTTGAGGACAAATTGATTCATGTTTCAAAGCATAGACAATGTCTGTACAAACTAGCTGGGAAACGCTGGGATAGCCATCTGGTTTTCCCAGTACGTGTTTTCTCTCCCAGCCATTACCTTTGGAGCTTTTAATGTGCATGAGATAATGAAATAATATTGATGCACAATGTGCTGTCTATCATTTTGAAGTTTTCATGATTGCGGAAACTTCTTAAGACACTGTATGATTGCACCTCTCCCCAATTCAAACACCAAACTCTTTAGCTTGCCATTCAAGGACCTTCACAATCCCAAACCTTATACTTCAATATTATTTCCTATCAGTTTTCTTCATACATCTTAAGCAAAATCTTAAGCTATACCCTTACATACTCCATGAGCCACATCCCCCATGTTTTTGCTTAAGCCATTCCTCTTACTTCGCTTGTTTTTCTCATGCATCACATGCATCTAAAGTACTCAGTTCCTTCAAAGCCCAACTTACAATTCATCTTCTACGTGAAGCTTTCTCTGGCACTCACAGCTCTGTGTGCCATATCTGCACCTTTTTTGCAATGCTTGCTATTTTCAGTTAACATTATCACTATGTAAAATCACTTCGTTTATTCCCTCTGAACTATAAATTCTTGAAAGCAGGGACCAAGTCATTTACATCATTGTATGATACACAATGCCTAGCACCTTGTCAGGTAAATAACAGGAGTTCAAGAATTAACGGTAGAAAAAAGAATCAACAATTGTTTGAAAAATAATCTTAATGCCTATGTCTTAATGGTTCTCTGAGTCCTGACGAAATTGAGCTGGGGTACAATTGAAGAATAAATTATAATTGTATGCTTGCTATACAGTTATGCTTTCTCCCTGGCTAACTAACACTCTCCCCCAGCAGACATATTAAATAAACTTTCAAAACCCGTCTATCCCTATCAATTTGCTGATTATCCTTGCTCTAAAATTAACTTTTGTAGATAAAAAGTCTTTAAATAAATAAAATCATCTTTAAGATATATTTATGTTAATAAAAAATCAATAACTGCATTCCATTTTTCTCTAGAATGCTCTATTACGCTTATGAAGCAGTGCATTTAAATGTTAAATTGAGTGAACCCTAAACCATAATTGAACATACCCAAATCTTTGATTTTTTTGTGCTGCATGACTAATAGACTTGCATTAGTTTTGAAATATCTAAAGTAAGTGCCTCATTAATTTTTTACCTTCAGCTTAATGGAAATTTGACAAACAGTTCACTTCTGAGAGCAGATACTAAAAGCAGGACTTTACAGGACACTAAGATTAAATTACAGACAGAAGTTGTTTTTTAAAAAAACCTATGTCTATTGAAGAAAAGCTGAGAGAAGAGTTTTATTTTCTTACATTATTAAGAGGTTTTGAACAAAGCTAAACACATGTGCTATTTTTATTCAGTGATATTTTAAAGCGTATTTATGAACTGTAATAATCCATTAGATATGAGATGAAAATTAACTGGATTGTGTGCCTCGAAAGAAAGGATACCCTACAAAAAAGACTGTGACACTACATTTTAGCACTTTAACTTTCAGATTGCAGCATTTATATCATACTCTGTACCTTGTTTATGCTTCATAAAGACTGAGGGGGATCAACTTTTATTTTAGTAGCTACCTAATTCTCTGCTCACGTTATGCACTCTTTGTAATCCAGATAAAGACTCAAACAGACCCATTACATCAATAATTCAATCCCCGATTCAATGCTACATGTGCATAGTATAATGAGAAAATTGGATAAACAAAGTCCTAAGTCTGACTCCATCATTGATTCACTGTTTGAAATGTTACAAATAAATAATTTCACTATGATACTATTGTCATCTCTACCAAGGTGACACCAAAGTGTCTTCACTACTGAAATAAAAATAGTATATTGGTTCAGAGACCTAGAGCCAAAGTTACTGTGGGTGAAATTTAGAAGAAATTAGCATTAAAATAAGTAAGTTGTGTTCTAATTGTACATCCTTAATTCTGTATCATGCTTTTTCAAACTGTTGATGCCCACTTCAATCTCATCTGGTTGGCTGTGTAAAGAAAATATGCTCTGTTAGTAACCAGTATATATATTAGTTTTTTGACATGTGTGACAACATGGGATACTTTTAAACCTAATTGAAAAGTCAGTGTCAGCCAGGCATGGTGGCTCACGCCTGTAATCCCAGCACTTTGAGAGGTCAAGGAGGGTGGATCACCAGAGGTCAGGAGATCGAGAACAGCCTAGCCAACATGGAGAAACCCCATCTCTACTGAAACTACAAAAATTAGCTGGGCATGGTGGCATGCGCCTGTAGTTCCAGCTACTCAGGAGGAGGCTGAGGCAGGACAATCACTTGAATCTGAGAGGCGGAGGTTGCATTGAGCTGAGATTGCACCACTGCACTCCAATCTGGGCGAAAGAGTGAGACTTCATCTCAAAAAAAAAAAATAAATAAAAATAAAGAAAAGTCAGCATATTCAAGTGCCAATTAGCCAAACAGCATCAGGGAAGATAAACCTTCAGAGATTAGAAATCTCACATACTGAGATGAAAGCACTGAGAGGTTAGATAAGATAAAAATGTGCTGGTTAAATAAAAGAGGGGCCTGGTGTGTTTTAATGATGATGGTGAATGAGAAGAATAACACAACTTCAGAATTTAGGAGTACACATAACTCAACCCTGTGCACCTCGTGTGTGTGTGTGTGTGAACATGACATCCTTGCTACTCACTCAATGTTGCATAGATCCTTCCTATTCGATATAGTCCTCAGACAAGCAGCATCTGCATGGACTAGGACTTACTAGGAATGCAGAATCCCAGGTCCCACCCCAGGTCTTCTGAATCTCTAGTCTATCAAGATCCCCAGGTGATTTGTATGCACATTAGATCAGCACTGGCCTAAATCATTACGTAGTCGTCCCTTGGTACCTGCCAGCAATCGGTTCTGGTAGCCCTTGTGGATACCAAATTCTGCATATGCTCGAGTCCCTTAAATAAATTGGCCTAGTATTTTCATATAACCTATCCACATTTTCTTATATACTTTAAAGCATTTCTAAATCACTTATAATACTTAATACAATGCCTACATATCACTTAATCCACAGGAATTCAACATAGTACTCATCATGGAGAAAATTCAAGTTTTGCTTTTTGGAACTTTGTGGGATTTTTTTTTCCCAAATACTTTCAATCTGCAGTTAGTTGAATCCACGGATGTGAAACACCTGGATATGGAGAGCCAATGGTATATTTTTTATAGTGTAATTTATATAGTTTATAAAATCACTCATTCATAAAAGGAAGAATGAAAAGAATAAAAACTGTATTTGCTCACCCTCCCCCAAATTAACTATATCAGTAAACCACAAATCAACAGTTCTCAGTCTCCTTCAAAATGATTAACATGTCTCTTTATAAGCTATTTCTAAATAACAAATTTGAAATGGACAGAGAGGAAGTCCTAGCTAGAGTAATCAGACAAGAGAAAGAAATAAAGGACATCCAAACTGTTAAAAAGGAAGCCAACTGTCGCCCTTTGCTGATGACATGATCATATAAGTAGGAGACCCTAAAGACTCATCCGAAAAGCTCATAGAACTGGTAAATGAATTCAGCAAAGTTTCAGGATTAAAAAATAAATGTACACAAATCAGTAGCCCTGCTATACACCAACAGCAACCAAGCTGAGAATCGAATCAAGAACTCAACCCCTTTTACAATAGCTGCAAAACAAATTAAATACTTAGGAATATACTTAACCAAGGAGGTGAAAGGCCTTTACAAGAAAATCTACAAAACACTGCTGAAAGAAATCATCGATGACACAAACAAATGGAAACACATCCTATGATCATGGATGGGTAGAATCAATATTGTGAAAATGATCATACTGCCAAAAACAATTTACAAATTCAATATAATTTCGATCAAAATACCACCATCATTCTTAACAGAACTAGAAAAAAAATCCTAAAATTAATATGCAACCAAAAAGAGCCTGCATAGCCAAAGCAAGACTGAGCAAAAAGAACAAATCTGGAGGCATTACGTTACCTGACTTCAAACTATGCTATAAGGCCATAGTCACCAAAACAGCATGATATTGGTATTAAAACAGACATATAGATCAATGGAACAGAATAGAGAACCCAGAAATAAAGCCAAATACTTACAGTCAACCGATCTTCAACAAAGAAAACAAAAATGAAAAGTGGGGAAGGTCACCCTATTCAACAAATGGTGCTGGGGTAAGTGGCAAGCCACAGGTAGAACAACAAAACTGGGTTCTCATCTCTCATCTTACACAAAAATCAACTCAAGATGAACCAAAGATTTAAATCTAAGACCTGAAACCATAAAAATTCTAGAAGATAACGCTGGAAAAAACCCTTCTAGACACTGGCTTAGGCACAGACTTCATGACCAAGAACCCCAAAGCAAATGTAACAAAAACAAAGATAAATAGATAAAAATTAAACTAAAATGCTTCTGTACAGCAAAAGAAACAATCAGCAGAGTGAACAGACAACCCACCGAGTGGGAGAAAATCTTTGCAATCTATTGATCTGATAAAGTACGAATATCCAGAATCTACAAGGAACTCAAACAAATCATCTCAAAAAAAAAAGAAAAAAACACGAGCACAAGAAACACAAGAAAAATACAAACAATCCCATCAAAAAGTGGGCTAACAACATGAAGAAACATTTCTCAAAAGAAGATATACAAATGGCCAAAAAACATACGAAAAAATGCTCAACATCACTAATGATAACGGAACTGCAAACCAAAACCACAACGCGATGCCACCTTGCTTCTGCAAGAATGGCCATAATCAAAAAATAAGAAAAAAATAGATGTTGGCATGGATGTGGTGAAAAGGGAACCCTTGTATGTTGTTGATGGGAATATAAACTAGAACAACCACTATGGAAAACAGTATGGAGATTCCTTAAAGAACTAAAAATAGATCTACCATTTTATCCAGCAACCCCACTCTTGAGTATCCACCCAGAGGAAAATGAGTAATTATACAAAAAAAAAAAAAAAAAAAAACTTGCACATGCATGTTTATAGCACACAATTCACAATTGCAAAAACATGGAACCATTCCAAATGCCCATCAATCAATGAGAAAATATGGTATATGTATACCATGGAATACTACTCTACCATAAAAAGGAACACAATAATGGCATTTGCAGCAACCTGGATGGAATTGGAGGCCATTATTCTAAGTTAAGTCACTTAGGAATGGAAAACCAAACATCATCTATTCTCACTCATAAGTAGTAGCGAAGCTATGAGGACACAAAGGCATAAGGATCATACAGTGGACTTTGGGGACTTGAGGGAAAGGATTGGAGGGGGTGAGGGATAAAAGACTACACATCGCGTACAATGTACATTGCTTGGGTGATGGGTACACCAAAATCTCAGAAATCACCACTAAAGAACTTATTCATGTAACCAAACACCACCTGTTCCCCCAAAACCTATCAAAATAAAAATAAATACACAAATAAATGAATAATAAGATGGTCAGAGAGCATTTGGTTTTGGTTTTGTCCTTTCCTCAGAAATAAACTTGGTGGTGCAAAGATAAAAATTGCATTTATAACACTTTATTTCAGCCACGATTAAATATTACAATAGCTAAGTGATTTGACTTGCATTTTTTATTTCTTGGTTTTTAACAATTATAATTTATTATAATAAAAGGCTGACAAACTAAAAGTATTAATACCGTGGACTTACCAGAGAACCAAACAAACAGAGCTGAAAAAAATTAAGATTTTAAAACAAATTTTCTGCTGCACTTTTATGAAAATGACCCAAACATCAGTTGAACAAACTGATATCAGTGATGTTATCCTGGAATATTTTATCTGACTTTCTCCAGAGGGCTGCACTTTGACAGAAATCAGACCATTAAATAACTGGCACAAATGTTTTTTCATTTTTATTTTAGCTCACTAAATTTACAGTTATTTTTCTGAAATGACCAGTACACTAAATTGGTTAGTCATTTTGTTGTCCTTGTGAATACAGCTGATCCTTTATTATTTCAGTATCTTACAGTCCACTGGTTATAAATATTACCGTTTTCTATCAAGCCTAGTCAAAGTCAGCAAAGTATTGTTTAGATTATTATTTAAAATGGAAACTTACTTTAAAAATGTTTTGTGCTATGCATTATTCTCAGAATAAAAGGAAGGGGATCAGTGACAATTTTCTGATGAATTAATTACTAAAGTTTAAATGAATTGTTTTGTTTTGTCTAATTGTAAGCCTAAAATTCATGATTCACGACATAAAATTTGAAACCATGAAATTGTAAAAATGAAGACATTGGCCGGGCGCGGTGGCTCAAGCCTGTAATCCCAGCACTTTGGGAGGCCGAGGCGGGCGGATCACGAGGTCAGGAGATCGAGACCATCCTGGCTAACACGGTGAAACCCCGTCTCTACTAAAAATACAAAAACTTTAGCCGGGCATGTTGGCGGGCGCCTGTAGTCCCAGCTACTCGGGAGGCTGAGGCAGGAGAATGGCGTTAACCCGGGAGGCGGAGCTTGCAGTGAGCCGAGATGCGCCACTGCACTCCAGCCTGGGGGACAGAGCAAGACTCCGTCTCAAAAAAAAAAAAAAAAAAAAATGAAGACATAGATGTTCACATCTTCTCATTTCATTGGTCCACCCCTAAGCAAAAACATCTTGCTATGCTCCCTAGTAAATATCATAATACTTTCATACTTAACTAATGTGTCATAACAACAGTTATATTTACATTTACATTAAAGGGAGTAGAAAGCAATATACCCACTTGTAAAGCAAAATATGCATTCTGATACTAAAAGAATATATAGATTATGCAGAGTAAAATTTTACTTTTTAAAAAGTACTACACAGGTAAAGTCTTTGTTAATATTAATTTGGGTCTTCCTTTCCAATTAGCTTATCCATAGGTAGGAAACAGGATCAAAAAAGGTGAGAAAACTTTCCCCATGATGAAAAATGTTTTGCTTTAATGTTTAGACATATAAACTCAAGATTTATATTGGTTAGGTACAATTATTTGGGGACAAAGGACTATAATATATGAGTTACCATCATTCTCTTCCCCCCAACAAATATGCTTAAATATGTATAAAATTTTGGCTATGCAGTTTTGGAATTTGTGCTAAACTTGAAAGTCAATTAAAGGATAATTTTTATTATTATATTAAAATGTTTTGATTAATGTGTAGTTAAGCAAGGTGTTAAACTAGATTTTGGCCATTATACAAGACATAAGCATGGTACTTAATTATATGTTAGTTGAAATCTAGTCTGTCCTGTAATTGAGTTGATTATATTTACAGAATTATGAGAATATATTTTCAAACTTACTTTAAATGGTTTCTATTGCTTTAGTACATATTGATATAGTCACATCAAAACAAAGAAGAATCCTGTGTTTTCAAGTGGATGATGGTCATTAACGTGTTCTTTAAAGACATTTTGTAACCTGAACTTTCTACCCAAGAAACAAGACTTTCTCTGGTAAAGGGTTTTATCTTGCTAAGTTTATATTAATAAATTTGTCATTTTCAGTGAAAATTAAGATTTATAGCAGCAGTGGTAATATTTAGACACTGATAAATATTTTTTAAATCTATTTCAGAGAAAAATTTGTTTATATGATAATTAATTCCCTACTCCATGTTATTCTAAACATTTATATTCTTTGGTATTCCTCATTTGTCTACTCCAAGACTATTTTATCCCCTAAACCATTCTAAAAACATGAACATTTGGAAACAACCATAAACTATATCATAAGAAAAACAAACTAAGAGACAGATAAAATATCTAGTTTGTTCTTTCTTTGAGGAGAGTAGTCTAGATTCATAACTGGAATAATTGGCCATCTGCACATTACATGTAATATAAGCTAAGTAAACTGCTTCAGAGGCATTCCCCTGAGAAGCTTTCCATCTCTTACTTGAAGGGTATAAACATTGGAATGATTTGCAAAATTTCTAGCCTTGGAAAAAGACTAGTTTACATTTTTAAAAGATAGCAAATAAACTATGAATGGGTTTTGTTTTTGTTGTTGTTATAAAAGTACGCAACCATTAATTCTTCATACCAGATCATAAGCACACATTACTTTATTTTATGAGACTGATTAAATGAACAGACAGAAGCTCAGTACTTTATTTCTGGATTTGCTTATTTTTTAGATAATAAAAGTGGAAAATAATTCACCCCTGTTTCCCTGATACAGATGTTGCTAGAATAAATGAGCTAGCATATATGAAGTACTTCTCAGATCTTTGTAGTTTCCTGAGTATTTCCTGTTTTTGACGTGGAAACATTGACACAAGAAAAGAAGACTGGCCTGGGGTTTGGAGACCAGTATCTGGCCTTTGCTCCACCCCTAATTAGGAAGTGACTCTGGGATAGTTTTCCACATCTTCTGAGTTCTTAAACCCATCATATATACAGCATTTTCTTGACATTAATTTAATAGAAATCTTTCCATTTTCATGTTGAAAGAGGCTCTTTGTAGTTACATGCATACATCTAAATTTGAGGTGAATGTCTTACTATTATTACAGAAATGCCCCTCATGTTTGGAATGGGTAGTGTAAAAGATTTCAATATATTCCCTTCCTGGTTTATCATTTTTCTTACAATATTATTAAAATTAATTTTTACTCTTAGTCACATGTAGAACTGTGACCCGATTACCACTCGTTTCCTGCTGTAGTGATGGTATATAGTGAGAGAAGATATACTTGGAAGAAAAATATTGGTATTTTAAAACACTTGCCATGGGAAAAATTCCACCGGTTAATGAGACACAGATTCATCATTTCATCATTGAAAAGTGTCTCTGCAAAGAACTCCAGTCAGAAATACTCTATTAATTCTTCCTCTGAATTTATACATATGAGAATTTTCTTACATAAAAGTTCTATAATGTGGTGAATGTTATTTGGTAAGTTGTTTTGGACGTACATTTCTTCGAAGTACTTTTATGAAATGGAACCCAAATTCACATCCAAAAGAGAAAAAAAAAAGGCTAGGGATAAAAGTCTAAGGTAATGCATTGCCTACTTTCTTATAAGGTAATATTTTTCAGGATATCGAAAGGTTATTTTACTTAATAATGAGTTTTCTTTGAAGTCACAGCAAAGGCTATAGTGGCACAGTTAGAGACATGGCTGTGCTTAGTATAGCGCTAATGGTCCTGTTAATAAGCTAGGGTGTTCTTAAGGGATAGGAATGGTGCCTTTGTTAGTCCCCGTGTGCAGGACTTCAAATAGCCCTATGCACAGTCATCTTTTAAACGCATTTCCATGATAATGGAGCTTGAACAAAAGTCTAGATTATTCACATTGCTCAAAATGTTCTTTTTCAGCTCCTTCATTTAATCTTCTTCACAACCCAGTGATGTTATATTATACCAGTGCTACATTTAAAGAATGTTTTGTGTCACTCTTAGTCAACACTGTGAGTGTTTCTTAGATGAGGTAGGAAATGAGTGGGATGTTACTGGAAAAGAAAAAGAGTCCAAGAAGTTATTCCAGAGCAAGAACAGGTCCCTGTTTGGCAACTCTATTTGATTGTATATTTGTGGCTTGGGATGGAAACAGGGAGCAAACCAGAAGAGCTGGGAGACGACTGGAAAATGCAAACATCCAGCTTCATGACTGCAACTATTTAATGAATGAAAGAGATAGAGTAGCCAGAAAATCCCAGGTCTTTGACCAGGAAATGTGAAATGAACCAGCAAAGATGCTTCAGCAGGCCTGAAGAGACTGGGAACACCAGATGAAAGAGAACAGGTACCTGTAAAGAGCAGTGAGATAGTCAGAGGAAACAATGAAAGTAAGTTGCTGATGAATAACTGTCAGAACACGTTCCCATGAATGCTCAGTGGTCAGCATGTCAAAGTCTGGCTCCATTGAGCAAGATTTTTGTCTCCTCATGGGAAAATAACACGTGCTTTTAAAATAGTGGCTAGAGCCCTAAAAAACAATTAATAGAACTCTTCTCATTAGCTACATCTGGTGTAGAATGAGCCTGGCTTTGACAGGGTTTTTCCATATATGTTTCAAACTGTACAGAAAATGACTGTAGGGGAGCTGATTCCAGGCAAAAGAATCAACATGATTAAATGAGCTGTGGGAGGAAAATAAGGCTGTGAAAAGGGAATGGCAAGTAGCCAAGGTTAACCGGAGATGACCACATATGGTGTTGATTAAGACTAAAATTATAGAGTCTTTATTGTGGTGGGTTTTATATATTAAATGAAGAAAATTGAGTAAGTACTGGGAGATTTTTATGGAGTTTTAAGAAGATAATTAGTACCATCAAAGGGGATTTTAGAAATTTTGATTTGAGAATGATATGCAGAAGGAACAGAACTGGAAAAATTCTGTTTCACAATGTATTGTATTCACAATTAAAACAGTAAAAATAGATCCCATTTGTGCCAGGCGCAGAGCTTGATACTTGGCATATATTGTCTCATTCCATTTTTACACTTTATATATGAGGATCCAACTTTTCAAACTAGTTATTGTTATCTTCATGTGACAGAAATAACTCTAAAGCTTAGAAGCAATGTAATGCGAAGAGTCATATGGCTGGTAAGCTATACAGGTGGGTTCACGGTCTACTTCTTTTAGCTTTCAAAATTAAAATTCTGATGTCATTACTGTTAAAAGCTATTTTTTTTTTTTCTCAACAAGAAGTAATAGCTGCATGAATTAGGCTGTCTCTGGACACAGAAAGGTAAAGATCCATGTGAAAAGTCTGGGAAAGGAGAACGGTCACAACTTGGCAGCCCACCGAACAGAGTAGTGGCAATGAGGTAATTAAGAGAGAAGGCAATTAAGGTTTCAATCCTGGATGAGTATAAGAATAAAAGTCCTATTAATCACACAGATTCAGTAGGAAGACTTGCCTAAAGGGAAAGAAGAGTCAGAATATTTTAAATAATTATATTTAGTATTTGGCTTCATCGGACAAGTATTACTATAAAGCCTATAAATAAAGTAAAATGTCCTGACCCGTTCACACAGAACACTTCTGCATACAAAGAACTTTTGACTTTCACTGCTTGGTCATAGTCCACATGTTACTGTTAACCCCATTGGCTCTTTTTGGAACACTTTGCAAATGCCTGCACACTGACATTCCTTAAACTGGAGTTTCTCAGGCCATAAAGTGAGAATAAAAGCTGCCTAATACTTAGCTTATAGCAAAGCTTGAGGATTAATGAGAATGCTTATAAAGTGCTTTTAGCTCTACAGAAGAATAGGTACAATATAAATGAGTCACATTATTCCAGTGACAAATACTATCCATAAACTATCCAATAGAACTAAAAAAAAAAAAAAAAAAAAAAAAAAAAAAAAAAAAAAAAAAAAAATCAATCTCTGTCGTTCCTTCTGATACTGCATATTGTCCTGCTACTGCTTTTTTAATTCTTTTGAGGTTCCTGTGAGGAAAAAAAATTAACATTTCTGCAGTATGCCCAACTCGTGAAGGGTACTGAGATACACAAATCAAACAGATCATAGGACAGGCTTTGCTCACCTTCTCATAGTACATTTGGTGTGAAATGAAACAAAAGAAGTAACACATTTGCAAGGTTGCTTCAAAGAAAATATAAATCATATGAAAGCAAGATGGCTATTTTTAGAAGGTGTGATGTTAAAGTTGAATCCATTTTTCAGTACAAAAGACATCAACTATTTTCTGAAGGCATTTAGGACTTCTTTGCACTTTTCAAAGATTTCAAAATCATTTCAAGTTTCAATAAAAATATCAATGAGATGCTAGATTTAAAAGATTCAGCATTATACCTATATCACCTATATACTGATCTAAGGCTGATATTAAAATTAAGTGGTTCTCCATAAGCAATAGGAAATTATAAAACATTAACTAATGTCAAACTAGACATAACATTATATAAAGACTCAAGAGTCTAAATCTGCATTATAGTTATCAATAAACAATGTCCAGACTTTTTAGATATAGTATGAGAACAATGATTTATAGATAGACTTCTATGCTGCTCTTATATATTTAGCAATTTATTGAGACAGGAAAAATTGAGAGAAGAAATAATAACGTGTAGAGACACGAAGTTACACTTATTCAGTGAATCTGCCTCTAGATAACAGAGATGTAAGTAAGATGTAAGTATGAAGACAACATCAGCCTCATCATACTGATTTTAGCTGGAAGACAAACTAGAGTTATAAAATTTAGTTAATAATATGAAAGAAAATTCCAACAAAAAGATGAAATATTCCCTTTAATAGTAAGATTGGAATCCCAAAGTCGTGTACTGAATACTTTCAATTAGAGTATATTTCAAAATAATGCCATAGAGAATCTTTAAATCTTCATTGCTTTCAAGTTTCCAAATTAACACATATATATGTGTTAACACACACGTATATATGTATATGTATGTATACACATATGCATATATAACTCAAAGAAGAAGGAACTTTATAATTTTTATAAAATATGCAGGTTAATTATTGGAAAATGGTAGAAATTTAGAATGGTAGTTCTCAATGTATAATTTAATGGCCAAAGAATATAAAATCAGAATATTAAAGATGAAAAGATCTATAGAATAATAATCACTGTTTCTCTTTGGAGGATGGCAGAGAATTTTATTAATTTTTAATTATCTAAGTAAAATACATAAAGCTGTTCCTATTATAAAAACAAGAACATTGAAGTTAAGCTGAAGACCATTTTGGCCAGGCCCCACATTTTGTTTTCCTATACTACCAAGAAGCACTCTCACCAATATAGTGTCTCCTAAACTTTATATTATTTTAATGCATAGAAAATTTTAAAATAATTGTGTTATTATTTTACTTCCTTTTACTTAAATATTTTCATATATATATATTAGTCTGTGACATTTCTTTTTCACTCTCTAAGGAAGCCTTAAAGACCTCTTTATTTAAGTTTGCAGATGTTATTCTTTTATTATTCTTTGTGGATGTTGCATAGTATTCCATAATTCTAATAGTATTCTAATATACTTAGACAAATCTAAATTTTCCTATTGTAATAAAAACCTCCATGAATTTTCTTGCGAATACATCAACTTGCATATGTGTGAAGGTTTCCATAAGGCTGCTATTGAGAAATAGATTTGGGGTCAGAAAATATGCAAATTTTAAATTTTTACATATCCCAATGAATTGTACTCAAAAGTGGCTGCACCTAATTTTTCCTCTCATTAGCACTATAGGATAGGACACATATTCCTATCCTCCAAAAACCTTCTAAGCAAAAGAAACTACGTATGTAAAGACCTTGGATTAAGAAACAGTATAGTGTACCAGAGGAAACAAAAGAGGTCATATGACTGGAGTGACGCAAAAGAAAGTCAAAGAATTCATATAGGGCGTTTATAGCATGAAACGTACCTTGTCTTTAAGAGCAAGGTAATCAGTTAGGTTTTCCTGCTCTCCCTAGGGCATTTCTGAAAAATTGAGAAATTAAAAAAATACAGAAATGTATAAAGAAGGAATATGTATATATATGTGTGTGTGTGTGTGTGTGTGTACATATATATATTTCTATGGTCCAGAATTAACAGAATTTATGTTAACATATTAATATATATATTTTTTATTCTAAAATAACACAATACAGATAGAGTCTTCTTTACTACCTGCAGAACTACTGCCCTCCCTCCATCCCTCTCCAGAAAGAACCAAAATCATTCATTTGGTTTCTTAAGCCCTTTTACTTCATACTCTGTATTTTAATATGTAACCACAAGCAATCAAAACTGTTAGGTTCTAAAACATGCTGAGTAAGGAATAAGCCAGATAAAAATAGATATACATAGTGTGCTATCATTTATATCATCTTAAAAATCAACAACAGCAAACACTACAAGTTTTACACAGATGGCATGATCAGATTTAGGGTTTTGAAAGCTTGTTTATGATATATCAGAGAATGGATTGGAAGTTTTAAAAGAGGATGCAATGAGATGAGTTAGGAGGCAGCTATAGTTGTCCCAGTGAGAATTAAAGCTGGCTTTGCTCATGGTGGAGACAAGTGAGATAGAAAAAAATGGAAAGAATTGAGACTTAGGAGCTAAAATGAAGAAGACAGATTGAAAAGATGTAAGAGTTGAGAGAGAGGCAGGAGTCTAGTAAACTGCTAGATTGGCAGTGCCAGGAAAATTCTCCTCACACTCCACATGCTTAGGTCACCCTGGGCTGAACTTCTCAACCTCATCCTCCAACTAGCCATTCAGATTTCTTACCTAAGCTAAAAAAATGTCCTGTCTGCTGGACAACAATCAGGAGTAGGTGATTCGGTGACTATTTTGTTATAAAGTGGAATGAAGTCTGAAATCTTTGTGAAATATATTACAGTCAGTAAACAATTCCTTCATTTCAGCATTATGTACCAAAGGAGTTTTGTTTTCTTCAAAAAAACTTGTTGAATACTTCCCATTTTCTAGCTATATGTTAAAGGTACAGTAGTGAACACTACTGTACAGAAGTCAAGCTGTATGCCATCAAGTACTCAGGTAGTTTTTTTATAAATATAAGATACAAAAACAAGTTTGAACATTTGGGGGTTGCTAGAAATGATCAATATCTAAATCTGGGGAATGATGACACAGCTGTAAAGATGAAACAGTGATCTTTATGATTTAGATTAGTGCCATTTATGTTCTTAATTGAGTACATGGTTTCAAAAAAAGGTGAAGATTACATTAAAAAAGAAATGTTCTGTATTAACACAGATGAACAGTTAATATGTGAAAGAAACAGGCATTATATGTCAATGTTTCTACAACTTCCAATCCACAAGAATTTAAACAATATGTTACAAGGGTATGATTCCAGCAGCATGAAGAACCTTAAGCAACATTTGGGTATGGATGAAAGTAAATTGAATTACTGTATTCCTACCTTAGAGGAGTAGTATAAAAATATGCAAATTTTAAAAATATGCCTATTGGAAAAGGCCAATGAAGTGTCAGTCATCTAGTCTAGAAAACAAGAAATGTAATATTTTTAAGAGAGTGAAATTTACATTCGATGATGGCTATTCAGAGAGAAACAAAAACATTTCAAGTTATGAATTCCAACTAAATTATTAGCTGCCATTGTTGTAAAATCTTATTTGTGTTATCCGGAAAATTTGGCAAAATGTTTTATAATATTCTTAGCTAAATTTTTAACATATATGTGAAATATGCATCTGCCTTTGATCAGCAATTATTACTGTATATAACGTGAATCATTTAATAATTGTATAATTGTTTCAGAAAGAATGTAGAAAAATTCATTTAAATGTTTTGAACTTTTTCGTTTTCTATTTCCATAAGTGTAGGGATTTAAGCTGCTTAATTGCTGGAAGTACAAATGCCTTTGCAATATGCAATATGAGAAACTACCCCCAAAATCTACTAGAAATATTCTGATCTTTTCATCTGTTTCTTTCTTCTGTTGTGAATTTTTAAAAACAGGCTTTCAGAGTGTTTTCAAGGTTGATTCAGTAGTTTGATTCTTTCTGAATCAAACTAAGTCCTAAAAAGTAACTAAAGAACAGCATATATTCAAGAAATAACCTAACTGGTCACACTTTTTCTTGAGTCAGAAGCCTTAGGCTACCAGAAGTGAAGTCTTTTGCTCTTAAATATCTACAAGAGTTAAAATTAGTCTAGCAAAATCTTTCAAAAATGATTACCTACCAAAACTCATTACGTATTGGAACAGTCATCATGAGGTTGCTCAGGTTGCCTAGTCAGCACATTCTGTTTCTGGTCATCACAAAGTGAAGAATGGAATTGTGCATCCTACAAATATAGCACTCTCTCTGACACCATAATTATCAGCTATCAGCTGCATAGCTGCCATTAGAAATAGCCAGCTGCTGGTCATCTAATCCTATATTTTTAAAATAGCAAACGGACAAAGCTATGAAGTTGAGTACAAAAATGCTGTCTGGCAGCAAAAATAATAAATATATGTTTATTATATTAGAATTTTTGGATACTGAACTTTGCATATGAGAAAGGATAAGGTTGGAATATGGTTTTATCATAGCAAGAGTTGGATTACTTTGCAGTAGCAACTGAGATTCAAACGTTGAATTGCCATAAATATTGTTAACACTACATACCTGTGCATACCCTTGCAGACACATTAAGTCATATTCACTTATAATCTGGTATGTGAGTGTGTGGCAGTGATTCTATATAGAAATAGAAAGGACATGAGAAAAAGGAATCACAAACAACCTTGCCTTTAAGTGGACCTTACTTATAAATACATAACAATGATACAACGTAAGTCATTTTTTTCTTTTGTTTTGTTTTGTTTTGAGATAGAGTCTCACTCTGCCGCCCAGGCTGGAGCGCAGTGGTCAAATCGTGGCTCGCTGCAACCTCCACCTCCTGGGTTCAAGTGATTCTCCTGTCTCAGGCTCCCAAGTAGCTGGGATTAGAGGCACCTGCCACCACATTCAGTGAATTTTTGTATTTTTAGTAGAGATGGGTTTCAATATGCTGGCCAGACTGGTCTCAAACTCCTGACCTTAAGTGATCCGCCCGCCTTGGCCTCCCAAAGTGCTGGGATTACAGGCATGAGCCTCTGCACCTGGCCATAAGTTATTATTGATCCACAATATTTTTCACCTGGCCATTCAATATCAGAAGTAGCATTTCATTTCTCTCTGATAGACTCTATGATTACACATACTCTACAAAATAAAAATCTGAAGTTGTCAACCCCCAAGTACCTTCTTAACAATTATATCTGTCTCAGTATTTATCACCACCTAGAACTCTTATTTCCTCAGCTGAAAGACAAGGGGATACGTTAGAGGATTACTTGAATATATTTATATTCTAACAAATATAGTACTTTGAGTATCTCCACATATTTAGCCACAACAGAGATGATCCTAGGTCTTTCTTTGGTTTTCAATGTAGGATAAAATTTTCTAGAAAACACTGGAAAATGTTATTACTCTTTACAAAATAGAAGTCACATTTTGTTACATGATGTAATTTTACCAAATACTATCTAAATTCTTTTAATCTCTTATAGATACAAACAGAAATGGTAACCAGAGGCCACAGACTCCAATCCCGTTAATGACCAATGAGATTAGTGTTCATGTTTACCTCAGCTATAGCACTAAAAAAAAAACAAAAAACTAAATTTATGGCAGATGTTTGTCCTGGGTAAACCTATTATTTTCCATTAATAGAAATATATTGTATTTTCATGATGAATAAAGTGTTTCATTTTTAATTGTATTTTATAACTTCAGAAAGCAATGCTGCTTGATGGTAGCAGGACGAGTGAGGAGCCAGGATAAGTAGGAAGGGCATAAGGTTAACAAAATTTCCTATTAAAATAAACCATATTGAGTATATAGGATTTACAGGAGATCATCTTTACACATGTACCTCTATTTGTATGTCCTACAGAACCTCACGTTACATATTTGAGCTTATTTTCCTCTTCACTTCTCCTCATGTTTCTCTGCTACTCCTCTACTGTTACCATATTTGTGAATGGTTCCACAATGCTCTTAGCAGAAATCTAAGGCAGAAACTTCTATATCATCATTTGATCTGTGACTTTTCCTCATACTTAATATCCCATCAATCTCCAAGTTCAATAGATTTCACTTTCTAAATATCTCCTGAATTTGAACACTTTTCTTTATCCTCACCTCCCTACAGTAGTTGAATTCACCACCATGTATTGGCTGAATAGTATGTAAGAGTCTCCAAATTCTAGGTTGCAAAAGAATTATTTACCTCAGGTGTCCATTTAAAATTGCAAGCATTCTCTTAAATCATAAGTGAAGGAAGATGGTGTTATTATATGCCACCCAGATATTTATGTGGCAGTACTTGGCCTTTCTACACTCTTCTGCAATTAAGACTACAAGGGCAAATAAAAATTAAAAATATGAAAAATAAATTCCCAAAAGAACAAGGCTGGAGGCATCATGCTACCTGACTTCAAACTACACTACAAGTCTATAGTAACCAAAACAGCATGGTACTGGTACCAAAACAGACATATAGACCAATGGAACAGAACAGAGCCCTAGGAAATAATGCCGCGTATCTACAACTATCTGATCTTTGACAAACCTGACAAAAACAAGAAATGGAGAAAGGATTCCTTATTTAATAAATGGTGCTGGGAAAACTGGCTAGCCATATGTAGAAAGCTGAAACTGGATCCCTTCCTTACACCTTATACAAAAATTAATTCAAGATGGATTAAAGACTTACCTGTTAGACATAAAACCATAAAAACCCTAGAAGAAAACGTAGGCAATACCATTCAGGACATATGCGTAGGCAAGGACTTCATGTCTAAAACATCAAAAGCAAAGGCAACAAAAGCCAAAATTGACAAATGAGATCTAAATAAACTAAAGAGCTTCTGCACAGCAAAAGAAACTACCATCAGAGTGAACACGCAACCTACAGAATGGGACAAAATTTTTGCAATCTACTCATCTGACAAAGGGCTAATATTCAGAATCTACAATGAACTCAAACAAATTTACAAGAAAAAAATCAAACAACCCCATCAACAAGTGGGCAAAGGATATGAACAGACACTTCTCAAAAGAAGACATTTATGCAGCCAAAAGACACATGAAAAAATGCTCATCATCACTGGCCGTCAGAGAAATGGAAATCAAAACCACAATGAGATACCATCTCAGATCAGTTAGAATGGCCATCATTACAAAGTCAGGAAACAACAGGTGCTGGAGAGGATGTGGAGAAATAGGAACACTTTTACACTGTTGATGGGACTGTAAACTAGTTCAACTATTGTGGAAGTCAGTGTGGCAATTCCTCAGGGATCTAGAACTAGAAATACCATTTGACCCAGCCATCCCATTACTGGGTATATACCCAAAGGACTATAAATCATGCTGCTATAAAGACACATGTACAGATATATTTATTGTGGCACTATTCACAATAGCAAAGACTTGGAACCAAGCCAAATTTCCAACAATGATAGACTGGATTAAGAAAATGTGGCACATAAACACCCTGGAATACTATGCTGCCATAAAAATGATGAGTTCATGTCCTTTGTAGGGACATGGATGAAACTGGAAAAACATCATTCTCAGCAGACTATTGCAAGGACAAAAAGCCAAACACCACGTGTTCTCACTCATAGGTGGGAATTGAACAATGAGAACACATGGACACAGGAAGGGGAACATCACACACCGGGGCCTGTTGTGTGGTGGGGGGAGGGGGGAGGGATAGCATTAGGAGATATACCTAATGTTAAATGACGAGTTAGTGGGTGCAGCACACCAACATGGCACATGTATACATATGTAACAAACCTGCACATTGTGCACATGTACCCTAAAACTTAAAGTATTAAAAAAAAAAGAATGGACTCTGAAATTAAAAAAAAGAAAAAAAAAAAAATTTGTTTGTCAAAAAGGAGAAAGTACTTTAGAATTCTTTTCTTTCCCTTTGAAATGCATGCAAATCTTTTTAAAAGCTAAATAAACCTCTTGCCAGTTCTACAACTCAGGAAAAAATGTATATATATTTTTCTTAAGGACCTGGGAGCCATCTCTTCGAAATGCAATCATCAAGGAAGATAGTGCCCCCTATCTTCTAATTTCTGTGACAAGCTAGGAGCCTATAGTTTAGTTGGTGCCTGGCCCCAAGTTACAAACCTATCTCCTGTCATAAAGATATGAGAAGCGTATTTTTTCTTTGGATAAAGGCAATTAGCAAAAACAGGGGGCCAACCGAATTACCAGGTGAATTTAGAATGAACTATGTGTTCAATGATGCCGTCAAGTTCTCTTACCTGATGACTAGTTTTTGTTTATCCTGAGAAAATGTATGCAATGGGTTGTATCTGCTCAGCTTTATAAAAAGCTAAAAGTTATTTTTTGTCTCTGCAGTCTCTTTAGCAGATTGCCTGTGATGCACATCACGCTCTGGTTTAATGATTATTCAACAAATAAAACTTTTTTTTTTCTCTTCTACCTTTGTCGAGAAGATTTCTAGGTCGGCGGAGGATTTTGTTTTTAATTATATTTCTCCAACAAGAGACAGCCTTTATGTAAGGTTATTTTGCTACTTGAAAAAGGTAATTAACTAAAGGACAGGAATATTGTATAGAGTGGAAAGACACTGTAGTAGTTTAATCCATCTTAGACATGCTTTAAGATTATCCATTTCATGCATTTCTGGGACATGAACAAGTTTAAGGTTTGGTCCTCAATTAATAGACTTTTCCAACTCTCCTTATTCTCATCCCTATTATATCTTAGGAAGGACTTGTTTACAAAATATTTTGAATTTTTTCTTTTGTCGTAATCACTCCATAAGGTCGATGCATGATTTGCTGCCTTTTTAATCATTTCTATTTTGCTGGTATACTCAAAACAGATTGAAGTCTTTAAATATTTTAGGGTTAGGAAGAATTTTAAAAATCATCTACACAAATAATTCAGAGTCCTAAATGGATTCAAAGACATAAAAAAGTAAAATCCACGCTCCTCAGTATAGCCTATGATGGCATGTGTCCTTCCTGCTCTGGCCTTATTTCCCAGCACTGTTTCACTTTCTCCTAGCCTATTTGATATTGTGCTATTCTTCAATTACAGCAGACAAACTCCTCCTCCAGGGTATTTGTATTTGCTCTCACAGGCCTATAAATACTTTCCTTCAAATGTGTGTGGATCACACATTCATTTCCCTCAGCTGTCTTTCTCAATGTTATCTTCTCTATCAAAGTCCTCCTAAATAATGCAACAAAAATAGCATATATAACACCCTCCCAGGCACATCCTTTATTCCCTTACTCTGCTTTAGTTTTTTTCATAGTATTTATCATGATCCTAACTTGCATTTATTTGCAAATAAGTAAATCAATGAATGAATGAGGCCGTAACAAAAAGGTATGGCTATCCCAAAGTTACTTTGAATGTTTGCTTGCAATCTGTATTTTAATTTGTTTGCACTTTTGTGTACTCCTTCCTAACACAACAAAATTCTTCCAAATAAAATAAAACAGGAATCCAGGAATTAATTCAGGGGACAATCAGACGTTATATTCTTACATTATAACTAAGAATAAGAAGGTAGATAGGTGAAAATGACCAGTGGTTCTTGAACTTTAGTGTGCATCACAGTGACCTTGAGGACATATTAAAATACAAATTTCCAGACACCACTGCCAGAATTATGATTCAGAAGGTCTGGAGTGGAGACTGAGAAATCACATTTTGATTAAGTTCCTAGGTAATGCTGCTAGTACTGCTGCTGTGTAAACTATGCTATGAGAACCATTTGAAAGGTAGATCATCTATAAATTGGTATTTCATATTTATAACCACTTTATCCACCCTAGGAGATGGCTCTTATGTGGGAGTGATGCGTGTGTCTGAAATGTATATGGTCTCAAGCAGTAACAATATATATACAAAATGATTTAAGAAATCATTCTTGATATTTTATAATTTCTTTATTATGCAAAGAAAACTTAGAGAATAACTAAATGCAACAATCAAGAAAAAAAAGCACAATATATTCTATATCTATTCCAGAAATATATTATAACTTCTAATTAAATACTTCTAACCTCTAAGTATGATCAGAATATTTCTACTCAAATTTTATGAGAAAAAAATTGAATGACTTTTTTATGTGGATGCAGATAGGCAAACATATATACTAGAAAAGAATGGTAATATTTGATAATTTAACAAAAGTCTTTCACTGGTTTTATTGCCAGTTAGATACAACTCCTGACCTGTTTTTAAATTCCTTCATCAAATAAATAACTGTGTAATAATAAAATCTAAAGGAATTTTAAGAGATTGTGTAATCCCACCACTTAATGAACTGTTTGAGAAAAAGGAGATGTTCAACTTTATAATGCCTTTCCAATATGGGCATTAGAACTTTGATGGGTATGGAGTCAATTTTTTAAACAATTTTCAGTAAATGCTTTTTAAAATTTTGTTTATTAGCTTCGTTATATACTGGGCTATTAACAAAAAAATGTTTTCAAATTTGGAATTCACTGGCTGTATGTTCCAAAGGAAACTCCAAATTGAAATAAATGTTGACCTAAACTGTAGGTCTATCACCTTACCTTGTTTTAATGAGTATGCTCAACTCTGAAATACTGAACCATTTTATAGAAAAACAAAGTTGTAATCATTCAAAAATGTGTCATCTTATTCTGTGACCCTTCAGGTGTAGAAGAATTTAAGTTCAAATATGCAAACGATACCATCCAACCAATTCTTCTCTCAGCAGTGATAGAGGATGAAAGTGCCAATCTAAACATGACTATACAGTAAACATGCAGAAGAGACAAGAATCATTCGAGTGCTTCAGAAAAGAAACATTTCTCTCTTTTTTCATGAAAGTAAAGGTATACAAAATTTTAGAAATCATCTAACTGCTGGCATCTGTATATTTACAGATGGGTGATGCTGATGATCAGCCCTGGTTGAAAAATATTTATTGGGTTGGGTCAACGTCTATATTTTGCATATGAGAAAACTGAGGCCAATGATATCTGCTCCATCCCTGAGCTTTCATTAAAAAAATTCAGAGTATTTTTTATTCTTCAGATAAACCTTGCCTTTTTAGTCCTTGCGTCTAATTGGGTCTGGGACCTTCTACTATAACTGCTTGTTTTATTGATTTTTTTTTCTTAAAATAATTGGACATTGGAAATATCACTTCTTCTATGAAGCATACTGCAATACCTCCTCATAGGCAAATAGTTCATCCCCAACTACTGCATTCCCCAATATAACACTCTTCTCACTTTTTTTCTATATTCCACACTCAGTAGAAATTTCTTAAATACTTATATCTAGGTCATCATGGGAAAATGGGCAGTAATAAAAGCACCCAGAGAAGGCACAGAGGAACAAAAGGGAAATACGATGGCATTATTTTGTTTCCTAATCTTTATTAGGTCTCTTTGAGAACACACTTGAATTAAAATGAATGTTACCTAATAATAGTATATTTTCTAAATAATATGCAGCATACTGGAAGATAGAAATGGTTGGATAATTTTCTCCAGAAATCTTCCAATGCAAGATTTCTAGTAGACCACTTCATAATTTCATCTGTTTATAGCTTTTGTGTTTTTTTAAATTATTTTGAGAAATATAAAACAGAGGACATACAAGTATATTACTGAAATATTTATATCATACTGACTTGTATCCAGGATAAACCTAATTCAATTTATCTACCCCCTCCAGGACAAGAATTTCAAAAATCTTGTCATATGGAACTGAGAAGGATACTTGAATGACCCCTCTCCCAATACATTTTTCCCCAGAGGCAGCACATAAAATGATTATGAGAATTCACTCTGAAGCAAAACTGCTCATGTTTGGGTCCCAGGTCTGAAACTTGAGAGGTCTGTGAGCTAGAGTACACTATTTAACCATTCTGTGTATCTATGACTCCAAAAAATAAAAAAAAAGAAAGAAAAAGAAAACAGAAAAGTGATGATCACTCAACAAGGAGGTTTCTCACATCTGATACATGTGAACTGCAACAGACAAGCTGGTGGTTGCCTGCCGTTGCTCTCGACTGTTCAAAATTCAAGTGTCTTTGAGTCTCAACACAAGCTTCAAAACTATAAAGATTTAATTTGAGTGCCTGAAGCTGAACTATTGTAGAATCTCTTCTTTTTCAAAGCAATATAAAACCAAGTGGAAAAATAGCCTACTCTATGTGCTCCTCTTGCTTTCCAATTATCTGCCCTCTCCTCTTTGACCATTATTGTCATTGACTTCACTGTATTTCATCGACCAATACCAATTAGGCTATTATGTACCAATCACTTCTAAATTCACAATGAAGGCTGGCATGCCATCTTCCACGGATAATGAGAAAGTGAACCACCTAGGCTACATTACAGGTTTTGTACATATTTATTTTATGTGATGCATTGCTCAGAGAAGGAAAAATTATACTTGCTATTCAATCTCATAAAGTTCCTACTTCAAGAAACATTAATCAAAGATGTGAACATTTAATATACTTTATAAATTGAATACAACCACAGATTACTCGTAGAAAGCTTACATTGAATCCAACAATAATGCATTGGACAATAGCCTTACAATAGTGGAACACTTCTTTATTTTTAAAATTTGGCTGAATATTTGGCAGAGGCCCCAAACTGGAAAACATGTATGTGTTACCCATTAAAAAGCTTCTTGCTCTTGCCTTGAGGCCACGTACTTGAAGTCTGCTATTTAGCAGACAAAAACAAATGTAATATTTACAAAATCCTTTCCAAAATACAAAAAGTAGATTTTAATCATAACCTCAAAAACACCTAATATCCCCTTTCTCTTTTTCTCTTTTCTGGTCTCATTCTCATATACTTCAGCTCTCCTTTTTGGATTTCCCAAACTCTTCCCAAACCCAACCAATGGAGAATTCCCAGCGATCTCTCCTCATCTCCTACTTTACCTGTCCTGCTTATTTTCCTTGCTTTCACCATAACTCCACACCATTCCCAATGTCAGTCAAGCAAGATTCTGAGGAGCTCAATCCATTAAACAGATCTGCATAAGAAGGCTCAGGAGCCTATAAGAGAAGAGCTATTTTTCCATAGCTGGCTTTCAACACTCAGTGTATTTTTAATATTTTTGTCATGTCACAGTGTTTATAGGTTTTTATTGATAAATATCAGAATGTTGCATAAACGATAAAACTAAATATGTGTTACACACTAAACATTTATTTTTTTAATGTCAGACAGCTCTGAAGTGCCTTTGTAAAGAACTCATTATAATCTTATTTTACATATGTTTCCTCTTCCTTATTTCAGTATTTTAGTTAGAATTTTTAAACTACAGTGCCAATGAGATAAAGCTTATGTTGGGGTGTGGAGGGCTAACTGGTTTACGTCTAAGAGAAATTCTAAAACTGAGACAATTACTGAAATGGTTTTTTTAAACTCATTATCCTACTCAGTAGAAATTAATATATCCTAACAATTTAAATTAACCAAAATATTTTTTAAAAATTATTTGAAGGCATCGTTTATTCCAGTTGACAGCATTATGATAATGAGTATTAAATGCAAAACACTTTACTACTGACTATAATACTAATTTTTCTTCCAGGATTATTATTGAATTAAATAATTTATGGTGGATGATTAATGTGCTAATTATGTCCACTTTCAGAATTAGTTCAATAATTATTTACTTTCTTCTGCTTCTGAGTAATTAATCAGAGTAGATGCATTTTAGTTTACATTGTCTTGTCTCATAAAAAGGAGTTAGTATTATCTACTGAGTATTTTAGAAACCATTGAATTTTGCGGTTTTGGCTCCTGGCTGGACTTTTTTTTTTTCTTTTCTCTTCCTCTGTATTTTGGCTGCTTGTTTTCTGACTAATATTTAACCCAATTGTAACCAAATTTATAAATATTTTAATTATTAAATGTATCCTAAACAATTGCTTAGTGCTCTATAAAGTCCATCTTAACACTGATTTATCCCTCAATATTATATTTTTTAATTATTTTAAATTTCAAAGATAATATATAGTTACTTAACAACAATTTAAGTGACTCAGCATCATATATTTATTTGTTTTCACACATTATCATCCACATACATTCACATACCATAGAATTGCAGTTTTCACACTTTTTTTGCAATCATCTCATTTAATACTTTCTCTCTTCTGCAAACCTCATATTATTAGAAAATTATGGAATGCAAACAATTTGAATGTAGAAAAGGGCTAAAAGTTTACACGCTAGTGACAAAAACTTTGTTCTTGAATTTTATAGCTATCTGTGTACAATTATGAAACCTACTTTTACAGCATTGTATTAAATCTAACTTCTTCTCCAAAGTAAAAAAGGCTTTCTTTCTACTTAACATCAGTGATCTTGTCATTAGCACAATACTTCTTAAATTCTATAACTGCTATCATTTACTGTTATGATAAACACAATTCAAAGTTATTAAAACAAAACTGTTGTGTTTCACATAAATTTTAATTCCAGTAAGGAACTGGTGATTCAATTAAAACAAATAGCAGTCTTCAGAATGCAAATTATGTCTAAAAATTAATTAATTTTGCTATATCCAGTTAAGAAACTAGTGCTTACATTTATAAAAATAAATCTGTACGATTTTATAATTTACTTTTAATCACAACACAGCACTGTAAATATTACAGTAGAGCATTAAGTGTTTTTTGTTTCAATGTTTTTGCCATTTTAGAAAACTATTGGAAGAATTTCAGCAATTGTTTTCATATACTGATGTGTTTCTGTGAAATATATTTCTGATTGAAATTTTATTTATTTATTTATTTATTTATTTATTTATTTATTTATTTATTTATTTTAAGATGGGGTCTTGCTCTGTTGCCCAGACTGGAGTGCAGCAGCATGATCATGATTTACTGCAGCCTTGAACTCCCAGGCTGAAGGGATCCTCCCATCTCAGCCTCGCAGTAACTGGAACTACAGGTATGCACCATCATGCCTTGCTAATTTTTTTTTTTTTTTTTTTTTTTTTAATAGAGACAAGGTCTCACAGTTTGTTGACCAGGCTGTTCTCAAATTCCTGGACTCAAGCGGTCTTCCTGCTTTGCCTTCCCAAAGTGCCAGAATTACAGGTGTGAGCCACCACACCCAATCTGAAATTATTTTTTTTAATGTATAAAACAGTTGTTTCTGGCTACATATTGCCTAATATCTAGTCTGCTAGAAGACTTACAGTTGCTTATAATATCAATATCAATGATTTAGCATACAAAATTTAAAACAACTTCACAACAACTTAGTGTTGAGGTTTTCTCTTTTGTATTGTTTTGCTATTTTCATAAGTTTAGAAGATTATTTCAAGGCTGAGTATTACTGTATGAGTTCGTATCTTATGCATGTGTTTGGTATTTTTTATTTAATGTTTGTTTAGTCTTTGTATTTCTCATTGTGTTATTTTCTCACATTCTATATTTTCTACATAAATTATGGTTAAGCTGTTTTACACTGTTAGCAATGTAACAGAGTAAAATAACTAATATCTAAAAGATTACCCCCATCCTGATAGCAAGCAAGAGTACCATGCAGCTTAATCGAGTTGTTCTTTGGTGAATAGCTATCCAAATAGTATTTTTCCCCTCCTGCATCATATAACATACATTGAAAATATATTACAATGAAGTCCAATTTTTTTTAAAAGCTCATCATCCATTCATCCATTAAATGGTTGCTTATTTAGAGCAATGTTATCAGGTTGGTGCAAAAGTAATTGCAGTTTTTGTCACAAAAGTAATGACAAAAACCACAATTACTTCTGCACCAACCAAATAAATTTCAACACAACAAAATTATATAAACACACACACAGTATGTGGTATGCTATTTCTTTTTATTCTACAATTAGAACTATCTGTGTATATAAATGAGGGCAATTAGGCTTATATTTACTCAGATATATAGACAGGAAAGTCAAAGGGGAAAAGTCAAGAAGAAACGTTTATTTTATAGTGATAATCCCGTAAGACAACTTTTCTACTTAAAAGTGTTTTCTTTTGATCAGTTGTAATGTTCATCATTTATTCTAAGTTTACTCTACGTAGTGTCCCAGGAGAACTCATCAGTATTTAATCAGCTACATTTCTTCTCATATCTTTTTGTCTTTGCAAAGTGAGCTGTAAGCATTTTCCTGCATAACCTCACATAATTTTCTTATCTTGTAACTCTGTAGATCCTTTACCTTAACCGATTTGGACTTGGATCTACACTAAAATCAAGACCACTTTAATGTTTGCTCTTTTGATATGTCTGCACCTTTTGGCTCTTAGTTACCAGAGTTGAAGGAACTTTGCAATGAGACATTTCAAAGTCACTTTTTGAATAATGTACTCTTGACTGAGACTTGCACTAACATTTTAACCTCTCTTTTAGCATATAATAATAAGGAGAAGACTTTTGACTTTACGTTTTGGAAAATCATTTGCTTTTGAGAATATTCAATATTATTGAAAGAGATGAGTAAGTTTGTTGTTCAGAAAAACAAAAGCAAAACATTTCAAGGTGTATGAAGTATATAGATCAGTAGTCCATAAGTAGCCCAAAGGTGTATTAAACATAGAAAAAAGAGGGACCAAAAGATACTAAATATTTAAGAGGAATTAAATGCACATAAGGTACCTGTGCAGTAAATATTCATATACTAAAAATACATGAGCATCTAATATTCATAAAGCCTTAATTCACTATTCATCATTGACAAAGATTCTGGCTCCCTGCGTTTTTTTCTCAAAGAAACACAAATAAAATCTGTGACAGTTCAGCAGGCCAATTGGCAAACTATAGCTATGAGCCAGGCATACTGTTCCTGTGTCTTTCCCATAAAGCAAACATATGTTATTAGGCTACCGTAAATCCCCCTCTATGGGCTCCTTTGAAACCACAACTCTAGGCCTTACAGCCATATAGCCAATGGGGAAAAATGGATGTGGCAGAGAGTACACACAAACACAGTGATATGGGCAGAAGACAAGGAAAGACACTGGGTAGAAGGCAGGTAGAAGACAAGGAAAGACAGAAGACACTGGGTAGAAGACGGCAGTTCCCCAGCAAAGGCCCCAGCTCTCAAGCGTGAAGACCCACGGCCCTAAATGGGGACAACAACAATAGCATAATCCAGAATTCAGGTATTTTGGTCTTTTCAACATGCTTGCACCTTATTTTTTATTTTTATTTTATTTTATTAATTAAAATAAACCTTTTAACCTATCCCATTTCTCTCTCCTTTGCTTCTCCCTATGTTTTAAATCGATTTAAAAACTACGTGATCAGAGCAATTTAATTTGGTCTATGAGTCTCTCTGTTCCACGACCTCCAGGTAGTGAAACTGGAAGCTGCCTTTGTCTCAAGGTAATTTTCTAAATGACAACTTTTATTTCAGTTAGTGCTGATATCACCAACATTACAATATGGCACTTTTTTTTTGTTTGTTTGTTTGTTTGTTTGTTTGTTTTGACGGAGTCCAGCTCTGTCGCCCAGGCTGGAGGGCAGTGGCGCTATCTTGGCTGACTGCAAACTCCACCTCCTGAGTTCAAGTGATTCTCCTGCCTCAGCCTCCCTAGTAGCTGGGACTACAGGCGCCTGCCACCACACCCAGCTAAGTTTTTGTATTTTTAGTAGAGACGGGGTTTCACTGTATTAGCCAGGATGGTTTCTATCTTTTCACTTTGTGATCCGCTCTCCTCGGCCTCCCAAAATGCTGGGATTACAGGCGTGAGCCACCGTGCCCAGCATAATTTTTTGTAGTTTTAGTGGAGTCGGGGTTTCACCATGTTAGCCAGAATGTTCTCCATCTCCTGGATTTCACCATGTAGCCAGGATATTCTCCATCTCCTGACCTCGAGATCTGCCCACCTCAGCCTCCCAAAGTGCTGGGATTACAGGCATGAGCCACAGCGCCCAGGCGGGATTTTTAGTTAAAAATACATTATCTGACCTGGCGAGGTGGCTCATGGCTGTAATCCCAGCTCTTTGGGAGGCCAAGGTGGGTGGATCACGAGGTCAGGAGATCGAGGCCATCCTGGCTAACAAGGTGAAACCCCATCTCTACTAAAAATACAAAAAAATTAGCTGGGCACGGTGGCGGGCACCTGTAGTCCCAGCTACTCAGGAGGCTGAGGCAGGAGAATGGCATGAATCCGGGAGGCAGAGATTGCAGTGAGCCGAGATGGTGCCACTGCACTCCAGCCTGGGCGACAGACAGAGGGAGATTCCGTCTCAAAAAAATAAATTAATTAATTAATTAAATAAATAAATTATCTGATTCCTTAGTATACCAGAAATTAGTCTGACCCAAAATGTCCCAATACTTGAAATAATCAGATGGATAATTTCAGGAATGGCTGATGTTTATTAAAATTTAACACAAGATACAGAAAAATGCATATGTTTTTCAAGAATTCATTTAGAATTTTTTCTCTTTTTATTTTATTTCGTTAATTTATTTTTGAGATAAGACCCATTTGAGCCTTATGTAGTGAAGGAACTGATTCATTAATGAGAATGTTCACAGCACTATCTGGGTATTTTTTCTTTTGTATTTTGATGTTTCATAATAATAATGCCAAGCAATGAGATATATAAAAACTGCTCATTTCTTGGAAAGAATAACTAATATCTAGGAGATAACCCCCATCCTAATGATAACAGGCAAGAGTACCACTCAGCTTAACTGAATTGTTCTTTAGCGAATAGCTATCCCAATACTAATTTTTTCCCTCCTGCATCATATAACATACACTGGAAATATTTTTACAGTAAAGTTCAATTTTTGTAAAAGCCCAAACATCCATTTATCCATTAAATGCTTGCTTATTTAGAGTGATGTAAATTCCAGCACAACAAAATTATATAAACACACACAAACTACACATGTGCACATGCACATACGTAATCTATATTTTGTGTCATCCTTAGCATAAAAAAGGGGGAAAAAGGCAGGGGGAAAGACTGTAAGAATTGGTAAAGGGTGTTCCCACACTTGTTGAGACATCAACTTAGAATAAACATACGTTGATTATAATTCGAATACAAGAACAATGTTGAATTCAGACTGTCAAGTGACTGCTAACCAGAATCAGGATTCTGACTCAGACAGAAGTTCTCCCTTTGGGCAGAGCCTTGCGCATTTAGAAGCAGCCTGCTATCTTCAATCAGGGTTTACAGAATTTATCTAGTCTTTTTGAATTTCTGGCTATGCAATCTCATAATTTGACTCTGGCCCATCCTCTGCTTGGAAGTTGCAGACTAAGCTCTGGCATCTTGCAAGCAATCTTCACAGAGCCAATGCACAGTTAAGCTCCCAGTGGCTCTGATGAGTTGATCTCCCATTGTTGAACACAAACATTGACCAATTAGGCAGTGATACAACATAATTGTTTTTAAAATAGTTCATTACCAGAGAAAATTAAAATACTTTTGTTTCTGATTTTGGACATCTTAGCTTGTGACTGACTGGATTTCAAATGGACACAATCCTATTCTGCCCCCTTCATCCATCCCTTTTCTTTGTTATAAAATGAAATTTCTTCACATGAATCACTCTCTGTGATTACAAGCATTTCTCCTTCTTGTTTCCTTATTCAACTCCTCCCTTATACAATTTTATTACAAGTTGGAGGTCTCCCAATTCCGTGTCTTAAGCCGTCATTACGTTTTACTTCATTTTCCCTCCATAACAACTCCTCCACACCCAGGCCTTCAATTCGAACATCAATAGAGTTGACTCAAATTTTTACCCCCAGTCTGCACTCTTCTCTGAAAATCGGACCAGTATTTCTAACATACATACTACTTAATCCCTCTTCCTGAATTTTTGCAGGTATTGCACTGTGTGTCAAATGTAAATTAAGAGCATAACTCAAAGCTGCTCTACTTCCTGCAGTTCCTCTTAATGCAGTGTTCTTTCAATTCACCTATTTTTGCATGCAGAAACTAGTAAATTATAGGCCACCTCCTCTGTACAATTTAGTAGAGAACACTGGTGCCCCTTCCTGATACTTATCTGTTGATTCCACTCACGTGGTTTAAATCTTTACTGCTACCTCTGTATTCTAAGACTATAATCACTCTCGTCCAGGGTTTGACACGCTCTTGCATTGCCCTCACTAGATCTGTTTTTTTGCCCGTCTAATTGACCTATAACACTGCATCCAAAAGGACTTTATGAAACATAAATATGATCTCTATAACATTTCAATGGCTTCTTATTGTGATGTCTGTCCCATTACCTTCACCCTCAGTTCTAACTTACATCCTGCTCTCCTTTACGCTTTGCAAAAAAGAGGGTGTCTGTCCACTTTTTCACGTTTGTTCTTTCACAGCATCGTAACCTATGCCGCTCACTGGAAATCTGAACCACCTGCTGAGTTCTCTAAGCTAAGGCCTACTTATGCCTCAGATAATTGTTTGTTACTGTCTCAGGAGAGTCATCCCCGACTTTGACTCCCCATAAAAGTCTAGGTTGGAGCTACCAGCTATATGTGCTTACCGTATCATGTAAATAGGTTAAAATTCAACATTTTTGTGAAATTATTTAACTGGCCATTTTTTTTTTCCTCTAGACTGGAAGCTCTGTAAGAGCAAGGATGTTGGGTATTTTTGCACACATTTCCCAGTGCTTTAACAGAATGCCTGGCATGAGTACGTCCTCCATAAACATCTGTGGAATAAATCAGTAGGTGAGTGTAGGAGAAGAAGATCTGTTGTTTCCTGAATTTTTCTTTGGAGTTCTTGGTTCTACATAATCAGTGTTCATACAGAGCTTCTCTGTAGGTTACAACTCAACCATCTGGAATCTTTTAAATGAAACTTGAGATCATTTCAAAAGATAAACAACTTTTAAGAAATGTTTCTATTAAAATAGTGTATGTACATGGTTTCAAAAGAAGAGTACAGTTGAGCTTATGATAAAAAGTAATCAACTACAAGTTCTTCCTCTTGGACCCCAAGCCCATTTCCCAAAGGCACTATCTTTAACTATGTCCACATTTAGTGCTTTTAGTAATTACTTTTATAGCACTATTTCTAGATTCATGAATTATTTAGTCAATATAAATTTATTTCCTGATATACAAAATGAGATTTTAAGTTAGGCTATTCTTTCCTATCTCTTTCCAAAGCTTAATCCTTATACAATTATGTTTGGTTATGTAGTCACTTGTCTTTCTACTTTTAAATAATATCTACTTCTTTAACTTCATTAACCTTCCATATTTCAGCAATATCCCCTGATTCTTCCCTTTGAATGATTAATTTTACTTTTAAAACGTTGCACTTTGTGATTTTACTCTAATATTTTGCGCTTTCCTGACAAAAGTTATATTAACAAATGCATAATCTAATTATGTCAGTGTTCTGTCTGTAAATTTATACATCATTAAATATGTCTAAAACAGGAAAAAATTGCTCTGAAAGTAAAATAGTTAACATGCTATACATATTTACTTTTTTTAATAACTGAAAAATGTTAAACTACCTAAATTAATGAATTTACAAGTTATCTAAAATAATTTGGTAAGTTCTTGGGAGGGAGATTGGAAAAAAAAGTTTTCCTTCTGTTTGTTTAAATAACATAAATTACACCTAGATTTCTTGTAATCTTATATGTATTATTTCAAGTAATTTATAATAAGGTCTACCTGAATTTAAATTTAACATACATACAGAATTTTCACAGGCAAGGTGAGTCAATAATATGGGTAAGATTCACTCATCATAAGTTATTGATAAATATTCCTCAAAATGATGACTAAATATTTTTAGAAGTAAAAATGGAATACAATCACAAATCAATAACATCCTGGACAACTTTCGCAAGAAGTAGGTAGGCACTTAGCTCAATTAACATATTTATTTTCTTTCATTTTTTTTAAAGTAACAAGTAAAAAAGAGAATCTCTAATGACTTTTAGGAATTTCTCCATGTATCCACAACTATAGAGTTTATGGTTTAATAAGATCATGTTTTTAAAATAAAACATATAAGGTTGATATTCAGAATACATAGAAAAGGAAACAGCCTAGACTTCATGTGGAAAAAAAAATCTCCATGTGTGACAAAGTCATTTAAGAAAATAGAATAGTGGCTATGTACATTTTCAAGTAGGAAATGTAATATAAACTAGATGGAAAATTAAGTTTAGTTGGACAAAGATATGTGGGTATAGTGTAAATAACTGTAAATAAAACCCAAGAAAATGAATGAGGCTTAGTCATAATTTATGAATAAGCCTACTAAGATTCTATTAAAAACTCAGCAATCCATTCACCTCAATTTTCTCAACTTTTTCACCTATTTGACTACCTATTCTATCATGTGATTATTTACTGTCAATACAAAATGTCCTTTAACAGTAATTCACTCAAATAAGAGGAAAAAAAAAAGAATAGAAGCACATTTTAGGATTTTGATAATGACAATACAAGGTCATTAAAGAGACGATAACATGTTTATGCCCCTCAAAATAAACAAGACCAATCTATTTTACCATAACACAGTCTTTATGATTATTCAAAACACATCATTGCAGTATTCATTCTGAAACATTATATACAATCTCAGTTTCTTTATTCTTTTGAAATTTTATCAGGTGTTCCAAGTGTAAACTGGATTCTTTATTATTTCAAAGGTAAGTGTCAAAGAAACTGGTCATTCCAAAGCAGTAAGAATGCTATCCTGGTTATAAGATATTAAATATTTGTTAGTTTTTATACATCTGTTTAAATTTTTAAATTTCTTTTTAATACACTAATAATAATTGTGTACATTTATGGGATACAAAATAATGTTTTGATTTTTGTTGTGCATTGTAGAAGAATTAAATCAAGCTAATTAACATATTCATCACCTCACTAACTTTTTTTGTGTAGTGAGAACATTAAAAATCTACTCTTTTATCAATTTTGAAATATACAATGCATTGCTATTAACTGTAGTCATCATGCAGAGCAATAGATCACCAAAACTGAGTTCTCTCCTATAAATAAAATTTTGTTCTCTTTGATCAACATGTTCCCTCTTCTCATTCCTTCCTCTTTCCCCTGTTTCTGCTAACCACTTTTTACTGTTTCTATGAGATCAACTTTTTAAGATTCCAAAATGAAATCATAAAGTATTTGTTAGAAAAAGTTACAAATTAGATTTTATTAAAATAATGTTCAATGACCAAATCACCACCAAGTAAATTAAAACTATTGGCAGAACATTACAAAAATATCATCTTATAATAAGAATTTTCTAATATATCTTTTTAAGATTCCCATTAGAATACTAAAAACTAGGTTAGACAACCTGTTACTAAGCTGTAATGACAAGACTGATGGAACTTAATCGTGAAATCAATTAGAGGTTCACAATAGCTTACTGGCAGAAAATAAAACAAACTGATTTACCCAGTTTCATGCATTCTGATTTAGAAATATAATCTATAGTATCCAGAAACCATTCCTCAATTGCATGTCTGTGACTATTGCAGTCCGAAGCCAGTGGAGTGCCTTTCTCACTTTCTCCCTCTACTGCTAAGTATCTCTTTTCCTATATTTATTTGCAGAAAGTATTTCCTAGAAAATGAGTGAATGAAAGGGAAGGTAAATCACATTGCATTATAGAAATATATTTTTCCCTGGGTAGTAGTAGGGAAACATCATGAAGGTAATACATATTGAGGTTTGTAATGTAGAAGTATATATATAACATATAGAGTGCTTTGTTTTCCTTGAGATCAGATTATGTTAAAACTAAGTACATGGAATGTAGGCAGATTCCTCTTTAAAATGAACTCTGCCACATTCTATGAATGTCTGATATATGCTAAGAATGTGGATGTCAACTGGGCATCAATCACCTATCAACCATATAATATAGTTTTGTTTCAGAATAAGCAAATAAGAGAAAAAAATGATTTATCAGAGAAATCAGAAGAAAATTTCAGAAAACTAGTTGACGCTTTTATTAATTTATTTTTTTTCAGATGGAAGCTAGCTCTGTCTCCCAGGCTGGAGTGCAGTGGTGTGATCTCGGTTCACCGCAACCTCTGCCTCCTGGGTTCAAGCAATTCTCCTGCCTCAGCCTCACGAGTAGTTGGGATTACAGGTGCATGCCACTACACCTGGCTAATTTTTTTCTATTTTTAGTAGAGATGGGGTTTCACCATGTTGGCCAGGCTGGTCTTGAACTCCTGACCTCTGATGATCTGCCCACCTCAGCCTCCCAAAGTGCTGGGATTACAGGCGTGAGCCACCGCACCTGGCCGACACTTCTAATAAAATGCAAAAATCTATTATTTTTATTTGAATAAAACCGAACCAGGAAGCCATAACAAAAGAATGAAAAAAAAAATGCACAAAATGTGAAGGAAGTGGGTGGGATAATGAGTGGAAAATAGTCTCAAAAGGCAATAGGAAATAAACTTCAAAAATAAAAGACAAAGAGGCCAACACAAGGAAAGGTTTGATGGTATATATACAGGACAGAAAATGGAGTACAGTCCCACCATTTATGTAATAAGTAGTATTATGTAACCAGTATTATGTATTTATGCAAACATATCATTTTCAAAAAGGGTAATAAAGACGTATTTATAATAATGATATTAACACTGATATACTTTGCTGAAATAAACAGTAATGAGAAATTTTACCCTATTCAAATCTACTGCAAGACTAAAGCTATTTAAGCAGCCACTTAGGCAGTCCACCATTTTAATGGATAGAAGGAAAATTCATTTCACATTATCAGTTTCCCCTAAATGAATCTCTAACTTCACAGAGTTCTAAAAATGTTGTGTCTTAGTCAGGAGTTGACAGTACTCAAATAAGGATACTCTACCCAATGGTTACGTAGCTGTATTTAAATCCAAGTTTGGATAATTGTCTTTAACAAATTAAATCCAAAGTTTAAAGCTAAAAATTACAAATTGCTGAACAATTTTCTTCCTGCCCAACTTTCTGACCTAATTTCACATCACCGTCTTTCTCATTCACTCCATTGTCATTTTGCAGTTATTACCTTGGTTTACTTTCTTCCTAGTAGTAATCATGACCGGAAATTATGATATTATTTGTTTAAGTGTTAGTATCTGTACTGCAACACTGGATATAAACTCTATGAGGGTAAGCACCTTATCTGTCCTATTCATTACCAAATCATCAGCACTTACTACGCTCCCAGCACTGCCTGGACCTTAGCTGGTGCTCAATACATAAATAAATGTGACTAAAAAAAGAAATATGCAAGTAATCTCTAGAATCAAGAATAAAATATGAAATAATTTTTACCACAGTATTCATGTTTAAAATCACTAAGAAAATATTAACACGAAGTTAATTACAGCATAGTACTTAACCTCATAAGATTATTGGCAGATTAAATGAGACAATGCTCACAAACAATGTAACACAAGGCCTGACAGCCAGGAACATAGAAGGTGTTCAAGAAAGGTTCTTATAATTGTTCATTGTTATTTCTCCAGCAAACTGTGTGTAAAGAAATTATTAAGGCACCAGGATTGATAAATTTTAATGTGTGCAAAATATATTGAAAGAAAATATATTAGAAAGAAAATATTAACACATTTAATTATGCATAAGAAGTTATCAAAAGAAAGTCTGCAAAGTTTTTAAATAACAATAATAATTTATGGAAAAATTTCATATTTAAAAAAATTATTGTATATAAACCTTAAGTTCACCTCAGTAACATTAAAAGTTTGTGCATATTTACTAATGTTCAAAAGAGTTAAATTATTGTTACATACCCTCCTCAAAATGAGCTTACTAAAGTATGCATGGCACTTTCTTTGGCAATTTAGAATCATGTATCTACTTGAACAACAACACAATAATTATTTATTATGTTGAATGATAAGAGGGTCTTATAAAAATAACATAGAGATAAAATTATAAATTAAATGCAGGTAATTATCAAAGCAAAATCTTCAAATTAACTTTATGCTTAAAAGATGTTTAAAGTTGCATTTTAAATCTTGAAGAACACTACTTCTGTTGTTAATGTAGACATGTGTAGCTTAAAATGAATCAAAATCTATATATTCATGAGTTACAATAAATTAAGCCCCACAGGATAAAGTTGGATTTAGGTGATTGTATAGATTGTACTATCAAGTAATAACTTTTTGTGAAAATCCATTTCTATTTCAAGTCATCTAATTTGCCTAGTGAAATTATAAAAAAGATAATAAAATTAAAATATTTTCCTGGAAACACATTTCATTCAAATACAACTTTAAGTGATTAATTGCTAGCCTCAGTAAATATGATGTTCCCAGAAATGTGTGTTGCCAAAGTAATTTATCCCGCCACACGGATAGTAGTAAAGTGCTGATGGTCCTTGATATATGAGGTCAACTTGTACATGGTTCAGATGCAGCTTTAATGAAATTCCATTTAGAACTGTAACCACAGATATTCTCAGCAGTTTACAAAAGCAGGGAAAAATGACTTTACATTTTTCTACGTGTCATAGCTACTGCTAGTATTTCCATATTAAAGGTTTCATTCGACTTAGTAAGAATTTAAATCTAGTTATTGTGTTACATGTACAGTTACTAGTAGATCATGTGTAACATCAGTCAATATATACCTTCTCTGACTCTACATTGCATTGCTTTGGATATGTATGCTCTTGTTTGGAGGATGCTTAGACTCACATGGCTTTTGCAACTGATCTTCCTTCATAAGTCATGGCTATTAGAAGTTCAGGAATAGAGATGAGTAACAGTTATTTGGTGATTATGAGGCACTTTCGTTAGCAAATTATTCTATTCTGTAGGCAGAAAATCACAGGTAGAAGCACATTTAGAGAAAATCTAATGTTATTTCCTGAAGACCTGGGAGGTCATGCTATTTATCTAGGATTGCACAATGAGTTTCTGGCAGAACTGATGAGGATCAGAATCCAGGCATTCTGGCTCCAAAGCAAGTACTTGCTGTTTCCACTACATTGTGTTACTTCAGATATTGCCAGAAAGTGGATCATAGATAACTGTGAGAAATTGTGGCTTTATAAAATTCAGCTTGGGGCTCAGAAACTAAACCAAGATGTTTTAATATATGTCATCTATGTCCCCTCAAATGTTTTGAGTATGTATAATAAAACACATGGCTATACAGAAGTACTACAAACAAGGTGGAGGGAGCCTGTATTTTGTACAACTATAGGCTCTTCTCTCATACTACTATTCCAAAGACCTGGAAGAAAGCTGTGCACATGTTTAACACTGTATAAATATTTGTATTATAAACAAATACATAAAGTTTATATATTAATGAACTCATAGGATGTGGCATCTAATGCTAATTCAGTTCTAATGTCCTGCGAGTTTAGAAATTCTGCACAACCAAATCTCTGTGGCAGCCAATTTTTCTTAAGTAATGTCAGTGATGTCTAATGAGTTCCTTATTAATTATTCTTCTCTACCAAACTTAACAAAAGATAAAGCAAAAATAAATATATCCATCAAAATTTGTGATTTGAGTAGACATTTCTTACTTTATTACTGTCAAAATAATTCAAATTTGTCATTATTTTCCTTTTAACTATATGAATGACTCTCTGGAATTTTAGACAATGCCTATTGACTAGTAAAATAAAGTGGGTGGAAAACAGATAAAAAATATATAATATTCCTTTACTGAGCTACCTATTTTAGTACCAAGGCTTTAATGTTGTTATTTGGCTTTATGTTGGCATATCCACCTGGTACCCATTCAAAGGACTAAATGAATATCCATACCATATTGATCTGACATTTTGTAGCAACCAAATAAAAGCATCTCTTAGACATCTACAAAACAAATGGTTAATCTAGTTCCAAGGGACAATTCACTTCTGTATACCTCTACTGCATAGCTTCAAAAAATAAAAAAAGACTCTGAAATTGTAAAAGGCCTAATAAAGTTCAGACAGGAGGGAGAGATGGGGAATAGACACAAAAATAAGAGTGAAAACAAAGCAAAAAAGAAAAGGAAGGTGAAAAATATCTCACAGGAAGCCCTCTGAAGGAAGTAACTCACACCAAACCTCGCTTATCCTTCTTGCATTCAGCATTCTGAGGACACACACACACATCCCCAAACAAAATAAAACAAACAAAAAATAAAGCTCAAACCAGAAACTAGCACGCGAGGTAACTCCAGAAGCATGAGTTCATTCATTTTGTTCATTTCAAAAATATTTATGAAGAATTTAAAAGTGTCAAAATAGAATTTAAAAATGCAAGAGGTGTGAATATGAACTCGCCCTTCTCTTAGGGAGCTCACAGACAAGTAGAATCAACCAATCAGTTACAGCATAGTGTTAAGTCTGGTCAAAGAAGGAATGCATAGGCTGTTGTGGTGGGCACAGAGAGGGAGCCAATTTTTTCAGAGCTGGAGGAGGAGAGGGAGTGTATTACAAAGGGTTTCCCAGAAGATACTAAAATCCCGTTCTGAAGGAATGTCCATTAGCTGGTATAAACTTCATAGATAGTGGGAACGGCACGTTGGAAAGGCTCTGAAGAGACAAGCGGGATCACATCTATGGAGACTGCAAATACTTAGTATAGTATACAGCTGGAACAAATTACATAGACCTGTTTATATAATTATAGATTATATCAAAAATAGATGAGGCTGGAGGTAAGCAAGACTCAGATAAAAAGGATTCTGTTCACTAACTTATATTTGTATATTATAGTAAGCAGTAGGGAGCCAAAGAACTGAATCATTTGCAATGATCACTCTGAAAGCAATTTTAGAAAGGATTGAAGGAGACCCAGTTATGAGGCAAGAAGAATCATCAGTCTGCTTGGCCCAGAGAATTGCTCTGGAGTAATCAGCTCATATTTGTGATGTTAAATGTGATTGCTTTCTATTAAAAGTAATCATCTGTCACATTAAATTAACTGTCAATTTGCTTTTTATTGACTTTATAGTTTTGTTTGTATTGAATGTGTAAATTACAATTTGTTTTATGTTTCCAAACTGGTTCCCATTCAGTGCCCCATAATACACATATCTGGTCGTTAAAGATTAATTGTACTTGAAAAATTTAAATGTATTAAGAAATATTTTCCATCAACCTATTAATTCATATCAATCTAGTTCCATGATTATAAGTGTCTAGAGAGATGAAAGTTAGACAGATTTGAATGAGAAAGAGAAGATATAAGTGCCTTAGGAAGTCACTCCATGAAGTTCATCTCAACTAGGCTTTAACATCTCCTGCCACCAAAATAACCTACATTATCAAATAATGCTCCTTAAATACTCATGATCATCTACTGGACTTTTATGCTTAAATGGAAGGAGCTTCACCAAAAAATAGCTGTGCCCTAAGAAAGTGCAGCAAACAACGACGTATTTCACTCCAGGTAAAATCAGTTGTGTCTCAGACTGAAAAATAGGTATACATATAATAAATACAGTCATGCACTGCATAAAAATGGTTTGGTCAATGGCAGACCACATATATGATGGTAGTCTCATATTGCACAGTTTCTGTGTTTAGCTGTTTAGACACACAAATACTTCCCACTGTGTTACAATTTCCTATAATGTTCAGTACAGTAACATGTCTTACAGATACAGGTTTGTAGCCTAGGAGCAATAGGTTATACCTATAGCCTTGGTGTGTGTTAGGCTATATAATCTGGGTTTGTTTAAGTACACTCTCTGATATTTACACAACGACTAAATTACGTAAGGATTACTCACAACGTATCCCTGCCTTTAAGTGACACTTGTTTGTACGTACATAAATATACACACGTTGCATTCAAAATATAAATCCTTTGACTTTTTTTTATTGTGATGATTTTGAAAAATCCTAACATTTTGAGTAAGAGTTAAAAGAAACCACCTATGTACTAATAAATGTCTCTCACTAGGGCAGGATTGTTTGTTCCATAATTCAAAGCAAAACTTTCCATCTTTTTCATAATATGTATAGAAAACAATAGTATTTGCACACTGGAGTACACAGATGTGGCTGTTTATGGCTGTAAGTAACAGCCCAGGATTTCTGGTATCTTCAATCCCATCTGGCCTTCTCAAGGCTGAGGAATCAATAACTTCTATGTACCTGTACCTGTTTTGACCTACTGGTGTGTATTCCAATTGGAAAGCTCTGGCTTAAAGAAGATTCAAGAGCTGAGAAAGAAGCCTTTGCTAGAAAGCTGCTAACTCTAGAGAAAGAATTAACTTGCTACATAAAGGCTGATTGGCTTTTCTTTTTTTTTTTTTTTTTTTTTTTGAGACGGCGTCTGGCTCTGTCGCCCAGGCTGCTAACTCTAGAGAAAGAATTAACTTGCTGCATAGAGGCTGATTGGCTTTTCTATCTTTTTTTTTTTTTTTTTTTGAGATGGAGTCTGGCTCTGTCGCCCAGGCTGGAGTGCAGTGGCGCGATCTCAGCTCACTGCAGGCTCCGCCTCCCAGGTTCACGCCATTCTCCTGCCTCCCAGGTTCATGCCATTCTCCTGCCTCAGCCTCCAGAGTAGCTGGGACTACAGGCGCCCACCACTACACCCGGCTAGTTTTTTGTATTTTTAGTAGAGATGGGGTTTCACCGTGTTAGCCAGGATGGTCTCGATCTCCTGACCTTATGATCCACCCGCCTCGGCCGGGTGGCTTTTCTATCTTTAAATTAATAAAACTGTACCTACCTTTAGCAGATGAGTCAAGCATTGAAATGGTAATACGTGCTAATTCAAATATCAACTTCTTGACTGATAATAGCTGCTTGGAGAGTTCTGTTGGGAAACATTCTAAAGCTTTGTCTAGGCCCAGTTGAAAATAATGCTGGATTGATGAATGACATTTATCATAGCTACAGTAGGAAAGAGTGGCATTATTAACTGACCCAGACCATAAGGTTGATTGTACAACATAAAATATATACTCTGCAACCCTTTCTTTAAACATATTTTAAGAATTGAACTTTAAGCTTTATATCCTCGGTTTGTTTTATTGTTTTGGGTTATAAATAATCCAGCTGACAAACCCACCTTAATCCTTTGTTGTAGTTCATTTTGCTTGACTCAGTGCTTTCAATGTAGGTGCTTATTTTTATCGTTTTGTCTCTTCTTACTGATCTTGTAATATGTAGCTGATTTTATTCCCATTTATCTTTCACTTTTAAATAGAGATTAAGAAATGGCCTCAAAGAAGGACACAGACAAACATGGTCCTGGTTCTAGAGGAAACTAAATGTGTTCACTTTTCCCGTGAGCTTTACACAGGAGTTTGCAACATAAAAGAGATCACAAGGCCAGTACCCATGAAGCCCTTGATCCTGTGCTTGTTACCTAGGAAAGACTGACAGGAATACCTTAAAAATCACTCTCTCTGTGACTTAGGAGAAACAGGACAAATTATCCCAGCATGAAATATAGCCCAAGAATATTGTGGGAATAATGCAGATTGATTTTTTTTCTCTTTTCTAAATTCACATATGTATCCTCCTTTCAGATATTTATTGACTGCCCAGTTCAGTCCCTTTTCATATAGAGAATGAGGGTATATTTCATTTGTTCAAAACTACAAAAATAATCATCCCTCTTACGTTTCAAAATAAAAATCAACTTTGCTCCCAACATGTTTGATATCTGGAACATATCAATTAATACCTTCACTTGAGAAATTCATTACATAAAACGTTGGAATCTATGCTATAGCATTACTGTAAAGAGCTGGATTAAATAGGAAAATGAACACATACACCAAAAGTAAAGTGGGCAAGACATAAATGTCAGAGGCGTTTGAACTGGAGCAACTGCATCTTGAACAGGAGCTGGGTAAAATAAGGCTGAGACCTACTGGGCTGCATTCTCAGACTGAGAATTCCTAGAACATTCTAAGTCACAGGGTGAGAGAGGAGGTCGGCACAAGATACAGGTCATAAAGACCTTGATGACAAAACAGCTTGCAGTAAAGAAGCCGGCCAAAACCCACCAAAACCAAGATGGTGATGAGAGTGACCTCTGGTCATCATCACTGCTACGCTCCCACCAGCACCATGACAGTTTACAAATGCCATGGCAACGTCAGGAAGTTAGTTACACTATATGGTCTAAAAAGGGAGGCATGAATAATCCACCCCTTGTTTAGCATATCATGAAGAAATAACCATAAAAATGGTCAACCAGCAGCCAACAGGGCTGATCTGTCTATGGAGTAGCTATTCTTTTATTCCTTTACTTTCCTAATAAACTGGCTTTCACTTTAGTCTGTGGACTTGCCCTGAATCATTTCTTGCATGAGATCCAAAAGCCCTCTTTGGCGTCTGGATCCGGACCCCTTTCCCGTAACATCTCTCTGGTGACCATGGAAGTGACTATACCTTTAGGATTAAGGGTCCTCTTGTAAAGGAGTCGGGGAGATACGTCAGGTTTCAGAACCAGAGCGACTCTATCTTGAGTGGAGGCAGGAATATGAGGCTGGGACTTGCTGGGCTGCATTCCCAGAAAGTTAGGTATTTCTAGCCTCTACATGCTTAAGGTTAAGGGAACAGACGGATGATGTTTACTAAACAGACCCAGACTTGGGAGTGTCCTGATATCCCAATAACTTGAGAACAAAGGCATTCCTAATTTTGCTTTAAAGTCAGTAATATTGATTCTTGCAAAATACAGTAATTAAGAAAATTAATCCTTTATCACAAACCCTTGTAGCAGAGCACATCTCCTCATGATCTTTTTCTTTTTAACTTAGGTAAAAGAAAGTACCTAGGTTAAAAAAAAGTATTCTATTTTTTTTATTATTTTTTACTTTCTTTACCTAAGTTAAAAAAAAAACTGTAACTAGGGTGGACACATTCCTCCTCTTACTTTCGCGAATGCTCTACTCTGTTTATGGAGTAGCTGTTCTTTCATCACTTTGCTTTCTCAATAAACTTGCTTTTGCTTTGCACTGTTGACTCACCCTTAATTCTTTCTTGCGCAAGATCCAAGAACCCTCTCTTGGGGTCTGGATCAGGACCCCTATCCTGTAACATAAATAGTGTATTCATACAACAATAAATAAAATGACTAATAAACTAAAATGTTCTATTTGCTAGTCATCAAAGAAACGTAAATTAAAATGAAACCCATGTGGAAATGTTTAAAATAAAACAACGATGTAATTCCAGGAAACAGGCACTCTCCTCCAGGGGTATAATCTTTCTGGAGGCTAGTTTGACAATATTTACCAATACGTTTAAGTGTCATATACAGTAGTTCAACTCAGCAGTTCCTTTTCTGAAAAGATAGCCTAAGAAAAATTTCTGCAAAAACTTCCTTATAATTGTTTTTAGTGGTCTCTCCAAGAGTAACTTAGCCCTAAAGCACGTAATAGAGTTTGAAAACAATACAATGAGAACCATACAGTGATTTCGCCATGTGGATACAGAGTAGCAGAGGAGGGGAATTAGAAGATTTTAAAGGACAGGGGCAATACGTGCTTGCAAAGGATGGAAAAAAAAAAAAAAAAGGTAGCAGAAGCATCAATAATTAAGAACGAAAGTTTCCTGGATGTCAGCTTCAAATCCTGCTGAGGGTCAAGTCTGGGGTTGTCTTTTTACTTCCTTCTGTGTCTCTAATTAATTAGTGTCTTTCTCTTGTTCTTTCACCAGGAAATCTAACTTGCGTGCACAAATAAATCATCCTTGGCTTTGTCAATGTCACTGCTAAACAAGCATGATGGGTTACACACTTCCCTTCACTCCAACTGAACAAAAACTTCCTCACTGAAATATTTAACAAGAAAAGTAATAGTTTTGTTTGTTCATTTGTTTTTTTTTGTTTGCTTTGTGGGTACAATACCTTAAAGAATATCCAATTAAACGCTTCAATTTTGTAAATGAAGAGATAAGACTAAAACGATAAACTGGCTTTACTGTGTTGTTAATAAAATGGCAGGGATTACAACCTGGATGTTTACGGAAACTCTTAGCCCAATTCCCCTATAAAGCAAAAAGGCCCCTAATCTTCACCAGAAAATTAATGCATCACTTCTCTCAAGGGCTGTGAAACTGTAAACAGTAAGTTGTAAACTGTTTGCCATGATACTTACATAAACCACATGAAGATATATGTGCGTTTGACCCAGAAACTTGAAGTGCATATATTACAACAAATGAAACATGGTGTACCCACAGAACTCTCAGGAGAGTCTTCTATCCAGAAATCACACTTGCTTCATGTTTTAATGTTGCTGTTAGAGAATAAGAAGGGACTTGCCCAGCTCACTGAACCTGCTTTCAACGAGATAAAAGAATTACAACTGGATGTCACTGCTGCTCAGCCTTCCTGTCCCTAGTGGAATTCAGTGGGCTCAGAAATAAACATTCACCCCATGAAGCTGTGACCTTATTGTGCCTTCTATGTTTGGCTATGGATTGTGGGCAAATCCCTCTGTTATACCTGTGCCCCACTTCACTCCCTTGCGTACCTCAAAAAAAAAATTTAGAACTGTTTAGAAATGGTGGGAATAGCTCGCTTTGGTAGCACATGTACTATAATTGGAATGATACAGAGAAGATTAGCATGGCCTCTGTGCAAGGATGACATGCAAATTTGTGAAGCATTTCATATTTTTTAAAAAATGTATAAAATAATAACAACTAAAAAAATTGCGGCAATAAAAGCATCTCATTAACAGGAGGTTGAAACTAAATTCTCAAGTGGGCAATATAGACAGATAGGTGTTGTTGTTGTTGTTGTTTGCATGGAGTGGCAATCACACTGTTAATGACTCCATAATATGAAAATGCCATTAAGTATCAAGGCACTATAATATATATTTTTAAATATAAAATGGGTCTCAAATTCAGAAAGCAAGTGTATTAGTCTGTTCTCACACTGCTAAGAAAGACATATCCAAGACTGGGTAATTTATAAAGAAAAGAGGTTTAATTGACTCACAGTTCCGCAGGGTGGGGGAGGCATCAGGAAACTTACAATAATGGCAGAAGGGGAAGCAAATATGTCTTTCTTCACATGGCAGCAGCAAGGAGAAGTGCAGAGTGAAGGTGGTGGGGGAAGCTCCTTATAAAACCATTAGATCTTGTGAGAACTCACTCAGTCATGAGAACAGCATGGACATAACCATCCCCATGATTGAATTACCTCCTACCATGTCTCTCCCACAACACCTGGGATTATGGGAACTACAATTCAAGATGAGATTTGGTTGGGGACAGAGCCAAACCATGTCAGTAAGTATAAACAAAGACCTGGATTTCTGGCCTCTCTAATGCATGACGACAGTTGCTTTCGGACTTAATGCAAGGAAAAAAAAAATCCATTTGGTTATGTGTGCTTCAATCTACCTGATCTAATAACTGTAGGTCCCCGCGGAAATTCACACTGTGGATGTATTATCCAGAAGAAAAGAAGTTAATAAAAGATTAGTGATGTACCTCTCAATAACAAATGTATTGAACATTACTTATCAAATATTGATTACATTAAAAATCTTGGCATTTTGTAGCAAGATTGCAATACCTATGTTATATGAATCCACTAAGAATGAGAAATCAGACTCTGAAATGCTTGCTAAATTAAAGTTCTACAAATGGCATTATGAGGTAAAATTTTGTACATAGAAAGCAATTGAATTAAAGAAATCAAACTCTGAAATGCTTGCTAAATTAAAGTCCTACAAATGGCATTATGAGGTAAAATTTGGCATATAGAAAGTGAATAAATTAAGCCAATATCTTTAAAATAAAAGAATTTACTATAAAATATTAGCTCAGGTGTTCTTTTTTTGATTACGTATAGCTCAAAATGTTAACTTCCAAAATGAAAGTCTGCCCTAACTCCCTATTGGAGGGTAAAAAGGTGAACTCTATTCATCCCGTTTTTTGAAAGCACCAACTTTCATGGTTTTTCTTCCTTCTCAGAGGAAGCTACTCTTGCAGGTGACAGAGGGAGAAGCATTTATCAGGAGAAACAGAAATTGTCCAATGAATGGCTTAATTGTTCCTAAGTTGAAGAAGCTGACCTTCCAACTAAGGTCACAACTGGCTGAAATTCATAAAGTCAAGTTAAATCAATACGACAAATATGTATTTATTTCTTACTGTGTATCAGGTAGTGGGCTAGGCTCTGGTGGAAAAGAAAGTTGGTCACAAGTTAAATTGTTAAATATGTGTACTATTGAACTCTGAAAATAAATAAACCTCTTAATCTACCTGAGCTTTATCTGAGTCTCCTCAAACTTTCAAGATTTTCATGATATGGAGAAAAAAAAATACAAATACTTTAAAAACATATTTAGAACATGCTGTTAAAAGATAAAAACCACTAGAGATATCGTATTAACCAAAATCATGCAACATAATAATAAATATGTTGCCAGCATTTATTAAGAATTTACTATGTGCTAGATACTGGGCTAAATGCTTTATCTGACTTACCTCATTTAATCCCCATATTAGCCCTATGAGTAAAGCAATATTAAAAATATATTACACTTAAAAATGTGTAGCAGAGAAGAATTTTTTGATCAATAATGAATGAATGAATGAATTGTCCTCATTAAAAAAAAGAAGAAACTGACTTACAGGTCTGTCTTGTGACAGTCATCCAGTCAGCAAGAGCTCAAACCTTAATATCATGTGGTAAACACCATGGTAGAAACATATACATATTCACATGAAAGTATAGAGAAAGGGTTTCTAACCTAAAGTGGGGAGGAGGAGAAAGTTATAAAGAAAATGAAACTTCATATTATCTCTTCCCAAATAGGGGTTACGTTCTACTTCTCAGAGAGCACGTTCATAATAATTTGCATTTATCACTCCGTGCTGATGATTTGCTCATATGGCTTCTTCCCTAATTAAACCATTAGTCCCCTAAGGTAGTAATATGTCTTAATCCATCTTTATCTTTTGAGAGCCTTGAATCACATCTTGTATAGTATAGCATCTGATAAAAGTTTGTTGACTGAATATATGACCCATGAGAGATAGTGCCCTCGATTAACTAATAGATCAAATCATTACTGAAAGATGGCCTCCTAGTCTTGGGAGTATTTTCTAACACTTTCCTCAGAATTAACTACTTTGTATGAAGCTCACGACTTACAACATCATTGTATTTTGTCCTGTATGCATAAGGTCATAAGAAAATTCATCTTTCATACTATATATGATTACCTAGGAAGACGGTCACGGACTGAAAGATATTTGTCACAAATATGGGTTTTATTTTATGATTTAACGGCAGGATTCCATTGCTATTCATCAACTAATAAAATTTACCCATCTATGCACAGTGAGTTGTTTATTGAATACAGCAAGATTGATTTTAGCAGTTTTGGCAGGTGAAAATTAAAACCATGCTTGCTTTGTTCCAATGCTTGGTAATATGCAAAGTAATAAAGGAACTAGAAGAGAAGCAGTTCATATATTTCTTGAAGTCAGAGGTCAAGGATTGGTTCATACTGCCATTTCATTGCTCATAAATTATAGAATAATACAGCAAAGTTCCTCATGAGACTAGCAGCTGTTATTATTGTAGCAAGTTATATTTGAAAACAGTGGCCTTTTTCAGAGATGGGTAGCTGTCATTATTATCATGAGTATGCAAAGATTATACAGAAATCAGCAATTAATACTTGACAAGATTACATGAAAATGGCAAATGAAGTTCCGCCTTGATCTTTGCTGAATTAACATTTCAGGCATGTGGTCATCTTGAAATTTTAACTCACAATGATGGGTCAGTTTCCTATAGATTCAGGGCTGTTGTTGGGATCTTGGAATTCCTAAAGGAATACATACTTAGCACATCACTTTGCCATTCCATTAGTCTATTTCAATTTGTTAAAGCATAGCTACTGAGAAACTGGCTGCCCTTGTCAACAGTATGACATTTTTGGGGAATGAATAAATCTTCAAGGCATGATAGAAAAGATGAATAACAGTGGGTTCCCCTTATCCATAGTTTAGTTTTCCTCAGATTCAGTTACCCATGATCAACTGCAACCTGAAAATATTAAATGAAAATTTCAAAAAATAAACAATTCATAAGTTTTTAATTGTACACTCTTCTGAGTAGTGTAATGAAATCTTGCACTGTCTCCCACTGTCCTACCTGGGATGTGAATGATCTCCCTATCCAGCATTATACATATAATACTGTACGCATTATGGACCTGCCCATTTAGTCACTTAGTAGCCATCTCGGTCATCAGGTCAACTGTCTTGGTATCCCAATGCTTGTGTTCAAGTCATCCTTATTTTACTTAGTAATAGGTCCAAAGCACAAAAGTAGTGATGTTGGCAATTGTGATATGCCAAAGAGAAGCAGTGCTTTTCTTAAATAAAAAGGTGAAAGTTCTCAACTTAATAAAGAAAAAAAAAATCACATGCTGAGATTGCTAAAATCGGAGGTAAGAATGAATTTTCTGTCAAATTGTGAGAAGGGAAAAAAATTGTGCTAGTTTTGCTGTTGCGTCTCAGACTTGGAAAGTTACTGTCACAGTATATGATTAGTGCTTAGTAAATATGGAAAAGGCATTAGCATGAATAAAAACAGGTTCTGATTGACTGTAATGGGGTTCAGTAATATCTGTGGTTTCAGGCATCCACTTGGGGTCTTGGAGCATATCTCCTGCAGATTAGGGGAGACTACTGTAGTACAATCTATGTCTGGTGGTTATCAAAAACATAAAAAACACAACTGTCAGTTTACAGATTTGTGTCTAAATCTAGTTTCTGTTTCTCAATATGTTGTGTAAAACACGGCCGGGCGCGGTGGCTCACGCTTGTAATCCCAGCACTTTGGGAGGCCGAGGCGGGCGGATCACGAGGTCAGGAGATCGAGACCACGGTGAAACCCCGTCTCTACTAAAAATACAAAAAATTAGCCGGGCATGGTGGCGGGTGCCTGTAGTCCCAGCTACTCGGAGAGGCTGAGGTAGGAGAATGGCGTGAACCCGGGAGGCGGAGCTGGCAGTGAGCCCAGATTGCGCCACTGCACTCCAGCCTGGGCGACAGAGCAAGACTCCGTCTCAAAAAAAAAAAAAAAAAACACAATGAATCTCAAGGTGATATATATCTTTTTTTAAAAAAATATTGGTAGTGTTTTTTAAATTGACACATGATATTTGTACATATTTATGAGGCATATGTGATATTTTGTTACAAGAATAAAATGCAAAATTATCATGTCAGAATATTTAAGTTATCCATCACCTCCAGAATATGATCACCTAAAGTAGAAGTCCCCCCTTCAAATTATTTTAAAATATACTATACATTGTTTTTAACTATAGTCCCCCAACTCTGCTACCAAGCATTAAAACGTACTCCTTCTATCTAACTGTATATTTGTGCCCATTAACTGACTTTTTTTCATCTTCTCAACCATCATTGATTTCATGTGGTCTGTTTTTGCTTTTGTAAAAAATATTAACAGCTTTCAGTGATAACCAAAGTAAAATTTATTTGTTGGAAATCCAAAGGATTTTCTTTTTCCTCAGGAATAGCAAAGAGCGTATTGGCTATCTGGTTCTTGGACTTCTTCAAAAATGCCTTAGAAATTCTATCCTAATGCATTTCTCTGCAATTATGTAAATTAAGGCACAGTGTATATGAGACAAATGAAGGAAATTCTACAGAAAAAAGTAGCTTGTGTACTTAAAAAGGTGTCAGGATCATGAAAGATTAAAAGCATTTTTTAAAGGCTTAAATTCGTCTCCAAAAAGGTGGAATGGTTGGGTTGAAGACATAGCTACCAAAGACATTTTTAGGACAATTTTCAAAATTTGGGTATGGATAGTGTGTTGGACAAGAGCATTATATCAATATTAAGTTTTCTTATTTTGATTATTTAACTGTGGTTATGTAAATAACAGCTTTTCTTGTAGCAAATACACTCTGAAGTACTTAGGATAAAAAACTGATGTCTCTAATTTATCCTCAGGTTATTGAAATAATTTACTCTCGAATAATTCAGAGAGAAAGTATGCCTGAGAGAGTGCATAGGGTGAGCACAAGATGATTTAATAAAATAGATTCACCACGTGTTAACAATTGATGAATCTAAGAAAAGGATATGCATTTTTGCACTATTCTTGTAATTCTTCATAAATTGAAAATTATAACTTAAAAAATTATAAAAAGACAAATTTGCATAGTAGTAAAATTAAAAATAATATGATTTCAAAGATAATCATAATAATTAGGGTAATACTTTGCATTTGTATATTAACTATTATCTTAATAAAGCTTCCAAATACGTGAGTTGACTTTATTCCTGAAACAACTCTACAATTTTAAATGTCTTTATTCCCATTTTAAAGATGAAAAAACTTGGAAACAGAACAATTCCAGTGCTCTAGTTCAAAAGATTTTGATTTATAGTCTTTTCTGTGATAACTACACCACAAACTGTGCAAATTGCCCTCATTTAGGTCATGAGGCAAGCCTGCGGTTTGTCCTGTGCTCACTAACCAGCTGTCAAGCTGTAAGAATTTGGGTGGTTGCAGATCAGGAAGCAGCTCTATAATTCAGAATCAATCTTCTAAGCTGTCTTGTCTCTATTTTCATAGCATGTTATTGGTTTGCATTCCAAAGTTGTGCTAGCTCTTCCTGGCATAATCGATGGTGCAGGTGCATGGTTTTAGGAAAGAAACAATGGTAAATCCTATTGGGTTGTGCTGCATTACAAATAGAAAAAATCAATGTTAGACAAGTAGAATTGAGAAAATCATGAGAGAAATAAATTTGATTTTCATGCTTTCAAGAATTACATCTAAAAGTAGGTATTTTATTGGAAAGGCATAGGTGTTCTTTAGGGAGAGAAAGGAAGAAAGGGAGGAAGAGCTATGATTTCATATTTCCAGAATTCTTATTTCACTAGAATGTAAGATTTGTCTTCTGAATTTAGACTGATTTTTCTTTATTTTAAAATTTTATTTTAAAATCTGATTCTTCATGTGTAGTCAAATATTTGTAAACATAGTATGTTTACAAAAATAATTTAGCGTTTCTAAGTAGTGTTCATTACTTATCCAGGAAAAATAAAAGACACAACTTAAGTGCTAAATATGCAAGTTGCAGTGTTATAAATGATTAGGTGATTCATTCTTTCATTGAGCAAGTATTCATCAATTCATAGAGAAGCAGAAAAGCATGAAGGCTGAAAGCACGTAATTTGGAGCCAGACTATTTGGGTTCAAATATAGGACTCTGTTTCTTAGAAACAGTGATCTTGAGAACATTTCTTAATATCTCCAAACTTCAATTTCTTCATTCGTGAAATGGAGAGAATGACTGAACCTACCTCATAGGGAGGTTGCGATAATTAAAAGTATAAATATATGTGGAACACTTAGAACAATGCTTGACACATTGTTAGCATTTGATAGATTTTGATATTATTCAAAGTGTAATCTGAGAAATATTCATTGAGCATCTAGTATAATCCAGGTAATCCATAGTAAAGCATGGGATTATGCAGTTATTTGGGGAATAAAGAAATGACTCAGAAAAAGATCCTGCCTTAGTATGTGCATTAGTTATCTATTGCCATAAAGCAAGTCTCCACCCCCATTCACAAACTCAGCAGTTTAATAATAAATACTTATTATTTTACAGTTTCTTTAGGTCGAGAATTCAATGACTTAGCCTCTACCTCAGCTGAGGTCTCCTCTGAAGGCTTAACTCAGAGTATTCACCTCCAAGCTCACTCATGATTTGCTGTCAGTGTTCGGTTTCTTACAAACTATTGGACTGAAGGTCTTACTTCCCCCACTGGGTGTTTGGCTTGAGGCCGCTCTCAGTTCCTTGCTACCTGAGCTTCTCCAAAGGGAAGTTCGCAATATGGCAGCTGCCTTCTCTCACAGTGAGACAGCGAGAGATCAAGGGAGGGCCCACAGAAGGAAGCTATAGTCTGTTTGTAATCTAATATTGAAAGTGACATCCCACAATTTTTATGTATTCTAATTAGAAAGGAATCTCCAGTCCAGCCCACAATCAAGGGTGGCAAGTACATTAGTGGCCTTCTAGTACAGAAGAAAAGATACAGCTAAATAATCCCAACATGAGGTATGTGGTGATAGAGAAGAGAAAGGGTTTCTCAATGAGGGAATCTCCACATGCTAAACAGAGAACCTGAGAGCACACCACTGTATTCTTTTAGGTTTGTCCACACTGGTGAGGAAAATTACTGAACATACTCTAATAATCCTTATGACTCTACTACACACCGTAAGTCTCATGCACCAGATGCTCCAAAAAGGTTCATATAAATCAAAACACACCCTGACAGAAATAGGCCTCATTGGGACCTAATTGTGGGAAGAGTAACATTTATCTGGTGTTGCCTACTCAGAACAGTAGAATTTTGCTGATAAAGGTGCTACTTAGTACAGGTGCAGATTGAAGTATACCACAATATACCACTTCAAAATATGTCTGTTTGGCATACAGATTATTTTGACTAAAGGCAACTGAGGACCAGTAATACAGAAAAAGCTCTTTAGCGCCCGCTAATTGCCTAAACTAGAGTATACATTTCCTCTTTTGCAAAAGAAATTTACATTTATAAAGGGAGTTTCTATTTATAAAAATGTCTTTTTACCAGAAAAAAAGCTACTCTTGGAGACCACTCTTACCACCCAACTGATAACTGCATAACAACAACAACAACAACAAACACTTATTTACCACACATTTCCTCTCCTTCACATCTTACAACTTGCTTCCCTCATCCCAAAGCTCAAAACCATTTTCCCCTTGTTTAATCTAAAGATGGGATATAAGCTTCAAGCATCTGGCCGCATCCTAGTGTTTTCATTTCTTTGTGAATTATGTATGTACACAGTAGTTTCACCAAAATAGTTTCCTGAATTTACCAATTTCCTTGCTTGAAAAATTTAAACGTTTGGCTTGCTGGTTATATTGAATATCTACCACCACTTCTTTCTCAATGGACTGATTTCCTATAGAATGGCCAGAAGTAATTTTGAAGAAATCTTTATATCTAATGTGCCAAATTTAAAACAGTAAAATGATCACAGAATTCGAACCCTATTTTTTGTTCTATAGTTGTCCCCTTGCGAGGGTGGGGAGTGGAAGGTACAGTATAATCTTTTTCAGCATTACCTGAACAATTTTAAATCCTGAATTAAAAGTTCTATTTTTTTCCATGTGTATATATTGGCACAAATAACTCTGGTGCCAATAAATCTTATTCCTTATTCCCTGCTAACTTGAGAATTACTTAAGAATTATTGTAACCACTTCTGTTCTGCGTTTTGCATATAGTTCCGAGTTTACCATGGAATCTTAAGGGTTTCATTCTGCTTTAGAATTCAATTAGTCTTTGACTTTTTGAGCTTCAGACAAACATTCTTCTAGTGTTTGTAAGAAACATTGTTCTTCCCCTGGAGCCACTGTTTGAAGTCACAGAGTATGATCCTGACAAGCAAAGCCTCCTCTTTGACCTGACTTCTGGAGCCAGGATTGCCCCTCTTCTAGCCTCTGCTTTTCGAAATGGTTGACTTTACTTTTCTCAGTCCTTTCAGTTTCCAGCTTAAGGCTTAATACATTCTCGAATTGCATTTTCAAGGTAAAATAGGAAAGATTTATTCACAGTTATCTTGTTTACACAAACGCAAAGACAGGATAAATCATTCATTTACTAATGTTCCTCTTCACTGTGGGCATTAACAATGACCTCTCCACCATAAAACACAGTAGATTAATTCGAGCAGGAAGAAAAAAATCTCCACGTGAATTATTTAAGTGAAGGTTTGAACTGTGCTTATATTAATAAGATAATATTTCAATTTGCCACTTAACTTATAAAGCCAGAACAATAAATAAATAAACAAATAGAATGTGGATGAAGGTAGAGTACAGTGTTTATTCCTTCTTGGATCTAAATATAAATTCTGCCAGGTGGCGTCATTGCCAGTAATTAGAGAATTTAAAAATAATAAAATTCCATTGGGAAAAATCCAACCCTATATTATTGTTACTTCAATGTAAAAATGCTTTATGTAGCCTTATAAAATTCCAACTATACACTGTCTTTAATTTTAGTAATTTATAATTTTATAATTTCTGTACCATGCTTAAAATGTTGCTTACTCTAATTAGCTTATGGTCAACAGTATCTTTAATTAGAAATATTGGTAATCTGTCCCCTGAAGCATTTTATTGAGTGTGTTTATGGTTCCAGGATGATTATCTTAATGAACAGAATGATAAAAAGTACCATTAAGCAGAAACAAAATAGAATACTCATCAGGGCAGAATAACTTTTTTTCTATAAAAGAACAATTTGTGCTTAAAATACAGTATTTAGAAAATAGTATTAAAGCTTTAGATAAGTTGATGAATGTATTCTTGAAATTCTATTAATAGTGAGTAACTGATACTATGATTTGGTTCTAACAGTTAGAGGTGCAGTCTAGGATGAAAGACACAGAGTTATAAAAAATGACCAATCCACTAAAAAATAGTTCAGATGGCATCAATAATATTGCTGAAACCAAAATTTATATGAGTAATATAGAAAAGGTATGTGAAAAAAGGACTGGCACTCTGTGTTTAATAAGGAATTCACTGTTGGGGATGGGGGAGAAATCAGCCTGAATTTCCTTCTAGGTACTCTTGTCAAGTACGTACATTAAAACGGGTGGTGGTTATTTACAATCTTTATATTTTATTTAGATGGTTGTGTTTTCATTAGCAATCTTTATCCTCTGAAATATTTGTAAGTATTTCCTATATAATTTCATTCAACATCGATTTTTGTATTTTATGACATTGAGAAATGTATACCCACTGAAATTTTAAAGCTAGCATACATAATGTCTAGCAATGTCTATACTGAGTTTTACATGGCACAAGAAAACATTTAAACTAAGACAGGAGATATATTTGAGACTCTATATAAGTTTTTAGATAGAAAATCATGTATATTGAAAAACATATACATCCAAAGTAAGGTGGCTAGCTAGTGCCTCTACTATCAGATAGATCTTCATGTTTGTGCAAATAAAAAATGACCAGACTCTTCTGAATTCTCAATGTCTTCATCATACGCTTACTAATCAACTCATATATTACACTGATTCTTGACTTTCTGGGAGGATAGGAGATCATAGTTTCCTTTAAAATTTGGTTAAAGCTATGGAAAGTCTCTCTAGAAAAATGTACATGCACATAGATAGTTATGGAGAATGGTGGATCTCCTGGAGCCATTCATAAATCCTCTAAGGAATTTAGGAAAGTTAAATGGAATAGCTATAATATTAACTGTCAATCAGCTTTCTAAGAAGATTATATATCTTCAAATGTAAAATGGTAATAATAATCCTTTCTTCATGGAGCTGAGAATATTCTTTATGATTAGTTGTAGTGTTTGGAATAGATCTTGCATATGATACATAGACAACACATTGTAGATTTTAGGAAAGAACTGTATTAGTGGAATTTTATTGTTCTATTTTATTTACTATCAATTTGTTAGTACTATTAGCATTCCAAAAACTGAGGAAATTCTGTTTTTAAACACAAATCACTCTTTTAGTATATTCAACAAATCTTTCTCTAGTATTTTTGTTTCATTCTTTTACATTATTTTTCAACTGTACACATGGTTTTGGTTTAATATTTTCATTCACCTTAAGATCACTAAATTTGAATGGGTTTTTACATATTCAAAAGTAAAACGGTTCCTAAATTTATAATGATACTAACATAAATCCATTGGGTACCTTTGGAGGTTGCTAGAGAAGTAATGTATCAATCTGAAAATGGATACAAGAGAAGTAATCAAGCATTTAACCTGACTATCCTATAAAAATTGTACCACAGGAGAATTTTCTCTTTATAGAAGTATTCTAGCTAATACATGAAGACAGAATGATAAAAATAAAACACTTTAGTTTTGTAATACTCTTATGAAATACAGTCATCTCTCTTTATCCATAGGGAATGCATTCCAAGGCCCCTAGTGAAAGCCTGAAGCCGCAGATAGTATTGAACACTACTGCAGTCAATTTTAACACATTTCTTGTCATGTCTTCCAGCCATAAATCTAATGTCTTTCCCACTTTTAGTGCTTATCTCATATTGTGGCTGTAACTTTTGCAGTTTGAAGTACAAAGCAAAAGTAGTAAAAGAAAATTTTTCCCACTTCACAGTTTGACAGATATAACACTCATTGCTTCCATGGATCTTACAACTTTAGTGTAAGATTTTTTCTTTCTTTATTAATTGGAGAACTTTCACCTTTTCACTTTAAGGAAGCACTTTATGGCTTCTCTTTGGCATATCCAAACTGTCAGCATAATTTATCTTGCACTTTGGGACTATTACTAAGCAAAATAAGGGTGACCTGAACACAAGCACTGGGATACCACAAGTTGATCTGATAACAAGATGGCTACTGAGTGACTAACATACAAGTAGCATAAGATGTGCTAGACAAAGGTATGATTCACATGCCAGGCAGGACAGAGCTGGAAGGCACAGACAACACAACATTTCATTACTCTACCCAGAATGGTGGGCAATTTAAAACTTATGAAGTTTATTTCCAGAATTTTTTATTTAATATTTTTTGGGCTGCTGTTGATCTGTTCTGAAACTGCAGAAAGCAATACTGGGGATAAGGGTGGACTACTGTAATGAATCCAGGCAATTCTGAAAATCAACTCTAATAAGATAAATAGAGAGGGAGAAGGAAAAAAAAAAAGATGATACATGCCTCTTGACAGAAATACACAATTATACCTATGAAATATTCTTGTCAAAAATTTGAATCTAAACAGATCAGGACTCTGGATTTAAGAATTATTTTATAGAAGACACAGAGGTCAGGTAAAGATTTTAAATAATACCACTAGGATGGATGCAGCAACAACTGTACTGTGAAAAACTCTACAAAACAAATGAACAGCTTCTTTGAAAATAAATCTCAGAGGAGGACAAAGTGGGAGGAGGGGCCTATAGGATAAAAAAAAATGATGATCTATCAACCAAATTCAATGTGTAAACCTAACTTGTTTGTATGATTCTATCAAACCAACAGTCAAGCAAAGAAATATTTGATGATATGAGATTGTCTAGAGTTTTAACCTCAATTGTCATGAATCTCCTCCCAGATAATCCCATCAACCAAGAAAGTGTAACTTTATAACAGGAGAGGAGATGGGAGGTCATAACGATGTGCACACAGACTTCATCACCTATTTATCTGAGGGGCCATTTGTCTTTTCAAAAAATCTTTTATTCCCCCCTAAGTTGCCTAAATCTCCCCTCCCCTCTTCCTTGGGCATATAGAAGCTTCTAGATGTCACTGGGTTTTGGAGTATTCACTTCTCTTGTATGTGATGCCCCCATGCATGTAATAAATTTATATATCTTTTCTTCTGTTCATCTGGTTTTTTTTTAAATCTTTATTTGTTTTCCATTGATACATATTAGATGTACATATTTTTGAGGTAGATGTGATAATTTGATACATTCATATAGTCAAATCAAGGTAATTGGGAGACCCACCAACTGAAATATTTATCTTTTCTTTATGCTAGAGATATTTGAATTATTCTCTTCTAGCTATTTTGACATGTACAATTGATTAATGTTAACTCTATTCACTTTGCTAATCTATTAAACACCAAGTCTTATTTCTTGTAAGTGTATAATTGTACCCATTAGTCTACATTTTTTCTTTCAATATAATTGGTAGCCTAGCTGAAGAACCTAGAAGGGTGGAGGGAAGCCATCTTTCACTTGCCAACAGCAGGTAAATATGTATATGATTACATATTATTGCAAACGAGACAAACTAAAAGTAAGGTAATACAAAAATAACAATTTCACAATGGAATCTATTATTGAAGGCTTCCTTTAAATTTCAGGGTAGATTAGACAAGAATCAAATTTACCGGGAAAATTGGGGTAAATTGGGAGACATTCATGAAAATAGGTTGTATCTTTTTTCTGTATATAATTTTCTTGTCCTTATGCTTTGAATGGAAATTGGGGCATTGGGCCTTCATTTATACAAATGTGGTCTATTTATGTATGAGTTAGATGATGAAATAAGTGCCTGAAGCTTGAATGTTCAGGTTAATCAGAATGCTAAATAGTCATTAAATAATAACCACACTCAAAGTGTCTTAATTATGTATAGATGTTGAGTTGGTGGGAGGTCCCAGTTGACATAGGACTCTGTCCTTGGCCGAAGTCTGTTTGACATGACCTAAATAAGGCCCAAGAGTAGTAGCTCATTATTTTATTTTTTTCTACATGGTGAAAAAAACACTCCATTCTCTACTTTCATACTTATTCTTAATTTCTGGAAATAAAATTGGTAATAACAATGAAATAGTTTCTGGAAATAAAATTAGTAATAAATAAATAAAATAAAAATAAAATAAAGTAAAATAAAATAAATAAAAAAATTGTTAATAAATAAATAAAATTGGTAATAAATACATAAATTGGTAATAATTTCTGGAAATAAAATTGGTAATAACAATGAAATATTATTGTACAAACAAATTTAAGAGAAATTATAATTTAGCAATGGGTTTATGGATAATTCTTATTTGAAAGGAGGTGCATGCATTTAAAAGTTTATGTTTACACAAAATATAAGCCTAAAGTATATGACTGCTTTATCTTGTTATCCAAGGAGTCAAAGAAACTAAAACCTAATTTATAATGATAGAGTTAAATCAATCAAAGAACCAAAAGTATTATTTGTCAAGACAATTCTGAGGATATAATGATAACAAAGCATCTTTCCAAATTGTGTGCACTCTTCAAATTTTCCAATATAACATTCCAAGAAAAGAACTCAAATGAATACAAAATCTGTGTCATCAGTGAAATCTAGGAGAGTTTAGGATACCAGCAAAAGCCTTTTGCCAACTCAGATTCAAAACAAGAAATTATCATTATAGTCAATAAGATAATGCAGACAATAAGAACATTTACCATTATAGTAAAAAGAATAATGCAGCTGGTAAACCCAAAGAGAAAATTTCTTCACTAGAGACAAGTTCTCAGAGAGAGGATAAATATAGAAATAGAGCAATAAGGCAGGGGAGAAAAGAGAGATTCAACATTACTCAGCTATTACCAAAATAAATAGGCAAATGATAAGAATATCTAATTTATTGTAAGAGCCTTGAGGCAAGAAGCAAGCATTCTAATGAAAACAAGCTTGCGTGGAACAAGAATTATATGAACCACCGGTAAAAATCTGACAGAATCAGAATTATTGTCTTAGTCACAGTGGTAAAAATTATTACCAATTGATTACTGAGAAAGAGCTAGAGAATAGTAGAGCCCACTGCGTATCTTTTCTAGTTTGCTGCGTATAAACACATAGTAAACCATATTTCTCTCTGTTCATTAAAGAGTAAGGGTTTGATAATTCTCAACAAATGGTACAACCACTTTCATAATACCTTAAGTAAAAGAACTTCTCCGGTTTAACTGTCGTGTAGGAGAGGAAGAACATTTTTTTTCCCTTATACTCTCTTAGGTTTACCGGCTGGGCCCTTGAATCAAATTGGCAAGAAACAGATTAAAAAGATGGAAAAAAAACAAAAAACAAAACAAAACAAAACAGATTTATATATCTCTAGGGAATATGCTGGTTAAAGAATTCAAAGTTTTCTTTAGACACAAAGAATAAGTATGAGTGATCTATTGCACCACATGGTAACTGTAGTTAATAACAATGCATTGCATATTTCAAAATTGCTTAAGGAGTAGGTTTTGAATGTTCTCATTACAAAAAAAAAATGATAGGACGTGAAGTGAGAGATATATTAATTAGCTTGATTTAATCATTCCATAATGTATAGATATATCAAAACATCATATTGTGCCCCATAGTTACATAAAATTATTATTTGTTACTTAATAAAATATAAAAGGAATAAGATCTAATGTTTGGTAGCACAATAGGGATGACTATAGTTAACAATACCAACAACATGTATTTCAAAACAACTAAGAGACTGTAACTGAAAGGCTCCTAACACAAAGGAATGATAAATGCTTGAGGTAATGATATCCCAATTACCCTTATGTGATCATTACACATTGTATGCTTGTATCAAAATATTACATATACCCTGTAAATTTATAGTGATTATGTATGTGTAATAATTAAAAATTTAAAAAGAAAAAATATGATCCAAAACATATGAAATATTAACTTAAATGGGATCTTTTGAATAAATTAATAAAAGTATAATTTTAAATTCTAAGATGATTTACTTGTATTAGCGATTCCTTAACTCAAGTGTGTAAATCTTTGGATAGCTACAAATATTGAAAGGCTATTGTCAAATGTACGTTCCTCTTATTTTTTTAAAAAAGTATATCTTCTTAGAGTTCCCCCCAGGTAAAGAGAATATGTATATAATTAACCATAACTTCTTAAATTATCTCTCCCTAGAGGGCTATAATACAAAGGACAGATAATAACAGGTAAACGTCAAGAAACTGGAGAAGTCAGAACCTTCATATATTGCTGGTGGCAATATATAATTATGCAGCCACTTTGAAAAACATTTTGAAAGTTCTTCAAAAGTTTAAATGTAAAATTGTTACCATATGATCCAACAATTCCATGCTCCGTTATACAAACAAGAAAATCAAAAACATATATCTACAGAAAAACATGTAAACAAATGTTCATATCAGCATTAGTCATAAGAACCAAAAGTGGAAAAAACCAAAGTGGTTGTTAATTAAGGAAGGGATAAATCAAATATGGGATATTCACATTATGGAAAATTATTTGGCCATAAAAATTATTGGCCGTAAAAAGAATGAAGTCCCAATGCATGCTACTACATTAATGAACATTGAAAACATTATGCTAAGTAAAAGAAGACAGTCACAAAAGATGGCCTATTGTATTATGTAACTTGTATGAAATGCCCATAATAAATAAATCCATACAATGAAAAAGTAGATCAGTGGTCACCAGGGACTAGGGGGAAGGAAGAATAAAGAGTGACTCTTAAAAGTATGGGGTTTCCTACTGGGGTGAAGAAAACGTTCTAAAATTAGACTGGGTATGGTGGCTCACACCTGTAATCCCAGCACTTTGGGAGGCTAAGGCAGGCAGATCACTTGAGGCCAGGAGTTCGAGAGTAGCCTGGCCAACGTGGCAAAACCCTGTCTCTACTAAAAATACAAAAAAATTAGCTGGGCATGGTGGTGCATGCCTGTAATCCTAGGTACTCGGGAGGCTGAGTCATGAGAATCACTTGAACCTGGGAGGCAGAGGTTGCAGTGAGCTGAGATCATGCCTGGACAACAGAGTGGGACTCTGTCTCTAAAAATAAAGAAGAAAAAAGAAAATGTTCTAAAGTGAGATAGTGATGATAGTTGAACAACTATGTGAATATACTAAACCACAATTGTACATTTTTAAATGGTGAATTTTATGATATGTGGATAAAGGTCTTTAAAAAATTAACCCTATAATAGCTGATATAGTTTGGATCTGTGTTCCCCCTGAAATCTCATGTTGAATTGCAATCCCTAGTGTTGGAGGTGGGGCCTGGTGCGAAGTGATTGGCTCCTGAGGGCGGTTTCTCATGAATGGTTTAGCACCATCCCCCAGTGCTGTTCTCATGATGAAATTCTCATGAGATCTGGTTGTTTAAAAGTGTGTAGCCCCTCTCCCCAACTCTGGCTCCTGCTCTGGCCATGTAAGATGTGCCTGCTTCCCCTTCACCTTCTGCCATGACTAAAAGTTTCCTGAGGCCTCCCCAAAAGCTCCAATGCCAGCATCAGGCTGTACAGCCTGCAGAACCGTTAGCCAATTAAACCTCTTTTCTTTATAAATTACCCAGTCTCAGGTATTACTTTATAGCAAGGCAAGAACAGACTAATACAAGAGTTAACTTTTTTCTTTCTTTTAATGACAGTAAGCCTTCAGTGATGGACAGGTGTCACTGGAAAGGATCTGCCAAGTCACCAGGACAACATCAGCATAAGCACCTGCAAATATGCTCTGATTTTTCTTTATATATGGTAAGACGTAAACACAAAATAATTATTAGTCAGTAAGTGTCTCAAAAATACAAAGGAGCGAGTAATCACTGAAAAATGATTTACATAAAATAGAATCTTGAAAGCTATGATTAGCAAAGAAAGAGAAAAGATGTTAAAATCAAGGGAAAAGGTATACTCCAGACCACAGAAATTAAGATGTTAAGAAGTTAAGATGTTAAGGCTGCTTAACCTTGTTAGAATAAAACGCTTATATTTCCCAAATACAAAACACACAATTAATCTTACTGAATTAAGTAATAAAAAGTAAGTAATTCATTACACTTCTCAAATATGAATGGACTTCAATATATTTTCTGTATTACAGTCATATAATTTTTCTTGGATGCCGATTAAAAATAAAAATATTACTTTATCTTTGAATTGTCAAATATTGTGTAAAATGTAATACTAATAATTTAATTTCAATAAAGTGATATTCATCTCTGTATGTTTGTTAACCTTTTACAGAGAATACTAGGTATTTGATTAATTATTGAATAAATAAATGAATTAAAAATGAGAATTAAAAAATGCAATGTGTTTCCATGATGATGTTTTTAAATTAGCAAATTAGAAATTTTATCTGTCTGCTAGACCCAAATTTCCAAATAATGATTAACTAGGAGCAACTGACAATTTACCTCGCGTATAAAATCTTGATAGTTGAAACCCTGAAAAAATATTCCTACCTAAAAATTTAGATTACCCTATAGAGAATTCAAAATTTTCCGAATTGGAGGTCATTTTTATATTTAAATTGGATGTTGGTTAACAATTATTTGGTTTACCTATTTAAATTATCATCTATAACTTCTGTCATTAGGTTCAGTTTCCCTTTGTAAATTAGGGTTTATGTTAGATAGTACAAAACATTTTGAAGTAAGCTACATCTGTTTCCAATTCTGACTCTATTATACTAGATGTGACCTTGGTTACACTACTTAACTTTTCTCCTACATTCATCACAAGTGAAATATAAAGAGAAGGAATGTGTAGACCAATATTACAATTATTTATTAAAATTAAATACCATCGCAAAAAAAAATTGACTTGAAATGGATCATAGACTTAAATGTAAAAGCTAAAACTATAAAACTTCTCAAAGAAAACACATAAGAAAATGTTTGCAACTTTAGATAGACAAAATAATTTCTTAGGTTAAGACCTGAAGAGTATAAACTACAAAAGAAAAAGATGGATAAATTAGAAAAATCAATATTTAAAATTTGAAAATCATCTTTATGAAAACAAAATGTATGCCACAAACTGGGAGACAATGTTCAAACAAAAGTCTTGTATTTAGAATATAGAATGAACTTCATAACTCAATAATAAAAATGCAAACTATGCAATTTTAAAAATTAGGCCAGAGATTAGAAAAGATACCTTCCAAAAATATTTGAAAGGTTAATAATTTCATGAACATATGCTTATTATTAAGGAAATGCAATCTAGTAACACAATTAGATACTACTACAAATTCTTTAGAAAAGCCAAAAGTAAAAATGATAATAATATCTAGTTTGGGAAATGATATGTGACGCATAGTAGGCTGGTCAGAATGTAAAACTGGACAGCTATATTGAAAAACTGGCAGTTTATTATAAAATTAAACATATGTATACCAAACCCAGAAATTCCATCATAGGAATTCCCCAAGAACAATGTAGATACATATCCACACTAAGTCTTGTACATGCATATTATAACAGCTTTATTTGTAAATACTCCAAATTGGAAACAACCTAAATATTTACTACTCTCTCCTTGGGTTTTTGTACATGTTATTCCCTCTTCTTTGAAAAAAGTTAAATCCTTCCTTTCAACAAAAAACCTACTCATCCTTTAGGCATAAGCCAAAGTTTGCCTCTTGCAAGGAAGCCATCCCTGGTCCCTTTCTAAAATGCGGGTCAGGTTCTTCCTAAGTGATCCAGACATAGTAGGTGGGACTTGACTCTGGAGGCAAGGCCCAGACAATGGACCAAAGTGAGGACTAGCTAAAACAGGTCCAGGGCAGAAGCAACTTTCCATAAGACATGCCCAAAAGTATGCCATGTCAGTTTACCATTGCCATGGAAGCAGCCCAAAGTTACTGCCCCTTTCTATGACAATGACCTGATGACCCGGAAGTTACCACCCTCATCTAGAAACTCCTGCATAAGCCGCCTCTTAATTTGCATGCAATTAAAAGTGAGTATAAATATGAGTGCAGAACTGCCTCTTAGCTGCTATTCTGGGCACACGCCTATGGGGTAGCACTGCTCAGCAAGGACAATACCTCCGCTGCTGCTGTACACTGCCACTTCAATAAAAGTTGCTGTTTACCACCACCAGCTCACCTTTGAAATCTTTCCCGGGCAAAACCAAGAACCGTCCCATTTGAGGCTTGCCTGTCCTGCATCGGTCTTACAATTCCTGGGCTCACCTTCATTGTATATGTTCTACATAGTGCTACAAATGCCTATTAATCTCTAAGCAATTCAGAATGGGGACTACGCGGTGTTTTGTTGCTGATACTCCAGTCTTTAGAATCATTCCTTTATTCAACAGATAGTTTGAGTGGCTACTATATGCATGGCAATTGGGACACGACAATATTCAAAAGAAGACCTCTGTGTTACGGGATTGAATACATTCCAGTGCAACACATAGTAAGATCTCTGTTTTAAAGGCTTTCAAAACTCGCCAAACTGCTTTCCACAGTGGCTGAACTAATTTACATTCCCACCAGCAGTGTATAAGTGTTCCCTTTTCTTTGCTTTCTCACCAGCATCTGTTATTTTTTGACTTTTTAATAATAGCCATTGTGACTGGTGTGAGAATGGCATCTCATTGTGGTTTTTATTTGCATTTTGGTTAGTGATGTTGAACACTTTTTCATATGCTTGTTGGTCACTTGTACATCTTCTTTTCAGAAGTATCTCTTCATGTCCTTTGCCAACTTTTTAATGGAGTTGTTTTCTGCTTGTAAATTTGTTTAATTTCCTTATAAATTCTGGATATGACACGTTTGTCAGATGTATAGTTTGCCAACATTTTCTTCTATTCTCCAGGTTGTCTTTTACTCTGTTGATGGTTTCTTTTGCTGTGTTAGTTTAATTAGGCCCCATTTGTCAATTTTTGTTTTTGTTGCAATTGCTTTTGGCATGTTCATCATGAAATCTTTGTCTAGTCTTATTTTCATAATGGCATTTCCTAGGTTATCTTCCGGGGTTTTTATAGTTTTAGGTTTTATATTTAAGTCTTTAGTCCATCTTGAGGTGACTTTTGTATATGGTGTAAGGAATTGTTTGGTAGATGAATGAATGTGAAAATAAAATTGTAGAGTCAATTGCCAATCCATAAAATAGGCTAGGCTGGGCATAGTGGCTCATGCTTGTAATCCCCAAGAATTTCGGAGGTGGAGGCAGGAGGATCACTCAAGCCCAGGAGTTCGAGACCAGCCTGGGCAAGACAGTGATAGCTCATCTCTACCAAACAAACAAACAAACAAAAGAAAATGTAAAAGTGGCTATATTTAAAATCAAATACTAAAAGGAAGTTAAAACTTCATCTTTTTGAATTTATACTCATTGGGGTTTACCAGATTCAACAATATTTTTGGCCAATATGTTACATGCCAACACTTTTACTAAATTTATTCCGTCATACAGTATTAAAAATACCATCTTAAATTCAATTAATTCTATTCAAAAATAGTGATAAGAAGCAGTCAAACCATTAAAGTGAAAGTAATATCCTGGAGGCAAAATAAAAATCTACTTGGATTATCTGCCCAATTAAACTTATATCATCTGTAAAATAACAAAACATGTGTATGGTGTTCTCAGTGCTTAGTTTTAAAGTAATCTAGAGGTAGTTGAAACTCATAAATATCCATTAAAATTAATTATAGCACTAACCAATAAAAATCCACAGTTGTTTCAGCATTTATCACAGCATAATGATAATGTCTTTCATCTCCAGAAAGTGAAACCAATATTCATACATAATCCATTAAATGCATTTTGTTAAACTTTTAAGGTGCTCACAATTAGCTGTCTCTCATACAGTAAAAAAAATGGCATATTTGAATTATTAAATTTATTTTTCAGGAATCTTCTGTTAAGTTTGGAAATTATATTAAATAACAACCTGTGGGGCTCCTTTAAATCTGTAATCCATGATTCTACAAATTCCATTCAGCAAGCTACTTTGACCTACATGTCATCACATTTCCAATTTACATATTTTTTAGGACAGCCACTTATGTTTTGTTTTTGTTTTTTTGAGACGGAGTCTTGCTCTGTTGCCCAGGCTGGAGTGCAGTGGCATGATCTAGGCTCACTGCAGCCTCCACCTCCCGGGTTCAAGAAATTCTCCTGCCTCAGCCTCCCAAGTAGCTGGGATTACAGGTGCACCACCATGCCTGGCTAATTTTTGTATTTTTAGTAGAGACAGCGTTTTGCCGTGTTGGGTAGGCTGGTCTCCAAGCCCTGACCTCAAGTGATTCGCCTGCCTCAGCCTCCCAAAGTGCTGGGATTACAGGTGTGAGCCACCGTGCTCAGCTGACGGCCACTTTTAATATTCTCTTCTGGAAAACAGTAGTATACTGCAAAAATGTTAAAAAATATTGCATGGTTGGAGAAGGAGAAGTCAAATAAGTTTAAAATGCTTTAGATTAAACAAAATTAATAAGGTTAATTTGTTGAATGAATTCTCAGATCTTTATTATTCTGACATTTTACTGATTGTGAGATAAACAAAGAATATCTAGTTTCCATTCAGCTATAGAATCTTGTTTTTGTTTTTTGTTTTTGTTTTTTTAAACAGACCACAAATTTTCCACAAAACTATATTGGGTAACATTGCTTATGCAATTGCAAAATTTCTAACTAAAATATATTGAACATAAATTTTTTACAATACTCATTCTCCTTAGAACATAATACATTTGACCTCATTGGATGTAGTTTTATGGTTTAGACAGAAGTCAGCAAACTTTTTCTTTAAAGGGCCAGATAGTAAAAAATTGTGTGGGACATGCAGTCTCTGTCACAACTGTTGACTCAGTTGTATCATGAAAGCAGGCATAGATAATAAGTAAGTGAGTAGGCATGGCTTTGTTCTAATACAATTTGTTTTATAAAACAAGCGATGGGCCATATTTTGCCAAGATTTGTTTCAGACAGTGGAAATACATTCTAAACTAAAAAAAAGAAATTTAAATCTGCTCTGAGAATCCACATTAAGTTAAACATTAAATGCTAAGAGTAAATTAATTATTGTTCTATTCACTTCAGACTGCTAGCCTTAAAATACAACTTTTAAAATCTCTCAGTCTTATTGCAATTCATTTGGCTCAAAGAGCGATACTTTCTTATAACCATGGGTCATTTGTATTGTGGATATTCATCTTTTCTGAATTCAATAAAGAACAGATGGCAAATTACTATTTTAAATGTTAATATATTCTAAATTTTATGTGCAGTGTTTGAGTTCCCATTATTTTCTCAAAACATCATATTAAAAAACAAATAAACAGAAAGATTCCTGTCTACAAATATTTATTTCACAAGCGTGAGGATTTTTGCCTCAGACTGCTAAGCATGTGTTTACCCTTCAAAATCTTCAATTTTTAAGGAAGTATAAAATAATGTCATACTGTTTCATGAACCATTTGAAAAATTTCTTCATGTTTGACTTCATTTATTTTTCTATTTTTAGCTAGGACTCTTTCCTTGAACCATTTTCAGTGCTTATCCAAATAGCATGCTTTTATCTTGGAAGGTGAAAAAATACAAGAGTACTTCAGTTCTCTAAGGCGCTCCCCTCCCGTGGTACCAATATCCTAAATTAAGAGCTTCCACTGAAAGTGTTTAAGATTCTATATCAAAGATAGGACAAGACACAGCAGTTAGTCCCAAAGAAGGGAAAGTGAGCAGTATAGTAGTAAGTGGGTTAATAGGAAAACTAGGGCACCAAAAACCATCCTTCAAAAGAGCAATCTCATCACACTGACAGGTGGCATCAAAATCCCAGCATTCAGGCCCGCTGCTGCTACTACCTATGGCTGTTCTCACTGTCCCAAAACCGCCAGTCACTTGTTGCTCCACAATGAGACACATGTCACACAAAACCTTACACTCAGCTATTCTTTGAATCTTACTCACATGAAATTGTACCTATCAATTACCTTCTAAGACAAAAAAAAAAAAAAACATTTAACCATATAAGCCAAATCACTAATTTTTTTGTGAGTTCTTATTTAAAGGAACTGAAAAACTGTCTAAACTAATTATAGCGCTATATTATTGTGACAGAAATTCAGTAAATAAATGTACTAAGAAATTAAAATATACATTTGTAAAAAGAGCACTTAAAACATATTAAATGAGATATTTAAAATATGTAAATTCTTTAAGATTATTGTGAATCATTACTAATAAATATGATTTTTTGAGGCTTGAAATAATTATTAAAATACACATACTTGAGGAATTATTAAATAGAGAAAATATTTTTAGACAATAAAAAATGCAAAATTTATCTGTAACTAAGCTTTTTTACATGGGAGAAATAGATATTGCATTTATTTGCTTTCCCCCCTACAACTAAAGTTTAAATTGTCAAATAGAACTAAAATAATTATTTTGCATAGAAAACAAGTAAAACATTAATGTTTTTGAACTTAATAACCAAAATACTTTAAGAATGCATAAGAAACATTTCTTCAGCCATAATAACTGTAGAAAGTTTATACAAATGGATACTAAATTATATTTTATTAATCTGATATGAACTATAAGATGCTGACAAAGAATTTCTATTATGCAATAAAATACATTTTCAAGTTGTTCATTATAAAACCTTTCTTTTAGTGTTTTAGGTAATGTTAAAAAAGAGACATATTCTCCTAACAAATGTCTTATACAGTAAAAGGTAACTCTCATGAATTCTTTAGCACCTTTTGTCTCATAAGTTGGAAATATCTCCATAGAAAGATGTTGAAAATTTAAAAAAAAAATGTTTAAAGCTTTCTAATTGAGTAATACTCAGATTTCATTATATTCAGTTTTCAGACACAAAGTTCCTATACTCTGTAAAATGGAAAGTGTCATAGGCAAAAACATGTAGTTAAATGGCATCTGTAATATACACTTTCAGACAATATGTTTTTTGCAGTTTCTTATAACATAAAAAGCTTTATTTTAAAATTCTACAGTATATTACTAAATATATGATTTCTGTATTTTTGCGTATCTAGAAAAAAGGGATTGTTTTCTAAAATACAGCATGGTATGGGCTTACCTATGAAAAAGTTTGTATTATTTTCTTTATTTTCATAAGGATACTTAATTGATACCTTGAAAGGATGTTGCAGGCATTTTATACAGAAATTTCAGCAATAATTTTGACTTTATTTTTGTCATGTAATTCTTTGCAGAAAAAAATGGAAAAATGAGACCTAAATGGTAAAATTTATGTATTATTGAATGCTGATGCTGAAAAGTGTCAAGCTGGAGAAATGTATTTGTTGCTATATTTCTCACATTGTGGATAGAGGGAGAAATACGTGTAACAAACACACAGACATCCTTTCAAAATGCACATTCTAGGGCAACCTTGTGGGGTAGATGGTAAGAATGATGGTGGAGGAATAAAAAGGGACATGGAAGTCAGTATTTTAACAGGCTTCTCTGAGTAAACATATACAACCTTCCACCCAGCCCTTTGTGGCATTCTACAAAATTTAATTCTTGGTACTCTTTAATCAGAAATTTGGATGGGAAATATAAAGCTCTCTGGATCACAGCCTTGAGAAAAAGCCATACCCAATCAGACAAACCTTTGAGGAATATTTACAAAAATGAGGGAATTAAGATGTGGACTGTGGGCCAAGCGTGGTGGCTCACACCTGTAATCTCATCACTTTGGAAGGCCGAGGAGGAGGCAGGAAAATCGCTTGAACCCAGGAGGCACAGGTTGCAGTGAGCCAAGACTGTGCCACTGCACTCCAGTCTGGGTGACAGAGTGAGAATCCATCTCAAAAAAAGGAAAAAAAAAAAAAAAAAAGAGAGAGATGTGGATTGTGGACAGCTGTTACCAGAAACCATACGAGACGTTAAAAACAGAGTAAGTCAAAATGTGAAGTCCTGCATTTGTAAGTGCCTAAAGCTTTCCACCCAGAAACACTTTCCAGTTGTGTTGAACTGAAAAGACACGTAGATAAGAAGTGAGAATATGGATAGTTTGTAGTTTTGGTCAGAATTAATAATAATTGTTTTAAGTGTATGTAGCAGATGCTGTCCTATGTGCTTTGCATATATTGTAACTCCTTTATTTTTCACAACATGCCTATGAGCTAGCTGAAAATAATGAAAGAAGACTATTCTGCAGAAGAAAAAGAGAGAGAGAGAGGAACAAACAGGTTAAATAACTTGCCCAAGGATGCAATCTATTAACCAGTGGGTCCAAAATTTGGGGACAGGCAATCTATCCACAAAATTCACACTCAAGCACAAAGAGTCATGGCATTTACTTTTGTACTCAGCACCCATGGGCCTATTCTCCAGTATAGAAACAAGCTGGGCACTTGAAAATATGCAACCAATAAAAATCTTGGAGTGTTAGGTAAGAGCCAAATAATGTGGACATGTTGAAAAGGTGGATTTCAACCTATAAGTTGCAAATTACTAAGACTAACTGTGATGTCCTGCATTTATAAGTGCCTAAAGGTTATCTACTCTTAGCCATGATGAACTAGCAGGTGCAGGATTATCTCACCCAGTGTAAACAACTAGAAACCTGGACACTATTGTTTTCAGACAGTAACATGTTTTGAATGCTCAAATGAGGCAACAAGGTGAGCCTTATGATTGTCCAAGTTTTCCACCCAGAAACACTTTCCAGTTGTGTTGAGCTAAAAAGACAGTATCAGAGTTTGAAAAGGCTATGACTGCTGGTATTTGCAGGACAGAGTACAAGGAAGTAGGAGCTTCACATAGAAAGTACTCCAGAAATTAGCAAAGGGTGCCCTTGAGACTTCAGATGCAATCTAAGCTGTGCATGCACCGAGTGAGACTCAACAAGGCCAAGTAAACAATCACTATTAAGGAACACAAAGTGAAAGACTACTGAGGTTCATGACTAAATGAACTACCTGGCAATACAAAGCACAATATAATGAAGCAGGATATTTACCTGACCCCTTTGCAGGACCCGTGAAGAGGGTGCCTCATTTCCTCAGCCCACAGCTCTCAACTCCCTGCAGGAGGGAGTGTGTAAGTGAATGTGAATGGGGTGGGAACCGGAGTGCAGGAGCAGAGGTGAACTCCATTAACTCCGACATGCTTTGTTCCACTCCTTGTGGGAGTGAGCGCACAGGTAAGCAGGTGCAGGAGCCAGGGTGAGTGCTTTTGGGTGACGGCAGGAGCAAACTCTGTGTAGGCCCCATGGCAGTGTCTGGAGTTGGGGGTGCCCGTGACCCCTGAAGCCCCAGAGGGAGTGTTACATTGCTCCTTTAGCTCTGCCATCTGTGGACAGCTTAAGTGTTAACAGCTCAGAGGGCCCTCTTTTATCTGCACTCACGGATCCCAAGCTCTTGCCCAGCATCCTGGAGAAATGAAGTCGCAGGAATGATTTGAATGTTGGTAAATGCAGGGGGCGGGGTTTATGGCCAGTGAAAGTGGCTCTCAGTAGGAAGAGGAGCTGAAAAGGGGATGGGGTGGGAAGGTAATCTTCCCCTGAAATCCGGAAGTCTGCAGCTGGATTCTTCTCTGAAGTTACACCATCAAGCTGTCCCTCTGAAGTCAAGCTGCTTCTTTCTAATGTCCAGACATAGTCTCTGATGTCCAGCTGCTCCTTGTCTCTCTGTCAGCTGATTCTGGGACTTTTATAGACACAGGATGGGGTGCAGTACAGGCCATGGGTGGTTTAGGAAAAGGAGACATTTCAGCAGGAAAACAGGGATATAAGTTCTCACTTTGGGCCATGGTCACAGGTTTTTATGCTTGAGAGTGGGGCTTTGCCAGGGACTGGCCCCTGTCTGCCTAGAATTTCTCTGCCCCCTGTCCCTATCAATAACATTAAAGGAATGAGACAAAATCTGTATGTGCAGCCATGTAACATTCACAAAGTTCAGTATCCAAGCAAAAATAGTAGAGATGTGAAGAAGCAAAAACAAGTAACAATCTCAAGAAAAAAGTAAGCAATAATTAGAAAAAAATGATAATATCAGAGATGATGAATTAACCCCAAACTATTATAAACAAATTTGATGATTTTTTGTTTGTTTGTTTTTGAAACAGAGTGTCATTCTGTCACCCAGGCTGGAGTTCAGTGGCACGATCTTAGCTCACTGCAACCTCTACCTCCTGGGTTCATTAGATTCTCGAGCCTTAGCTCCCAAGTAGCTGGGATTACAGGTGTGCACCACTGGCCCAACTAATTTTTGTATTTTTAGTAGAGATGGGGTTTCACCATGTTGGCCAGGTGGGGTTTGAACTCCTGGCCTCAAGCAATCTGCCTGCTTGGGTCTCCCAAAGTGCTGGAATTACAGGTGTGAGTCACCACATCTGGCCTAAATTCAATAACTTTTTTTTTAAAGAAGGCCAGGTAAGCAAATAAATACAAACTATTAACAATATCAAATGAACCTCCTAAGATCAAAAAAGCACAATACCTGAAATGAAAAAATTTACTGGGAGGGATTAACAGTAGATTAGAAATTGCAGAAGAGTTCAGTAAATGTAAAGTCACAGTAAGAGAAACAACCCAGCTGAAGCATGGTAAAATAAAAAGAAAGGCTGATATAAAAGAGCAAAACCTCAGTCATCTGTGGGATAATATCAAGCTATCTAACATATGTAAACTTAGTCCCAGACTTTCAAATGGGGGAAGGAGAAAAATATTTGAGTATAACAATGGCTGGAAAATACCCAAATCTGATGAAACATAACAGTCCACAAATCCCAAAAGTGTAAAGAACACGAAGTTAGATAAACACACAGATAACACCAAGCCATATCATAACCAAATGTTTTAAGGTCAATAATAAATAAAAACTCTTAAAAGCTCCCTGAATAAAACAGTTGCTTTCCACATGCAGGAAAACAAAGACAGCAACAAATTACCAGAAACAATGAAATCCACAAGTCTATAGAACAGCATCATTAAAGCAATGAAAGAAAAAATAAGAAAAAAGGCCTTCTATAGTATAAATATCCTTTAAAATTGAAGTAAATATGCTTTAAAATGAAATTCAAGTAAAAATTGAAGTAAAATAAAACAATTTTTAGCAGAAAAAAAAGATTTAGTCACTGATACCACAGGAAATGTTAAAATAAGTTCTTTAGGGTGAAGAAAAAAGTTACCAGATGGAAACTCAGAGATATGAAAAGAAATGAAGAAATTGATAACTATGAGGGTATACAAATATTTTTTTTTTCAGTTTCTTTAAAAGACAGTTGGCTGTATAAATGAGAATAATAACAATATATAATCTGGTCTATAGCAATTGCTGAATTAAGCATTCTTAAATGCAACCAAATATGGGAGAGAAAAATGAAAGTATACTGTCATGAAGTTTTTACATTATATATGAAATAGAATAACAAGTTATTTGTAGAGTGAAATAATTTTAAAATGCATATTGTAAACCATAGAGCAACCACTGAGGGTAGGGCAGGAAAAGGATGCATAGCTAAAATGTCAATAGAGGAGGTAAAATGAACACTAAAATACAATACTCAATCAACAAATAATATAAAGGAAGGAAAAGAAAACGAAGAACAAATGGGAAAAATAGAAAACAGGAATACGGTAAATGTGAGCCAAACATATTAATATTTAGGTTAAATGTCAATGAGAACAACATACAAATTAATTGTCAAAGTAGATAAAGAAGCGGAATTCACTATATATTATCTACACAAAACTCCCTTCAATATAAAGACAGATTGGTTAAAACTAAAAGGATGCAAAAGGCTAGAGTGATTGTACTAATATCAGACAAAGCTTCAAGATAAGAAATACCAATAGAGATTTAAACTGGACATTTTAGAATAATAAAGAGGTCAATTATCAAGAATATATAACAAACTTAAATAGGTACACACATAATAATAGAGCTTCAAATCACAATGCTATAAAACAAATCAAAGAATACCTAAATAAATTAGGAGATTTTTCAGGTTGATAAGGTGGCAGACACAACACTGGTAATACTGTATTTCAGTTCTCTCCAAATAGCTCTGTACATTCAACACAATCCCAGTCAAAATTCTAAACGGCTATGCTATAGATATTGACACATTTATTTTAAAATTTATATTGAAATTCAAGGGGCATTTAAGAACTAACATTATTTTGAAAGAGAAAAAAATTTGGAATACTAGCACTTTTTAAAAAAATGTCAAGACTAACTACAAAGCTAGTGTAATCAATTTGGTTATATTGCTATAAGAATAGACAGATAGATCACTGGAACAGAATAGAGAGTCCAGTAGTAGACTGAACCTTATATGAGCAATTGATTTCAACGACAGTGCCAAGGTAAATCAATAAGGAAAGTAAGATTTTTCACTAAATACTGTTGGCTAACTTTCTAACTATACGGGAAAAAATGTGTTTTCCCTCACACCTTACACAAATGTACACTCTAAAGGTAAAAGGTGAAACTATACAACTTGATTTATTTATTTATTTATTTATTTGCGACAGGGTCTCATTCTGTCACCCAGGCTGGAGTGCAGTGGTGCGATTACAGCTCACTGCAGCCTCTCACCTCCCCAGGCTCAGGTAATCCTCCCACCCCAGACTCCTGAGTAGCTGGCATTACAGGCACGCACCACCATGCCCAGCTAATTTTTCCATTTTCTGCAGAGATGAGTTTTCTCCATGTTGCCCAGGCTGGTCTCAAACTCCTGGGCTCAAGTGATCTACCTGCCTCAGCCTCCCGAAGTGCTGGGATTATAGCCACCACACCTGGGCTATATAACTTTTTTTTTTTTTTTTTTTTTTTTGGAGAGGGAGTGGCACTCGGCACTCTGTCACACAGACTGGAATGATCTCAGTTCACTGCAACCTCCGCTTCCTAGGTTCAAGCAATTCTTCTACCTCAGCCTCCTGAGTAGCTGGGATTACAGGCACCCGCCACCGCGCCCAGCTAATTTTTGTGTTTTTAGTAGAGACGAGGTCTCACCATGTGGGCCAAGCTGGTCTTGAACTCCTGATCTCAAATGACCCTCCCACCTCAGCCTCCCAAAGTGCTGGGATTACAAGAATGAGCCACCGTGCCCAGCCAAGCATATACAACTTTTAAAAGAAAAAATAAGAAAACATATTTATGACAGGGAAAGGAGAAGGATTTTTAAGCCACAATATTAAAAATATGAGCAATAAAATAAAAATAAATACATTTATCTTTTATTGAAACTCTAAACTGGTTTTTAAAAAGTAAATTATAAAGAATGAAATTCAAGACACTAATTGGTAGAAAATATATGCAATATGTATATCTGACAAATGGCTTGCATCTGAAATATATAAAAAATTCAATAGTAAGAAAAAGTATGTACATATATACTGAGAAATATGCATAGACAGATTCTTCCATAAAAAGATATACTATGGCCATCAGCATATAAAAACATGCTCAAAATCATTTGTTATCAGGGAAAAGAAAATTAAAACTATAATCAGAGTCAAATACACACAGATTGTTAAAATAAAGACTGACAATATGTGTGTTTCAAGGATGTAGGGCAAGGAGACTCTCATATACTACTGGTGGGAGTGTAATACAGTACCACCGCTTTAGAAAATAGATTTGCATGTTCTTATAAAGTTAAAATACACTTACTATGTGACCTAGCAATTTCACTCCTGCATATTTGCTAACAGAAAAGAAAATCTATGTTTACAAAAAGGCTTGTACATGAACATTCGTATTACCTTGATTCATAATAGCTTCAAACTGGAAACAGTCCAAATGACAATTAGCAAAAGAATGGATTCGCAAACTGATATGAGCATAAAATAGAATATACTCAGCAATAATCACGAACAAATTAATGATAAACACAACATGGATGAATTTTAAAAACATGCTGAGCAAAAAATGCCAGGCATAAAAGATATTACTACATATGTCCATAGATAAGAAGTTCCAGATTAGACAAAATAAATCGTTATTAATGCAAATTAGATCGGCAGTTAGACTAGATTAGGTGGCAGTGGACTGACAGGAAAGGAATATGAGATAAATTTTTGGTGTTAAAAACGTTCCTTGTGTCTTGTTTGTGGTCATGATTATACAACTGTTTACACTGGCCAAACTCAGCAAATTTTACATTTAATTGGGCGCATTTTATTGTATTTAAGTTACTTCTCAATATGTTTGACAAAAAAATTATTATGGAACAGGGAAATCTGGGCTTTGATTCATTCCATGTAAAACAATTTCATATGGCTTTGATTGGTTGCATGTTCAATTGCAGCCAAGTAGTTACCAAAATTATTCCTCATTCTGAGGCTGCCTTAACCAAAACACACTAAGTACAGATCACGAGACAGTATGGCCACTGTCTGACCACAAATGTAATATTATGTCCTGTTCTTTCTAAGATATTTTAAGAAAGCACTTCACTTTGGGAAGATGATGATGCTCATAATGAGAGATGGCAAAAAGAATGCTTAAGGTAACTGGAATTGCTTTTAGTCAGAGAAAGGGAAAACTTAGTTGGGATCTTACAGCCATCCTAAAATACTGCAAGCTTAGTGTGGCAGAAACTGCTGGATATTACCCCAATTTTTCCCTACTTCTTCATTAACAGAATTACAATTTTATTGAGTATGGCGACGTGCCCAGGTATAAAATGTATTTCATCAAATCCCATTTTAGCTAAGGCCAGTAAGGCATATGTTGGTCAGGACTTTAAGAACAGACCCTTTAAAAGATCAGGTAGCCTTAGTGGGCATGTGCCTTTCTTCTCTCTCCAAGTGGAATATTACAATGATGACTATAGCTTCAGCCTTCATCAGCAACCATGAGGAAAAGACAGAGGACTTGGGTCTAATATCTTCAAGACACTGAATTAACACCAACGCTTCATTCTATTTCTCATTTTGTGAGAAAAATATTTAGAGAAGTATTTGGAGAAATCCACTGTTAATGAGTTTTCTGTTACATGCAGGAAAACCTGAAACTCTAATTGATACTAGGTAGATACAGAGAATGCACAGACATACATATTTTCGCTCCAGAAGGCAGAGTGTGAGCAAGCTAAATATAGCTAGGTATTAGGTCAGTATAATGAAAAATGTAATGATGGAGCTTTAAAAAAACTGAATGGGCTTGCTAAAAACATAGCGACTTCTGTACTAGCAGTTCAGTAAAGTCTGCAGGGCAACATGCCAGCTACACTAAATGAGGTCTGCCTAGGAAGCAGTGGAAAAAAATTTATGTGAACTCCTAAGGGTTATTCCTTTAAACTCTAAGATGCTATGGCTGGACTTTTTTTAGCGTAATTATATTTGCCTATTTCATGTTATGGTAGGAATTTGCCCTAAGGAAGTAGAACTATTTTAGCTCAGAATGGTAATATTTCTTCTAAAACTTATTAGGAAACTAGAAAGAACGTTTTGTGGATGTAGTTTTCCTAAAGGTCATGTAGAACTTCCAGGTATTACAGATTTTGAAAGATGAATAATAGCCATTTTAGTTGTTATCTTTTTTTTTTTTTAATACATGGAGTTGCCCAGGCTGGAGGGCAGTGGCACGATCTTGGCTCACTGCAACCTCCACCTCCTGGGTTCAAGCGATTCTCCTGCTTCAGCCTCCTGAGTAGCTGGGATTACAGGTGCCTGCACCACACCCAGCTAATTTTTGTATTTTTAGTAGAGACAGGATTTCGCCATCTTGGCCAGGCTAGTCTTGATCTCCTGACCTCAGATAATCCACCCGCCTTGGCCTCCCAAAGGGCTGGGATTACAGGCGTGAGCTGTCATGCCCAGCTCATATCATTCTCAAGGGACTTGTGTAGCACACAGTATGGTTTCTAAATAATACCATCCATAATATTAGTTGATAGTCCCTTCATAATTCTAAATCCAGCATTTTTCAAAGCATTACCAATGAAGGGGAACTTTTAAGATGAAGCAAAATATATATAAAAAAAGAAAAGTGAATTACTGCAAATTACTATACATATTATAATTTGAAATTTTGTTAATATTGTCTAAGACAAATCACCGTTTTGGGATAGTTTTTTTCCATACTGTTCAAACTACCCTTCATCCTATAATCGCAGACATGGCCTAACGATTCTCAATTTTAATCAACAGTGTTGTCAGACATTTCAGCGATTCTGAACACAATATTATGACATTCAGGGCCAGAGAGCAAGCATTCTCTACTTGCTCTCAGCTGAAAGCAAAGAGGTTCTCAAGAGCTGTCAGCCTTTCTCCTTTATGCTCTGAAAGCCTCCTAAACTTGTCAGTTTACTTCCATTACACTTTTATTGAAAACAATGAAAGAAAAAAGTTACTACAGTGTTTATACTTTTAAAGTGAATGTCTTTTGTAATATGGTAGAAATATCACAGAACCATCGAATGTTGGAATCAGAAGCATGTTTGGGATATCATCAAATACAATAGCCACATCCTGCCTATGAGGAAAGCTGGAGGGGCTAAAGGACCTCTCAAAGCTACACATGTAGAGTCAGCAGCAGAGCAGAGCTTAAAGCAGCAAGGGACTCTCATGGCCATCAGTAATCACACTCTTGCTTAACATGCAAATGAATAAAGCTATTTTTATAAAATCTACCCCCCCCCATATATTGGCAGTAACTCTAAAGTCTAGTCATTTTTTAACCATTAGAGAATAAGATTAGAAGATCAGTAGTTAATGGTGATAATAATTTCCATTTTATATGGGGTTTTATGGTTCACAAATATATTTTATAAAATAAGTTTCTAATATTTCATTTTCCTTTATTGAGGGCTTTTAAAAGAAATAACCAAAAACCTATTTATTAAAATTTCATATTTAAAATTATAGTTGAGAATAACGGAAGATTTTTCCCATTATCTTTGCTCTCCTAGATAGCAACCAGATAAATGACTTCCCAGAGAAATGCATAGAGTCATATAAGATAAAACGTCTTTTTTTCTCCATTTTACTCAGAGTTTGATGATGAACTATGACTGGATATTGAAATAATCATTCTTTTATCCTTTGTAGGAAGGCTTACTTTGTCCAGTGGCAACATGATCAGACAAGCAGCTCTCAGGTGACATGTGACAATATTAAATTCAATCTTAGCAAGCAGCTTCTCAATTTCACACTTGTGGTAGTTGGATTAACCCAATTATTTTCTGGAGGTTAAGGGAAACTTTTACATTTGCAGAATACCATCCTTCAGAAACCAGAACGTAGGACTTTGTTATCTCAAAGAATTTTATGGAGATGGAAAGATCAGTTAATATTAAATTTTAGCACACAATCAGATGGAGGGTTTAGGAAGAAGTAGATATGATTACCTAATAAGTCACTTGGAGTTCTTCACTGTGATCCTAAAAATGTGTGAAACTTGGGACTTTTACTTAGCATACCTTTCAGGTAAAATATTTTTATTGTACCAGTTCCAAGCTCTTGGTTCTAACACAAAATCCCTGCTACACATACAAACACACACACACACACAGGCTACCTATATATACACCTGCTATGTGTGTGGATATGTATTTACACATGCACATATCAGGTGTATATATGTAGCATATATATATATATATACACACACACATACACACATGCACACACAGGCACAAACATACTTGTTACATATATATTTATGCATGCACATATCAGGTGCACGTAAATGTAGCATGTATATATACACACACACATGCAGGCAGGCACACATATACTTGCTACATATATATACAGTCAGGTGCTGCATGATGACATTTTGCTCAAGAACAGATCACATATATGAGGGTGGTTCCATAGATTATAAAGGAGCTGAAAAACTCTAGTGGCATTCATTGTTCTCATTGTGACATTGTAGTGCAATTACTTAATTTTTAAAACAAATTTAGTGTAACCTAAGTGTACAGTGTTTATAAAGCCTACAGTAATGCATAGTAATGTCTTAGGCCTTCACATTTGCTCACTACTCATTCACGGATCCACCCAGAGCAAATTCTACTCCTACCAGCTCCGTCGTAAGTGCCCTATACAGGGGTGGCATTTTTTTTAAATCTTTTATATCATATTTCGCTGTACCTTTTCTGTGTTTAGATATGTTTAGATATACAAATACTTACCATTGCATTGTAATTGCCTGCAGTGTTCAGTACAATAACATGCTACACAGGTTTGTAGCTTAGAAGTAATAAGCTATACGACATAGCCTAGTTGTTTAGGAGGCTACACAACGTGTTTGTGTTAAGTGTACTCTATGATGTTCTCTCAACAATGAAGTCACCTAATGATGCATTTCTCAGAAAGTATCTCTATTATTAAATGGCACATGAATGTATTTGCTACATATATACATACTGGCTATAAACACACACACACACACACACACACACACACACACACCTGCTATAGTCCTTTCAAAGTATAAAAAAAGACACCAAAATGTGTTAGAGATTCGTTTGTAAAATATAACTATTTTCATTACAGTTGCTTTCAAATTTATCAGACAATATTTTGCAAAATTATAAATTTCATTGAAAATACATCGAAGCCTCATAATTAATGTTAAGCATGTCTTGTATCCTATGTATCTCAGATTTTTTTAGGTCATACAATTTCAAATGTTCCATCTTATCACACTCAAAAGTACACACGATTTCAGACCTGGTATTTTGATTTCTGTACCGAGAAGGATGACCACCAAACATGTTATTTTGCCTTCATGCAATCAGTAAAATCCATAAAATCTAATTTTACATAAATTTATCAAAGTACACAATGGGTCATGATTTAACCTTTGTGAAAATAAAATATGATTTGGAACCAAGCGACTTCTATTCCATTTACTAGTAGTGCAGTTTAAGAAAATTTACTAATACTCTGTGAATTAGGATCAGTTTTCTCTTCTGTAAAATGAGGATAATAATATTATCTAAATAGGTTTTTGCAAAAATTCACCAAAATAATGAAATAATGTAATATGTAAGAATATAATGTCATATTTATTTTATATTAATATGTAAAAACAAATTATTACTGTAACTCATCACTGTAGCCCACACACTCATCTTTCTCCATATGCTTTAGACTAAAATTTAAAGAACTTATTGAAAATGTTTACAGTATAATTATCTGATATACTCACTTTGTTTTTCTCTGTAAAAGTAGTGCTAATAATATGGAATAAAATATATCAGCCACCCAATTGGCCTAGAATACATTTCCAAATAGTGACTGAAGTAGGTTATATGGAAAGCTGTGCTATATGATGCATAATTCTCCTTTGACAATTTAAGAGAAAGATCATTTTCATACACTATCAAGATTTTCTAACAGAAATATACTTTCCCCAAGTTACTACATAGTCATAGAGAATATAAGTAGAACATATTGTTAAAAAATGTCAGTTTGACTCTTCCTCCAACATATGTCTCCTTTCCTCCTCTGACTAACTTGTGATCTGTCTTTTGAGTATTTATTTTATTCTCATAAATACCTTAATTATACTGACACAAACATAAATTTATAATCTGCTCCTCATATAAGGCAATATATTTATCTGCCATTTTATACTTGACTCAAAAAAAAGCATCTCTTTGTCTTCAAAAAATAGAGTTATAATCAGAGTTGAAGAAAGAGATCCTGGATATCAAAGATATAACAGCAGACATCAAAACTAAATAGAAAGCTGAAAGCCAAAATCAAGGCACATTCCAGGGACAGAAACAAAGAAACAAGATAAGAAAATACAATAAGATAATACAAGATAATACAATAAGATAATACAAGATAAGATACACAGAAAAGATAATAGAAGAGAAAAGTAAAGAAACTGAGATGTCAATACAGGTAGTCAAATACTCAAAGGTTGCATCGGAAAACAGGAGAAAACGACATCACTAATGATCAGGGAAATGAAAATCAAAATCACAATGTGATACCACCTTACTCCTTCAAGAATGGCCATGATCAAAAAGTCAAAAAACAATAGATGTTGGCATGGATGCAGTGAACAGGAAACAGTTCTACACTGCTGGCGGGAATGCAAACTAGTACAACCACTATGGAAAACAGTGTGGCGATTCCTTAAAGGATCAAAAGTAGAACTACCATTTGATCCAACAATCCCACCACTGGGTATCTTCCCATAGGAAAAGAAGCCATTATATGAAATAGATTCTTCAACGTGCATGTTTATAGCAGTAAAATTTGCAATTGCAAAAATATGGAACCAGCCCAAATGCCCATAAATCAATGAGTGGATAAAGAAATTGTGATATATACTACTCAACAAAATAAAAGAGGACACAAACAAATGGAAGAACATTCCATGCTCATGGATAGGAAGAATCAATATCGTGAAAACGGCCATACTGCCCAAGGTAATTTATAGATTCAATGCCATCCCCATCAAGCTACCAATGACTTTCTTCACAGAATGGAAAAAAAACGACTTTAAAGTTCATATGGAACCAAAAAAGAGTCCATATTGCTAAGTCAAATGTAAGCCAAAGGAACAAAGCTGGAGGCATCACGCTACCTGACTTCAAACTATACTACAAGGCTACAGTAACCAAAACAGCATGATACTGGTACCAAAACAGAGATATAGATCAATGGAACAGAACAGAGCCCTCAGAAATAATACCACACATCTACAACCATCTGATCTTTGACAAACCTGACAAAAACAAGAAATGGGGAAAGGATTCCCTATTTAATAAATGGTGCTGGGAAAATTGGCTAGCCATATGTAGAAAGCTGAAACTGGATCCCTTCCTTACACCTTATACAAAAATTAATTCAAGATGGATTAAAGACTTAAATGTCAGACCTAAAACCATAAAAACCCTAGAAGAAAACCTAGGCAATACCATTCAAGACATAGGCATGGGCAAGGACTTCATGACTAAAACACCAAAAGCAATGGCAACAAAAGCCAAAATTGACAAATGGGATCTAATTAAACTGAAGAGCTTCATCACAGCAAAAGAAACTACCATCAGAGTGAACAGGCAACCTACAGAATGGGAGAAAAGTTTTACAATCTATCCATCTGACAAAGGGCTAATATCCAGGATCTACAAAGAACTCGAACAAATTTACAAGAAAAAATCAAACAACCCCATCAAAAAGTGGGCGAAGGATATGAACAGACACTTCTCAAAAGAAGACATTTATGCATCCAACAGACACAGGAAAAAATGCTCATCATCACTGGCCATCAGAGAAATTCAAATCAAAACTACAATGAGATACCATCTCACACCAGTTGGAATGGCAATCATTAATAAGTCAGGAAACAACAGGTGCTGGAGAGGATGTGGAGAAATAGGAACACTTTTACACTGTTGGTGGGACTGTAAACTATTTCAACCATTGTGGAAGTCAGTGTGATGATTCCTCAAGGATCTAGAACTAGAAATACCATTTGACCCAGCCATCCCATTACTGGGTATATACCCAAAGGACTATAAATCATGCTGCTATAAAGACACATGCGCAATGTTTATTGCAGCACTATTCACAATAGCGAAGACTTGGAACCAACCCAAATGTCCACCAATGATAGACTGGATTAAGAAAATGTGGCACATATATAGCATGGAATACTATGCAGCCATAAAAAAGGATGAATTCATGTCCTTTGTAGGGACATGGATGAACTGGAAACCATCATTCTGAGCAAACTATCACAAGGACAGAAAACCAAACACCGCATTTCTCACTCGTAGGTGGGAGTTGAACAATGAGAACTCTTGGACACAGGATGGGGAACATCACACACCGGGGCCTGTTGTGGGGTGGGTGGAGGGCAGAGGGATAGCATTAGGAGATATACCTAATGTAAATGACGAGTTAATGGGTGCAGCACACCAACATGGCACATGTTTACATATGTAACAAACCTGCACGTTGTGCACATGTACGCTAGAACTTAAAGGATAATTAAAAAAAATTAAACAAAAAAATTGTGATACACACACACACACACACACACACACACACACAGTGGAATACTACTCAGCCATAAAAAGGAATGAATTAATGGCATTCGCAGCAACCTGGATGAGATTGGAGAGCATTATTCTAAGTGAAGTAACTCAAGAATTGAAAACCAAAAATCATATGTTCTCACTCATAACTGGGAGCTAAGCTATGAGGATGCAATGGCATAAGAATGACACAATGGACTTTAGGGATTCAGGGGGAAAGGGTGGGAATGGGGTGTGGGGAAAAAGCCCACATAGTGGGTGCAGTGTATATACTCGGGTGATGGGCACCCCAAATTCTCCCAAATCACCACCAAAGAACTTACTCATGTAACCAAACACCACCTGTTCCCCAATACCCATGAAAATAAAAATAAAAAATAAAAAAAAGTGAGCAAAGAAAATGAGGGTATTTTATCAAATAATATTTAAGAATATTCCTTGAAACTGAAGGAAATGTGTAGCCATACTGACAACACACCCTGAGAGCTATAGGAAAATAAATGAAAAAAGAGTTATACCAATGCGCATCATATATAGCAAAAAGATCAGAAATGTTTCCTGGAATAAGTGGCAAAACAGGTCATCCTATACAAACAACAATTAGGAATTATAGCAGCATTGAATCTGTAACACCGTAAACTAAAAAACATTAGAAAATTATGAGGGAAAATTGGTTTTACCCCAGTATTTCATACCTAGCCAAATAACGAGCCAAGTATAGGCTAAATAAAGACTTTTTCAAATTTGCTATATCTCAACACTTTTATCTCCTGTCCACTCTTTCTGAGAAGTTACTGGAGAATGTTTTCCTCCAAAATGAAGACACCAACATGAGGGGGAATATATAGGATTTAGGAAAAGAAGCAAGAGGGGGGGCAAAGGGAATTATTAGGCTGTTTAGCAAAAGAAGAGAAAGAAAGAGGGAAACATGCTCCAATATCTTCAGCTTAAAAGAATGGAATGGAAAGATCATCTGATATATTTGTAGGCATTTAGAGATTTTTCAGTAAGTTTGTATAACTTGGGAAATAATTCATGAAAGATACCTTGAAAACTAAGCAAGTAGAGAAACAAATATGAACTTTTAGAAAATTGAAAACTCATGCAGGAAATTAATGGAAATAAATAATACCACATGGCTAATCTGTGAACAATGCTTTACATAGTCATACAAGCAAAAACACTAAATACTGATTTGTTTAAAACATACGAGATAAATAAAATAGGGAGATAGGGAGTAGAGATGAATTGCACTGAGTATTAGATGTAAGGATACTCAATCATCTCCTTTCTTAAGAAGACATCAATTTAACATTCACAAAATAGCATTATAAAATGGTAATTGAAAACACAGCTAAATGAGAAAAGATAGGGTTAAAAAAATTAAAGTGGCCCCTTTTAGGGGACTGGCTAGAGAGGTCAGAAGAGGTGGGACAACAAATTGCTTGCTCTTCCTCCCTCCTTTCTTCATTTCTGGTCCTAGGTTTTACAGTAATAATTCATTTCTTAACTATATACATCTATTAATTCAAAGAAGAAAAATACAAGATAAACCCATAGCACTTTTAATATCATGATATATCTCTATTCTATATAATTTAATGTTTAATTCTTTGAGGAGTTGTAGTGCTTTATCATTGCATTATAATCATAAAAAGGCAAAAATAATTGTTATTACTCATAAATTAAAAGTTGGTATTTTTTTTCAGTATCAAGCTATTATTAAAGGCACATAGTATGTACAAACAGTTCATGACTTGATAAATTGAATTAAAAATGTCATTATTTCTATGTCCATTAAATAATTAGATACATCCTTCCTACACAGAAGGCAGAAATGAATTTTAGTTATTACCACTCAGTATTTTCTCCCATTTGCACTTAACACAAAGGAGTGGCTCGCTGTTGTTATTGCCATTGTTGTTTTAATTAAAATGGATAATCACACTATATTTCTCTAACATGATCTTGGAAAAATCATTAATTCAAGTGGCTATTTGTCCTTTGCAAAAAAAGGGTAATGTTCCCTCAAGGTGATTAGTTTTCTGGGAGGTCATTTTAGTATTCTAGGTAATTGTTAACTAATTATTTTAAATGATGATTGTATGTTGGCAAGAATAGAATATTTCAGGGTAATGAGTTTAACTGATAGTAAGAGATTGCTACTTTGGAGATTATGCAATAACTGCTGGTCTCCATTTTCTGTTTGCAATGAGCATTGGTGGATGGGAATTAAATCTCCATTTTTAATATGTTAAAAAATAATTGGTTCCTTCAGTAATAAGTGTTGAGCCAGCATTTAGAACCCTAGAGCAGTCCCTAAGTATTTTTGTTTTACAGTTCCATGGCTTGTCATTCTCACAGTCCTTTCCATTCCTCCTATCACTTGACAGCTGTGGGGCTAATTCTCCCCCAGGACCAGTTTCCCAGAGGCATGGCCCTAAACCTTTTAACCTATTGACTTACTGTGCCAAATTTGGAAGGATAAGCATGTTTTGCATTGTGCTCAAATCTTCATTTATCTTTTAAAGATATGCTATTTAGAATCGTGGCAATCAGCAATAAAATGTGTGGCTGCCGGACTACCATGTCGTCTTGTCATGGACTATTACTTCACTGTGCTGGGAGCACATGAGAGTAAGATAACACAGTACAGTATAGAGAAAATTTGAGCTTATTTCCTACCTTTGGAAAAACGTTAAAACATTTCTGTATCTTAATTATTATATTCTGTCACTTTCACAGGTTAAAAGACAATAGCTCAAGCTCTGAGCCTCATTAAACTTGTTTGAGACTGTCTTCCTTAGCTTTTTTTTTTTGAACTACTCCTATGACAGATTATTCTTTAGCTTTCTTAGAAAATTTTAGCTTGTTGATTTCAAAATAAAATGAAAAAATAGAATGGCTGCTTAATCCAGTAATTGAATCAGACTCCTAAGGCAGTAATCATTTCTGTAAAAAAGAATGAAAAATCCAAAATACTATCATAATTACATAAAAAGATGAATTTTATATTATAAGCTAATGTAACAAAGTTAGAAGGATAAATAAGAAGAAAATGATTGCATGTCAAAATTAGGAAAAACTAACCTGTATGTATGTGTATGTATCTAGAAAGGGACAGTAAGCTCACAAGTGGGAAACTTAGACAAAATCAATAATCCATTTCTCCTATTGCTTAGCTCTATGAACTTTATTAAAACTAATTATTTAAAAATTTATGTCACTTGCGATTTTATGGTTTTCATCATCAATGGCATGCCTTTCAGTTCTTAGAGCTTTTCTACATTTGATAACTCCATAAACTAAGCTATCTGCTGCCCCACCGGGGCCAGTTTGAACTTAGGTAACCTCCCCACCTTTGCCAGTGTCTGCTCCATGTTGTCAGCTGGTTTCTGGCATTAATGACCTCCTGATGTTGCTAACTTATGTTTCCTCACCATTTCCTACACTGGTCTCTATAAACCCAATTCCCTTTATTCTAATTCCTTTGTTTATAATACTTAAGGTATAAAGTAGAACCTCCCTGGGCACACCTACCATTACTTTGACTGATACAGCCACAAAGTTATCAATTTTTTACGCAAAGAGGACAGAAAATGCATAATTCTCCATATTGCTTTGCCTCTGCCATATCTTGTTAGGTTCAGAACTATGAGCCATTTGATATCTGTGTGTTTGTTGCATATATTGTAGTACAAATTTGTCAACATGAGTGATGGAATATTTGTAGGGTGGTTGCTGATTACTAGAATTAGAATTCACATCAAAATATGATACCAAATAAAGAAAAGGAAAAATCTATGGGACAGTTGTTTCTTACAGATAAGAAGACATTTTCTTTTTAATTATAATTTTCAAATGATCTCTGAATGATCATTGTCTTTAATACAGAAAAGGAAAATAATGCACTAAGAATGTTGGCAGAAGTGTAAGTCTGATTTTCCTATGAATAAAACTGCATTCTCCAATAAATTTCTTACTTTTCATGATAAATGTAACCAACGTAAGATGAGTCAAGCCTAAATAATACAGCAGCATAGCCTGTCACTTTTCCTCCATTGATCTTTGTGACCTGTTCCTTAGTGTAGGTTACTTTTCTCATTTTTCAAAGAGCAAGAAGAAAATGGATCCCATGTGGATGGAAGATGTCTATTAAAGCAAGCCAAGTGGAATAAAAAATAGTGAGGAGAGGATATAAAAATGTTTAAAGGATGATTTTTCACTTTAAAAAGAGAAGGTTCCATCACTCACTGAGAGTTAAGAAAAATGATTGACTAGGAAAACAGCACGGTTTGAAAATACTGTAAGCAAAGAGACTCCAAAATAAACAAGAAGGATCTGAGCTATTGAGACCATCCAGTCTCCCGAGACCTCACACTTTTACTTTCGACTCTGAGAATGGAAAAATAACAGTAGTAATTATATGAACATATTCAGACCTCTTTCACATGTCAACATACAAAAACATGCTTGGCCAAGAACTTACATCTGTTACAGGTCTTCATCATGCATCCTCAAAGTCACTTTTTCCATTGTGGCTTCAAATTCTTTCTCATGTCTACTCTCTTGTCTTCCTTTCATCTTGCACTCTGGTGCCTAGCTTTTCTTCTATAACATCAGTTAGAACTCTCAAGAACCTCTTCATGGCTCCTTATGTTTCTCTCTTCAATAATGAATACACTGGTATTTTCTTTTCTTTCTTTTATTATTATTATTATTATTATTATTATTTTGACACAGGGTCTTGCTCTGTCATCCAGGCTGGAGTAGAGTGGTGTGATCGTGGCTCAGTGTAGCCTCAACCTCTTGGGCTCAAGCAATCCTCCCACCTCAGCCTCTCAAGTAGCTGGGACCACAGGCAGGCATCACCAAGCTAGCTAATTTATTTTTAATTTTTGTAGAGATGAGGTCTCAGTATGTTGAACTCTTGGGCTCAAGCAATCCTCCCACCTTGGCCTCCCAAAGTGTTTGAATTACAGGTGTGAGCCACCTTGCCCAGTGGATATTATTTTTTTCTTTGGGGAAGAAGGCAATTGACATTCCTTAAAATTCTACTATCCATCATTCTAAAGATTTATGTTGGACTATACCTCAAGGGCCTTAAAGACTTTCCTTTTCCTCTGCTTTTGCCACCTACTCCTCTTACCCCCAACTTGGTGCAGTGATGAGAAGGCATTTAGTAAACACTGTTTAGGTTCTTCTCCATTGGTTTCCAAGGTCCTCTTTCAAAGTGATCTTAAATCCCTATTGAAACTGTTTGTTTTTATCCAAGATATGGAGTTTTCACTCCAGGCTGGTTGTTCTCAGTATCCTCAAAAATCTCATGTTCTCCCTACTTGTGCTTATAATTCTTATCTTAGGAACAATATCTTAGTTATCTGCCTACCCATTTGTCAAGGTCTTGTTCAAGCTTCACTTGCCACATTGGTTAACACTTCTAGTAACTACTACACCCACCAAAATTAAACTGTTAATTAATCTCTACTTAATTTCTAGTGATGACAACAATAACAGCTACCATTTACTACACCCACATTGGAAGCAAGGCAGTATGTTAAAATTTTGTTCACATTAAGTATTCCCAGGCATCTTCTGAAGTAGGTATTTTTATTGTTATTATTATTATCATTACCTTACAGATGAGAAAGAGCAGGATTTCTGTGTTTAAATAAAGTTCCTAATTTCAAAGTAACTAGCAAAACTAGATTATAAACCTAAGTTTCTGATGTCCAAGCTGAGACTCAAGAATTTTGATACATAGCCTCACTTGACACTTCAGCCAGCCTGAGTGCAATCAGTAAAGGTAGTTTAACGTAATTATATTTCCTCCTTGTCTTCCATAGTGCCGAAAATATCAGGTCTCATGCACTTGCTAGTTGATTGCTTGAACGGACATCTCATTTCATAGTCAAAATTTTATTGTGCTGTGACTGGGCATGGTGTGTAACACCTGTAATCCCAGCACTTTGGGAGGAGGCTGAGGTGGCTGGATCACTTGATGTCAGGAGTTCGAGACCAGCCTGGCCAACATGGTGAAACCTTCACTCTACTAAAAATACAAAAATAGGCAAATGTGGCGATGCACACCTGTAGTCGCAGATGCTTGGGAGGTTGAGGCAGGAGAATCGCTTGA
>NW_026652288.1:84970443-85024062 GCF_009828535.3 Hylobates moloch | reverse complement strand
ATACGTATATACATATATGTATATATAATATATACATACATACATATATATACACACACATATACACATATATATATACACACACACATATATACACACACATATATATGTATATGTATAGTGCCCTAGAAGTCAATTGCAAACAAGAGTAATATATACAACTGAGCATAGTGGCACACATTGTAATTCCAGCTACTCAGGAGGCTGAGGCAGGAGGATCACTTGAGACCCAGAGTTAGAGGCTACAGTGAGTTATGATTGTGCCTGTGAATAGGCACTGCACTCTAGCCTGGAAACACAGCAAGACTCCATCTCTAAAAACAAAAATAATAGTATATGCTAAGTTTAAATAATTCAAATCTAATGCAAAAAGATAAATCAATTTTCGATTTTTAAAAACTCAGCTTTTTATAGAACATAGAAAAAATATATGTGTGATAGAATCATCCCTGAATAGGAAGTCAACATTTTTTAGAGTGTAATAACATGTTAATATGACAAGATTCTGAAACCAAATATTTTCTTCTCTCTTTATTTCTTATTACTAATAGTATTAAGATTTTATTAAATATTATCTTCATGCTATTAGTTGTAAGTTTATAAATTGATCCTGTTTCAAATATTTAATGTTTCACTTGATTTTTGAATCTATAATACATTTCAGAATATCCATTAGTCTGTTCAACAGTAATGGTTTCTACATAATTTATACTTAAAGTTAGGTTGGACTATACTAATTCTTTCTTACCTTGAAGTGTCAATCATTATCAAGGTGTCATCGATAAGGTACATTACTATTGCTCTTCTTGTTGGATAACTTTCTTTAAAATTAAAGAATGATTTATTAAGCTTCTAACAAAACAATGGGAATAAGGGCTGGGAGTAAAGGCTGAGAAGGCTGAGAGTGAAGATGGCACACAGGTCTAGAAAAAGCTGCAGTGGTACACAAGTTTATAAGAGAAAAATAGCTCCATGATTCTCATTCTGAAAACAATTTATAAGTATACAAACAACAAATGTGTTACATCTATGATGTCAATCTTCCAGCTGTTGGGTAATTTCAAGTGACAGAACTAAATTCTTGGTTATCATGAAGGCACATCTTTGGTAGTTTTAGTTTTCATTTGACTCTTTCTGTCATAGACACTAAAGGTGTTTTTATACACTAAACAGTGTGACAAAATATGATGAGTGAAAAATTTGCTGTATTTGGAAACTAGGTTTGAGGGAATTAGATAAAATATTTGAAAATCAGTGGTTGTTAGATTTCAAATCTTTTCCTTTCAAGCTAGCTTGCATATCAACAAATCCTACATTTTCTCTGAAGTGTCTTTGAAACTCATAATGATAGTAGAACAACAATGGACTGAAAAGCAAGAAACCAGCTATATTATTTGGTCTCCTTGTGATCTTGAGTAAATCACTTAAATTTGACATGTCTTAGTCTTCTCACCTTTGAAATTGTTTAATGCAGTAGCAATTTATAACGGTTATTTATATAGAAACTATGCCCTTTTAACTTTAGGTTTTAAGGATTTTGAATAATTTTGGGATGAGAGAATACCTAAAATATTAAGTGAATATATGCTGAACGAATACTAATATTATATTTTTTGTTTGTATTTTTAGAGGCAAGGGTCTTGCTACGTTGCCCAGGCTGAATACAAATTCCTGAGCTCAAAAGATCCTCCGACCTCAACCTCTCAAGTAGATGGGACTACTGGTGCATGCCATCACACTCAACAATACTGATATTCTAATTCAAACTTTCTTAAATCACAAATAAAAAGCAGTATTAGACTGTGCAAATTAATAACAATACAGAGCCAAATACACACACACACACACACACATTTTATTAAATGAATAGTTGAATAAATGAGTAAATAAAACAGAGGGCAGTTTAAAAAAATAACAGAAATTCCATATCATCCTTTTGAATTAGTAACAATGCCCTGTCTTTCAGAGTTCATTGATTTCAAGAAAACACTAGCTGAAAAAATAATGAATACCTGCTGGAGCCCAGGCAGGCTAGGTATAAGTGGCAGCTTTAACATTCAGTTACCTGTGAGAGCTCACAATGGACTAAAGATTCTTCTTGTCTTTTCGTTTTCTACCACCCACACACCCACACCCATACCCATACACATAAATGTAATTCAGCACAATTTTGACACAAAACATTTTTTTCTTTTAAATCTATTATGTCATTGTGCCCATTGTTTCAAGCTGCCGTTCAATTCTCTCTGCTCCCTCTTAGTCTAGAAACAAACACTGAGCTTCACACCTTTGTTACATTGCTTACTATTAAGGCATCGTTTATTGCAATATCTGAGTATTTCCTTCTCTTGAGACTTTGAGGCACTAGGAATAGTTCTTGAATGGCAGCACCTTGTATCCTATGATTGGCAGAAAGGAAAATATTCGAAGATTTGATAGGCCTCACCTAACAAGGTAAGAAACTTGAAGGAATGCTTTAAACCTACCTTAACTCTGGACAAAATTATCTGTAATTGTAACTTTGGGATAGTGTTTTTGACAGATGAGGTCTCAGTATACAGTATATTCGGATCCCTTTGTGTAAATAAAGAGTCCAACTCCATTTTTTGATATTTGACTGCTGACAGCTTTTAAGCCTCACCCTTCCTTCTTCTCCTCAGCCTCACCTATGGGCAAGCTGTGAAGAAGGCCCAGGTGCTATCTCCTTTGCCAATGAAAGTTTAAACCACAAAGAGGAAGCCACAGCTTGGTCCCATGCCCTAGCCCCCATTAAAAAAAAAAAAACCAAGCCAGTCTCCTTTCCTTATGTCTCTCACCAATATAGATCATGTTTGAGAGCCACCTGAAATCCACAGAGAGCCTCATTCTATGCATGAGAAACCTCTTCATACCCTCTCGATGCAGCATGCATGTCACTGTGAGCATCAACATCCAAATCAAATTCTGTGGGTGGGTCCATCCTGTTATTGCAGAGGGTTAATCCTATTACTGCAGTGTGCATCACACAGCTTGCTGGTTTGGATAAACTTACTGGAGGTTTAGTAGAATGTCTCCTTTATTTCTATGATGTAATTGCTTTAAAATCAGATAAACACATTCGCCACCCCCAAATGGATTACTGGGAATTTCCTGGAAAACCCCCATTGTTATTTCCTCTCCATTTTCCCCTCGCTTCCTCTCCAACTAGCTCATTGCCATCTTTCCTCAAATTCGATTGTTTAGATAAGTTGTACCAGATTCATTAATGCCCTGAAGATATCTCAATTCGCTGGTTGTGACCCCCTGATCGCCACACGTATGCAAATTCACCAGCTTTCCTGCCAGTACAATATGGGGAAAACCTACTGCAGTCAGTGTTGTCTACACGTTCCTTCCTCATACCTTACATTCAACTGTCTATCTTCTATTGTCCAAAAAAAAATGAGAAAACTACTGATTTATTCAACATTTTGAATATATAGTAGTAGTTGTATGTGAGCAAAAAAAAAATTATTTGGATAATACTTGTTTGGACGTTGATTGTATGTGTGTGCATATACATACATATAATGTTATCATATATGTGTATATATAATATATAAAGTATTTCATGTATGAAAGTAAAATTATACACATATATGCACATCAGATTTTTCATTATATACACATGAACATATATAGAGTATCAATTTACTTGATCATGAGTATTTATAATTTTATTGAGAAATGAACAGCTATTTTTTTAAAAAATCAAAAAATATATCATAGATAATGTTATTAAAGTGAGTGGAGTTTTGCTATGTTGAAGCCAATACTTATTACATTTCACCTAAGTGACCTTGAAAAGTGAGACTCATTGAAGTTATTCTACGATGCACACTATACAATTTACAAGTTTGCAACACATTTACTAAACATATTAAAGTAATACTCCAAAGTATATGCAATTCATAATTTTAATGTTTCAAAGCTACTTTTTTTTTCCTTTAGGAAAACTATCTGCTGTTGTGTAATTATAAGATCGTCTATTTCTATTTTTAATCAAAAAAAGTACCAGGAAAATTTGTATGTATGTGAAAGTATCCATTTGAGAAAAAAAAAAGATTGAATTCGTAGCAGAGATAATTTTATTTACAATTCAATAAGTTAATTTAATTTAAATTGCCCCCAAACACACAAACACATTTCCCCAGAGGCCGCTGAGTTAACTAGAGGAATAAAAGGGAGGAGAGGCAGTCTACTCTAACACTCCTTGGCTCTTCCACATAGATGTCTTAAAGTGAGAGACTTCTCCCTACAAAAAATTCATGATTTCTTTGTCTTCCCACTCCTCTCCTTTTCCGTTTATCAGCCATAACTCTCACCTGAATCTTTAGCAGGGGGAAAAGAGACACCTAATGTGGATACAATGCACAAAGGTAGATATGGTCACATCAGTGTTCTGATTCTAGACTCTCCCACCCCCACCCTTCTGGAATTGCCTCTCTGACTGCTATTGAGTCCTTTGAAACATGTTTGCCCATCAGAGTTTCAAAGGTCCATGTGCATTCTGAACACACCATCCAAATTAGCAGTATGAACAGAAGAAAAACCTTTCACTACCTACTGTTCTCATTTTCCCTCAGAGACAGATAGCTGCTTCTCATTGCTTCTCTACCTCAACATAGAACTTAAGTTGGAATTTATTTTTTATTAGTTTATCAGAATAAATTGTTTGTAACAGGAGCATATTTTTACTGCTTTTATTGCTTTATTTTGTCTAATATTTTAATAAATCAGTAAATAAAACAGAGAGCAAGGAGTATCAAAACAAAAAGGAAAAGGATAAAAGCCAGCCTACTAAAACAAGGGAAAAAGGCATTGCCAAGAATATTCTTTTCTGATTGAAAGACTTAATTAAGGACTATTAAGTTTATCTTTTTTTTTTTTTTTTTTCAATCAAGCCTTGTGTTTGTAACTGGAAAGCATGAAAAACTGCAAGTGTGCCTGAAGTACCTTTGGAGGAGTCACAAACATAGAAGAAGACCCATGGGATTAATGATAGTCATGTCTTTCTGAGAGTAGAATAAACAGTCACCCACCTTTCCATCCAATAAGCCCACTGCACATGCTAGCCAGGCTCTCTCTAATGTGAGGGAAAGAAACAAGCAGGTAGACAGTTTCCAGTCATCAACCTTGATTTCAGGACTCATCAGGTTCTTGATATAGTTTTTAAAAACGGGGGTATATGACTACTATGGTGCAAATAGAGTGGGGTTTAGGCTTTCTATCCTTTCTCTCCCAAACAGAGAAATACTGAGTATCAGTCTCCTCAATCTTTCTTTAGTTCACATTTTCTCACATTCTACAAACACAGTTAAAGAGAAGGAGCAAGAGAAGAAAAAGTTGAAGCAAGTGTCTGTTTTCTAAAAAAAAAATGAGTCATATTTAAAAAGGAAAACTCTGCATAGGACAGTTCAGTGACTTCCCCAAGCTTTTCCAATGAAGACAGCATTTCTTCTTAACATGGCCTATAGGTCTTTTGCAGTTACCTCTTGAATTAAAGCTTTATGCCTCATTTCCCCCTCCACACACTCTAGTCTCTGTGGTTTTCTGTGAATTTCTTCTTTGGCCTACTACTTCCTGCTGCCTGGCCTTGGTACATGCACCTCCCCTGTTTAGTAGGTCTCACTCTTTCTTATCCACATAGTTGTTGCTTAACATACTTCAGATCTGGGTTCAACTGCTTTCCTCAGTCTCTAGAACAAGCTAGGATTACACTGGACATCTTTTTTTTTTTTTTTTTAATAGCAGTTGTCCAGTGGAATTATGTGTTTATTTGTGTGATTAGGATTCTCTCTCTCTCTTTCATTCTTATTCTCTGACGGTGGGGGCCATGTTTGTTTTCAGTCATCCCCATATATCCATAGTACAACAACACGTCCCCCACAAAAGACTGATTAAAAGAAAAAGAAACTCAACTATGTATGTGTGTTCCTCTACGTATATACATAGGGAAAATGTAAAAACTAGAATAAGTATCCATTTGGTAAGATTAACAGGGATGCTTTCTTTTCTTCTTTTTGCTTCTGGGTTTTCAAAACTTTATAAACAGTCATTCTGTAATCATGCAAAAATTCAATTAAAAAGAGATAAACGGTATAACAGATTGAATTGTGTTCCCCAAAATGATGTGTTGAAGTCCTACCTCCAGTACCTGTGAATGCAGCCCTCTTAAGGAAAAGGGTCTTTGCAGATGTAATTAAGATGTAAGTTACAGAGATTAGGGTGGCCCTAAATCCAATCACTGGTATCCTTAAAGAAAAATCATAGAGACAGTCACACACAGAAGGAACACAGCCATGGGGAGATGGAGGCAGAAATTAGAGTGATGCAGCAAGTCAAGGAACACCACGGACTGTTGACAACTGCAGGAGTCTGGGAAGATGCAAGGGAGGATCCTACCCTAGAGCCTTCATGCGGAACATGGCCCTGCCAACACCTTGATTTTGGACATGTAGCCTCCAGAACTGTGACAGAATACTTTTCCAGTATTGAATACTATTTGGTTTGTGATAATTTATTACAGCAACCCTAGAAAACTAATACACAAGTCTATAGTAATCCTCTACAAGTATTCTTTAAATTAGGAACATTACGAAGTAAGAAAATGTATTTTATGTATAGAACTAACCTTTTGCACTTTGGGAGGCCGAGGCGGGCAGATCACCTGAGGTTGGGAGTTCGGGACCAGCCTGACCAACATGGAGAAACCCCACCTCTACTAAAACTACAAAATTAGCTGGGCGTGGTGGCACATGACTGTAATCCCAGCTACTCAGGAGGCTGAGGCAGGAGAATCTCTTGAACCTGGGAGGCAGAGGTTGCAGAGAGCCAAGATCACATCGTTGCACTCCAGCCTGGGCAACAAGAGCAAAATTCCGTCTCAAACAAAACAAAACAAACCAAACCAAACCTAACCTTTTTTTTTGAAACCATCATTCTCCAAACTAACACAGGAAACCTAAACCAAACACTGCATGTTCTCACTTGTAAGTGGGAGTTGAACAATGAGAACACATGGTCACAGGGAGGGGAACATCACGCACCGGGGCCTGTTGGAGTTTGTGCAGCTAGGGGAGGGATAGCATTAGGAGAATTATCTAATGTAGATAACGTATTGATGGGTGCAGCAAACCACCACGGCACGTGTATACCCGTGTAACAAATCTGCGCGGTCTGCACATGTACCCCAGAACTTAAAGTATAATAATAATAATAAAAAAAGAAATCGGCATTGTCTGTGTAAGTCATCAATTCTTGCTATGTTTGTTCTCTGTTACCTAAACTTACTTCACTTTCTAAAGGAAATCTTGACATAAAGCCATGACCAAGAAATCACACGGATCATATCATCATCATTGTCATCATTTATTGTTATTTTGGGGGGTGGCGACGGAGTTATTTATCTAGATGACAGTACCTGCTTTCTTTCTTTCCTTTCCCACCTTAGCTTAGCTGTGTGATTGTGTAGTATATTCCTTTCAAATCTAAAAGTAGCTGATTCAATCACTATTTTATCCCTCTGTGCTCTGAGTCTAATATGAAGGCTTATGGGGTAGACCCAGTATATTTAGTTTTAAATACCCTATGTAAGTGCATAGTCAATAGTCAATTTACATCACATCAATTCTGTTTATAAAATACAAAGCATAAAATTGCTTTACCAGCTACTGGATCCTGGGCTAGCCAATTGGAAAGAGATTAGACAATTCAAGGCCTATTTGGCTGAATTCACCACTTGACAAAAGGGAGAGATGTCAGCAGTATCAGTTGAAAACTGAAAATTAATGCTGAGTGTAGCTTAACAAGCTCTGAGTCACCAGCGTGCCGGTTCCGGGTGCTGCTAGTGTTGGAAGGCAGCCCAATGTAATAGCAGCCACACAGGCTTGAGAGTCATCAGCTGCTTAACGTGAGCAAATGACTTGCCTCTGTGCACCTTATTTTCCTCATCCATAAAATGTTAACAGTAATACTTGTCTTGCCAGACTAAATTTGTATAAAGGTCCAACACAGTTTCTGACATTTCTTAGATGCTCAATAAATGATTACTGTTATTGTGGTTATTATTTTTATTTTGTTTTGTAAAGTAGTTGCTCAACTCACAACATGCATCTAGTTTCTTGAATAGAACCAAAGAAGCAAAATCCATACAAGGAACACAGCTTCTGCTTCTAAGCCATTTAAGCTCCAGCAAGTCGTTTAACCCTCTCGACCTCAGTTTCTTCATCTGTGAAATGAGAGGGTTGAAGTCGTTTCACATTGTGTGATTTTAAGCATAGCACACAGAAACTGAAAAGTGTCAGTTTTCTTTTTGTCATTCTATCTTGGGGTCATTGAACCAATTTGACAATTTTTTTAACTGCCTGCGTATATAATAAACATAATGTTGACCCCACTAGAAAGGTTAATTAACAAAAGTCAAACCCTAATTTTCGCTACGCATCTTTTGTTAGGTAAAAACACATTTAGATAGAAATAAAAGAAAGAAAATTTCACTGTCTATGGTGGGGTAAGGATGAAGTTTTTTGGTGCGCTCATTGAGGAAGATGGGCAGAAGCACAGGATATGGAATGTATATATTCCATTTAGGTAAAATCATACATTACACACATACACATTTGTACATGCATTCGTGCTTATAATTTACATACATATGTGTGTGTGTTTGTGTGTATAAAAATACAGAAAACAGTGGCTAAAAAAATCAATGAAGTTTATCTCTGTGTGGCAGAATTTCAGAAGGCTTTTTTTATTCATATTTTTGTATACTGTTTGAATTTTTATAATGAATATATTTCATTTATATATTCAGAAAAATATAATACAATTACATTGAGGTAAGAAAAATATGTAAATGTTACCGTCAAATATGCACAAAAAGGCAGCTTGAATTTTTAATCTTATTGCAGCTGATATATGCTTTCTCAAGAATTTCCTTTGTCCCTGAACAATTGGAAGAACAAATTTGCCAATTAAATAAATCACAGTCTGTTTCTTTTAAATACTATTTTGGATAGGGTAAATTTTCGAAGACGGTATTTGGTTCAATGAGAAGCTTTATATTGCCCCTGCAGGAAAGTGGGTCTGATATCCACGTGAAGATCATGTTGCTGTCTTCTATCATTTTGCAAGCCACTACAGCAATTTCCCTTGTGTCATCTGGTTATTAAACAACCTATTGACAATCACTATGGAATTGCGGGCTCCATTCCATGCTACATAAATGCCATGGGGGACTTCTCCATGTCACTCTGGTACTTCTCTTTGCCCAAATAGCCCATGCTGCCATTTCTCCTCCACTGTGATCACTGTGTGGGATCAAGCTGGAGTGGTGCCTGCCAGGTGATCTCTTTCTAGAATCTGGAACACCAACAGTGCCATGTTAGAAACTGCTCTCACTTTTACTCTCTCTTTGCCCTACAACAGAAAGCTCCTTTCCTCTGAAAGAAATTTCCACTGCATCACACGCTTATTCTCTAAGAAGTGGTATTTGACACCTTCATTCCCTGGGTCCAATATTGTATGGATGATATTAGGAAAAAAACTGACGTCAAAAAGAAGATACATTAGATGGTACTTAAATATTATCCCTTTCTTACTTCTCTTTAATATTATTTAATTTAACAAACATTCACTGAGTGCTTCCTAATGGTTGCTATAGTATTAATCATGATTCCGTGGAATCATGTTATAAAATGTATGGCGTATTAGTGCTTTAGGAAGGTTACTAAACTTATCTGATATTTATTTAATTTTTATTTATTTTCAAAATGGTGACAATAATATATAACCGACTAGCTGACTTATATTTATTTAATTTTTATTTTTTTTCAAAATGGTGACAATAATACATGACTGACTAGCCTACTTTGACTGCACAATAAGATGAATAACGGCATAGGCATTGGACTCAAAATACTTGAATTCAATCTAAATTTTTCTACTTATTATCTGTACGATTTGGGGTACTAATATGTTAACATACCTACTTAACATGTTTTTGTTCTAGTTTCCTCATCTGTAAAGTGGGGATTAATAACAGCAATAATAATAAAAATATCTACATCATTTATTGTTATGAAGTTGTAAGAGTAAATACTTGTACAACATTTATAAAAGTATTTGATTTATAATGTAGTTAATATATTATTGCTTTTCAGAATTGTTTGACTATCAAATAATAAAAAATTAATATGAAAGTTGTAATCTTGAAATGTTTTACAAATCTAGTTTGCTATCAGCATTAATAATGTACCATCTATAACTACTTCTCCAATATTTCTGGATAAGGCAGGGAACAGTGCTTTTATTTATTTTCAAAATAATCTTATGGGTCAGTAGTCCATAGTTAGCAGGTAAATAATATATACCAAGATAAAAACACGTAAACATGAAAATTTTAAAGTTATGTCAAATTATTTCCAAAATTCCAATTAACTCATAAAAGGCGAAGGGAAAGAGGTTGGCAGAAGGCAGGTTTCTTGCATTCCCATCTATGGAGTTACCCTGGGCACAGTAGGCATACCTGATCAGCAGACATCCCACTGTGTAAATGTAGAAATCAGAAGGAGAAGTAGTGGTAGCGGTAGTCTACTTCTACCGTATTGTGTAAAAGTAGAAAACCAGAGCATGACTTCCTGTCTTTTGCACTACTGAATTCCAGGCATGCTGCAAAGGTGGATGTAAGTCAACTTCCAAAGTTGAAACCAAAGAAGTACTGTTGAAAGAAATGCTGATTTTTATGCACCTGGTAAAGAAACTGCCAAATACAATGGGCTCTACCTGGACGCAAACACATAAACACTTTGACCTCTCACTTCACCACTAGTAGAATTCTTCTGGATTTTATAAAAGCAGTCCATGATCATGGGTGATTCTGGCAGAGAAAATAACAGATTGCTTGTCAGTATTAAGCCAGTATTTTTTCAGAACTGGGTTTAGGAGACAGAAATGGATTTATTTCAGAATGAAATAAGCTACAGCATCTTGCTGCATAGAAGGAAGAATTTTTTTTTTAAACAAGACTGGTTCAGTCGCTTTCTCTTTCCTCTTTACAGGTGAAAACATAGGTCACTCTAACACAGTTTCCATTCACTGATTTGCTTATTCAACTTGTAATTCTGTTTCTTGCCTTTCTACTGCCCTCTTTCACTTTCAATACGTTTTAGCAGAAATTTTATTTTTTAACATTGCCCTGCATACATGGCATGTTTTCATTGTCAATTCTTCTTTTTCAATCTTTTCCCGCCCCCACTTTTCTAGTTTGATCAATGAGAAAGAAAAAAAAAAAAAAAAACATGATCAAGACACAGGAACTCCAGGCAGACCCGTAGAAGACTTATGCATGATGCATGAAAGACCAGGTGGCACAGTGAACTAGAAATCACCAAAGAAATGCAGATTGTAGAAGGATATGTCTAAGTGTCCTTGCTTAATTTCCATAATTTAATCTTTTCTTGGTTTCTTGGTTGTCAAGGTGAACATCAACACAATTCAGAAAGTGCTTTAAGGTATTGTAATTTATATAGCAAAGCACTTTAATTACTACATATAATTTGTTAAGAAAAATAACAAGGAAATGCATTACAGGTGGAGAGGAAAAGTGTTCTAAATCATCCAGCTTCATTTTTTTTTCATGTGTGCAATGGAGAAACTCTATATATGCCAAAACATTTACTGCTTTAGCAAAGAGTTTTAATAACTATATATAGTTTGTTGAGAAAAATTACAAGGCAATGTATTGTAGGTACAGGGGAAAGGTATTATAGTTCATCTAATTTCATTTTTTTAATGTGAACAATAGAAAAATTATATACTTCCCAAAGCATATACTGCTTTGAAAGTAATTTGGCATGAGACTAGTGAGAGAAAGAATAGTGGCTGCTATTTCTTATTAACACAAATTATTAACACAATTCTACTACTCAGGATTTTTTATGCATACTACAGAAAATGTGTTCTCAAACTTATAAAACTATTGTTCAATCTGGGGTATCTAAAAGAAATATTATGCTAAACTGTACTGCACTAAAGTGACACATGTAACTGATTGGTACCATATTGTATTAGACTTTTCCAAAAGGATTAAAGTATAAGTCACAGCTTCCCTCACCCTGGGTGATCAAACACTGGGCATGATGAAAAGCTGTATCTGAGGACAATACCAGTTGTGAAGTTTTGATTAGGCAGCAAAACAGAAACAAAGAAACATAAAAGGAAGTTTGAAGGTAGTAATAAAAATAATGGAAAACATTTTTCTTTTGATTTATTGCTATTTTTTAGTCATTGCCAGAATTTAAGAAAGTCAGAGTCACTATTACAGTTTGTTTGAACATCTACATTAGAAAATTAACTATAAAATATCCAGAGCACCTCTGGAGACTTGACTCACTTTGTACGAATGTAGCTCTGTATTATTTGAGGTAGTGACACACACACACAGACACACACACACACACACACACACAGACACACACAGGCAATATTTGGTAAATACCAGGAGGGAGTAATCAGCCTAACACTGAAAGAACAAAGGATTGTCATCAACTTTAATAATGCTCACTACCTATTGGTTAAAATGCTGCCTAAGGATCAAATGCTTTGTGGTCTGACTCAGCTTATTATTTTACCCTTATCTCACATAACTCCCTATCCTACTTCTCACCCACAAGTACCTGCTCCTTTTCTCTCAGTGCTTGTGAGATAAAGTTCCTGCTCCTTTTATCTCAGTACCTCCTTTTATCTCACAAAGTACCTGCTCCTTTTATCTCAGTGCTTGTGATTGTGTAGCTTCTTATCTGAAACCTATCACATGTATAGACTTTATATATATATTTTTTCTGACACATTTTAAAAGCATTTCATCAAAGACTTTTAAAACAGTAGATGCTTCATATGCAAATGTAAGACACCAAGAATTATCAAAACAAGAACAAAGTGGTAGAACTCATACTTAGCAATTTTAAAACTTACTACAAAATTGTAGTAATCTAGACAGTGTATTATTGGAATAAAGACAGACATATAGATCAATATGAATAGAAATAATACATAAATTAACCCATATATCTATGCTTAATTGGCATAATTTTTAACAAAATGTCAAGAGAGTCAATGGGAAAAGAATAATATTTTCAACAAACAGTACTCAGACAACTTGCTATCCATATGCAAAAGAATAAAGTTGGACTCCTACATCATGCCATATACAAAAATTAATTCAAAATGACATAAATGTGAGAGCTAAAACTACAAAACTCTTAGAAGGAAACATAGGTGTAAATGTCTATGATGTTGGCATAGGCAACAAAATAAAAGTCACAATGAGTCATACTGGGATGATTATAATTTTAAAAAACAACAAACCACAAAGAAAAATAACAAGTGACAGAAAGGATATAGAAAACTTGGACATCTCATATATTGCTGGTGGGAATTTTAAAAAGTGTATCCTCTATAGAAAACAGTTTGTCAGTTCTTCAAACAACTAAATACAAAGTTACCACATGACCTAGCAATTCTACTCTTAGGTACATGCCCAAGAGAATCAGAAGCATAATATGTTCACACAAAAACTTATATGTGAATATTTGTAACAGAATTATTTGTAACAGCCAAAAAGGGAAAAAAGACCAAATGTCCATCATGACAAATGGATAAACAATATGTGATATATCAATACATTGGGATAGTATTCAGCCATGCAAAGAAATAAAGTACTGATACATGCTGCAACATGAATTAATCTTAAAAGTATTAAGCTACATAAAATATGTTAGTGATGAAAAGCCACACATTGTATGATTCCATTTATAGAAAACATCCAGAGTATGGGAATTTATAGAAAGAGATGATTAGTAGTTGCCAGGGGCTGGAGGGAGGAGAGAATGGGGAACAACTGCTAATGGGTACAGAGTTTCTTTTGGGAGTGATGAAAATAGGTTGAATTAGTGATGATTTTTGCAGAACTCCGTGAACACGCTACAAAAACAGTATTTAAAATGGTGAATTTTATGGTATGTGAATCATATCTCATTCAAAAAAAAAAAAAACCTTAGTTGAAGCCACACTTTCTCCGAAATTGATTTTCTAGGCTGAGGAAGATGTCCACCTTAGCTGAATCTCATTCCTGTAACATCTTACTTACTCTTCTATTCTGAACTCACTGTTACACTATGTATCTCTGTCCTTCTGGATCTTTGGCTTCTCCAGTAGAGGGACTCTTTGTTTTGTCTCCTTGTGCTTCTCTTACAGTCATTTGAGAAATGCTTATTGATCAAATAAAGGAAGTCACTCTTAGGGAGCACATACACATCATGAGGAAAGAAAGAAGCCATGATCATGTTAATTGCGTCTGTATCCTTACCAAATAATTGATGATGAGCATCTTAACAGTGTGGCAGGGGCTTGCTTTCATAACTCTAGGGCCAGTTGAAGAAGCCACGCTGCCACACATCTACTCCCAACACTCCCTGCTGAGAACCACCTTCTCTTTGTAGAACTGAGAAGGGGACAAGGAGTTGTCCAACTGATCTAGGTCTCATAGACATTCCTCTAGTATAGAAGTGTCAGGAGGTACCAGTGGGCATTATCCCAGCAATTGAGGGCTCCTATCCCATCTGTGAGCAGTAAATAGAGTGCAAGTTTAGAGATATCGTACATCTCACTTATCTCTGTCCTTGTTTTCCATCGTGGTATGAATCATCTAGCCATCCTAGGCACTGAAATGTATGATCTAGGAAAAGACAGCCATATTTCATCAATATCTATCCCATTATATTCAGATGTGATTTTATAGCCGTCCTAATTATATCATAGTTATCGAACATTTATAAATTTGTAGTATTTGTTATATTTAACAAGAGAAAATTTGTAACATTTCTTCTATGCCTTATACGACCTGCTAAGCAAAAATATAAATTTTTGAGCTAAATTTACCAAAATGGTTCCTATCCTGTTTGGTTCTTGGCTCAGAGAAGAGAAAATAAAATGATTAGAGACTTAGTAGTAATTGTGAATATCATATGCCAGACCCATGAAACTCTCAAAATCCTAAAAATAATTGTCAATGTAACTAAATTATAGACTTTTAAATAATGATGTGTTGAGGTTATATTTCTTTTAGAAAATGTTACGACTCTTTCCTGAAATATCATCTCAGTGTGCAGATTTTAACACATTTCCTTATTAGTTTTGAGCCTTTTTACACAAGAGAAATTCATCCCCAGAATTACATTTTACTTCTTTTATCTCTGAACACAGTATCTATCCAGATACGTAATGGATAAGGTCTGAAAGGGGTTTATCAAAAGATATTTTGTCTAGGGTATCCACGAGTCCCCTGAAATTATAGGCAATTTTAAAAGCATGTTATTATATGTAGTTTTCTGGGAAGAGGGCACATTTCTCAAAACTGTCAGCACCTTATGTAATGAGCACTGCTTATATTTTGTGCCCATTCTCATATTCATTATTTTGTTCAGGACTAGTATGTCCTCATTATCAAGCTAGATGCACAAAGAATTAAAGACAAATATAAGACATCATTCATGAACTCAGGTAGTTCATTGTGGAATTAAAGAGATGAGACTTGTGTTTCTTTATTTTTATACAGAACAGGCTGTATTTATAACCTCTAAGATCTCTTCCAGTGATAGAAATCTAAAACTGTGAATCATTATTGGCACACAGCAGTGGAGTTAAAACGAGAGGAAAAACAACGTAGGACCTTTGGAACTTTTCACATGGCACTCAGCCAATGGAGCCTAACAATTCCAAGCCAGAAGATACCTAAAGCAGGATCCTCCTGTCCAACCCACTCATTTCACACAGGCTCTCTATCTTTTGATTAGTGATTCTAGTCCATGTTTGATGTGACTCTCACTATTTGCAATATTAAATCCAAGATTTAACTTTATCCTCCTCAAGTCTGCTAAAGAATGGCTTTGAACTGAGTGCCAGCACAGTATGCCTGCTGCAGTTGCTCCCCACTCCTTCAGGGTTGTGCTGTATTGCCGGAGGCTGCACTGGAGGCTTTGTTTCAGTGACGCTTTCAAACTCCTCCTGCCCTGTTTCTAATTACCGCTCTTCAACTCTGTACAACACCAATGCTGTTACTTTGCTGCCTTCCCTCCTTTCTGTGCGGCATTGCTTGTCCTGCAGCTCCAGTGATGAGTCACTCACTTTCTTGAACTCGCCTCCTTCTTCACCTCACTTGACTTGAGAGGTCCCCAAGAGGCTCAGCCTCAGCCAAAGGATAGCACCAATCCTAACTTTATTTCAGGGAAACTCAAGGAAGTCTTGCACTACTGCTCACACTTGAGTGGATGGGTTTGTCAGAGTTTCTAAACTCTTCACATCAGTTCTGGAACTCAGTTCCTGGTGTTTTGTTTGTTTGTTTGTTTGTTTGTTTGTTTTTGTAGCATTTATTTTTTCTTTTTTTTCGTTTTGTATTTTCATAATTCTCTGCTGCTCCTAAATTGACAACCTTCCTAGTGCCTCTGTTGCTATAAAACTGGGGTCCTGATAAATGTTTAATAATTTCCTCACAGGGACTGGGACCTACTGCAGAAACAATGGCAAAGTTGTCCCCAACTCCTATCTCCTTATTCTCATGCAAATCTTGGCCTTTTTTATACCACCCGGCAGCATCTTAATATAGACTCATTGTCTTCAGTAGGCTTTTAAAAAAGGTTTGGGATCACTCACAAAAGAGGTAACAATTTAAAATCGAATATGAACCATCACAATGCTTAAAATGGAGCAGATTCTTCCCATCGCAGGGATTTTCATTCAGGTCATATCCTCCCTTAGGGTCAACTAAACACCAGTGATTTCACTCCTAGCTCTCTCTTTTTAAAATAAATCTCTTCCTCCTGTACCTTCACTCTCAGATTCCCATGACTTCCTAAGGCATGACAGTTTAGTCTTCCACACCAGAACCACACTCCTGACATAGCTTTGTGTATCTAAAAACTCATTAATTGCTTTACTAGTGTAAAAGGTGTGAAAGTTCAGTTTGTTCTGTGAAGGAGAAGAACAGAACTGAATTATTTGGCAGGGTTTCCATACACCACTCTCATAGTAGTTTGCTAGGCTCTTACTCGTTATACTAACTTGTCCAAATGAATATTAAAGCATTAACCAAAACAGTTTACTTACACCTAATCAGGAACAGAGACTAGCGAAACATCTAATAGTTGCTACACTCAGCATTTCTTTGTTTTTCTTCTAGAAGATGGTGAAAACAGGAGCATATTGAAAAATTGTAAATCTTTCTTCTGTACTTGATATGATAAAGTCAAAGAAGCTGTTTTTTTGTTGTTGTTTTGTTTTGTTTTTGTATTAGTTTGCTAGGGTTGCCATAACAGAACAATACTTTGTGAGAGGCTTAAACAATAGACATTTATGTCTTCAAAGTTCTGCAGGCTATAAGTTCAAGATGAAGGTATTGGCAAGGGTGGTTCCTTTCCGGGGCTCTCTCCTGGCCTTGTAGATGACCATAGTTTGTTTGTGTCTTCACATGGCCCCCCCAAGTCTGTCTGTGTCCTAATCTCTTTTTATTAGAACACCAGTCATGGTTGATTGGGAAATGCCCCAATGCCCTCATTTCAACTTAATTTGCTTTTAAAAGACTATCTCCAAATACAATCATATTCTGAGGGGCTAGAATTTGCTCAACGTATTAATTTTGGAAAGATAACTCAGCCAAGAACACCTCTTGACTGAATATCACATGGATTCCACAGTCAAATATATCGAGAAATCTTAGTTGGACTCTAAATAGGGCCACCATACCACCTAGTAAATGCCTATTGTCTTATATAATTACTCATAGCAACCCCTTTCACTCTTAAGAGTCTTGGTTGGTCTATGTATTATACAGTTACTATAATGCAAGTTTCTTGGTTTTGTCTAGTTTTCCCTACTGTATCAAAAGCTATCCTAGGAACACAAGATATTACTCTGAATAAGGTTACTGAATATTGAACTAAGCTGTGCTTACTTGGTTAACATTTACTATGGATACTAAAGTTTTCTTGGAATATTGAAATGACAGAGACTTTCAAAGAGATACCACGGTAACAACTTAAGTGTGTTTGCGGAGCAGGTGAAAAATTTCAATGAGATGTATTCTAGAAATAATTGCCTAAAGCACATTATCTTTTCAGCCTATTGCTTGAAAATGTGCATATCTGTATCATCATAAAAACTGTCACTTTATCATTTTTTTCAAGATAAAATTGCATTTTCTATTCTGTCATTGAAATGGAAAAATCACCCAAGGGACTGGTTAGAGAAGGCTGTTCAAGAGTTTTGTTCAAATTTGTGTTTAAAAAACACAGACTTTTGAACATGGTTAGCAATGAACTGGAACAGATCATGCTGAGGAAAAGATTAGTTGGGATACACTGATTTTCCAGACTCTAGACTATACCAAAAATTCAATTATAAATCTAATTACAACTTTAATTGTTAAACAATCAACCAGATTATTTTTTGTTGCTGGCTGTTTTGTTTCCTGCTGACTCATAAGCAGGTGCACCTGCAGGTGTAAACTTTGCCATCACCATGTGGCCTAATCAGCCCTGCCCTTTCCTACTTTCTGTATTACTTTTTACACATCTTAAGCTACAAAATCTGCAAAAGCTGAGGTACAAACCATACATTTCTATGTTGGGGCATAAAACTGGAGAAGGATTCGTAGCAGCAAGGGCAGATGTTTCATGCCAGCAATCCCACAGTAGGTTTGACTGTATAGTAGTAATTCCAGATATTCCTCAAAAATGACTCCGTGATTAGATACATTTGGGAGATTTTACAGACTACAGCGCTTTTAGAGACTTGAAAACACATTACAATAATAATAAGTCTAATAGTTTTATTGTAAAGAAATCTGTAGTGTAGCTTAGTTGGATTCTCCATTTCCTTAACAAATTTACTGCAGATACTTTCGTAAATGTTAGCAAATAATGGCCTGAGGAATTAAAGAGAATGGAAGGGGGAAAAAAAGAAGATTAAGGCTTTCAGGAATGCCTGTACCCAAAAGGAAGCAGTGAGGGTATTCAATAATCATATGGAGGGGTATGCACGTATATAAGTCACAATCTTTGTAAATATACAGGTGGTGTCACTGCTCATTACTCAAGTGTCAGGGAAAAAAAGTTAATTACCTGACACATTTCCAGCAGACAGAGCTATTTTCGCATTTAAAAGAGTGACCATCTCACTTTTAACTTATTTAAAAATAGTCCACATTTATACTCCTCAACTCTAACACTCAGATGATTTGCTCTCAAAAAACATAATATTCCAGAGATTCACTTTTTTTAATTCTCACTAAAAAATTTAGGAACTGAGTGGCTGCTGATAGGCAAATAAAAGTGCAACACAAGGCAAATAAAAGTGCAACACAATTTTTCATACAAGACACATCTCTCAAATGAAATTGTATGGTACCGAAATTTACAATGCTAGCAGTTTGAAGTAAATGCGATAACACTTTAAAGTGGCATTACAAGATTTATTTTTACATACTTAAAATTCAAAAACTCTTCAGAGAATTCTAAAAATAGAAAATGTTTACTTTAGGAGCACTCATCTATGTTTTGGTTCAACACTAAACTATAAAAGAATTCATGAAGCATACCTAATATGTGGTTCTTAGAGTCTGCTTTGTAAATACAATTTTCAAGTGGTAAAAAATGCAAACAGTCCTCAATTATCAAGATTAGGTGCAGATATTATCTCATGGATGATCTATAACCACTGAAATTTGTCAAACATCACACTGTTTTAGATATTTATTTATTCTGCAGCACTCATTCCAACAGAATTTTGCTTGATGATAGAAATTCTCTGTAAAGCCATATTGGCTATTAAACACTTCAAATATACTGGTATGGCTGCCTTTTAAATTTTATTTCATTTTAATTAATTAAGTTAAATAGCCATATATGGCTAGTGGCTATCATATTGGACAGCACAGCTCTAGCCCTTCTAACTCAGTAGACGCGGTAGACGTGGTGAGATTTTGTCCAGATGTTCCACTGTGATGCCCCATCCTGTCAAGAGACAGCCTGTTGTCTCAGCTGCTGTGAGTTCTGTCAGCAGATAGCCTCCCGCTGTTAAGATTTTCAGGGCTTGCCTCAGTCATCCAGTCTTCACACAATGGCACAACATTCTGGGGGAGGCACACTTGCAATGACTGATTGCAGAAGGGCCATAGAGACTGGGCCATTGGGACCACCAGTGAACAAGTCTGATAGGTCGTATCTTCAGGTGTGGTTTGACTGTTCCAATAACACAAAGTGGAACACAAAGGGAGTTCCATTTGTCCCTTTATCCAATCCTGCTGTGCTCCCTGTTTTCCACAGGTATTGATCATTAATAAAACCCTTGCAAACCAAACTTGCTCTCAGTACCTGCTTCTGGACAATCTGACCATTGTCAGTCTCTAAGAACTGATGTGAGGCCGGGCGCGGTGGCTCACGCTTGTAATCCCAGCACTTTGGGAGGCCGAGGCGGGCGGATCACGAGGTCAGGAGATGGAGACCACGGTGAAACCCCATCTCTACTAAAAATACAAAAACTTAGCCGGGCATGGTGGCGGGCGCCTGTAGTCCCAGCTACTCAGAGAGGCTGAGGCAGGAGAATGGCGTGAACCCAGGAGGCAGAGCTTGCAGTGAGCCAAGATCACGCTACTGCACTCCAGCCTGGGTGACAGAGCAAGACTCCGTCTCAAAAAAAAAAAAAAGAACGGATGTGTAGTGATTTATAGAATAACTTTCAAGTGGGGAAAAAAACTCCAACAAAGTACAAATGCATATTTATAGTATGCTGCATTTTATGTAAAATCAAAGGATAAATAAGAAGAATATGTGTATATGCTTATTTCCTACAAAAAGAAACACAGAATAGACAAACCATAAATAAATAAGATAGATTTCTTATAGGGGGTAGGTGAAGTGAGGTGGTAGATTGAGGAAGAAAGATAAACAAATGAATAGGTACATTGATCATAATGAGAGCCATGTCTCTCACTGTTGGTGAGGGGAGTTACAAATAGGGAAGAGGGAAAAAGGAGAATAAACCTTATACATGCTGGGTTGGAACTGAACTACCAATATCTATAAGTACAGATTTCTACCTCTACTATCTATCTATCTATCTATCTATCTATCTATCTATCTATCTATCTATCTATCTATCTATCTAATCTACCTAATCTAGCTTTGTCCATTGAGAGGACTTAAAACACGCAACAACAGTCAATAGGTCTAGCACCTAGATATTGATTCTAAATATCTTTTTCTACGAAAAGGAACTAGAGATTTTTGGAGAAATGGCTGACTCTAGGTAACATTGTGCTGTGTCAGAAAGTAAGCATGCATTCAAAAGATGATGCAGACATACAAAGATGTCACAATATTGGACAATTTTTTATTGTTATTTCTTAATGATACATGATATTTATACATATATATGGGGATTCATGTGATATTTTGTTACATGCATAGAATGTATAATGATCCAGTCAGGGTATTTAAGGCAACTATTACCTTGAGTATTTACTATTTCTATACATTGGGAACATTTCAAGTCCTCTTTTCTAGCTATTTTGAAATATAAAATACATTGTCGTTAACTATAATCACCCAACACTGATATTGAATGTTAGAATTTATTCCTTCTATCTAACTACATATTTGTACCAACTGACCAACCTCTCTTCATCCCCCCGGCGCCCACCACACCTCTACCCACAGCCTCTGATATCTATCATTCTACTCTCTATCTCCATGATATAAACTAATTTTTTAGCTCCTACATGAGTAAGAACATGCATATTTGTATTTCTATGCCTTGTTTATTTCACATAACATACTGACCTCCAGTTCCACCAATGTTGCTGCAAATGACATGATTTCATTTCTTTGTTGGCTAAATAGTATTCCATTGTTCATATACACTACATTTTATTTATCCAAGAACCTTGAGGATAAGCTATCTTCCTTACAGCCACCACCTGGGGCTGAAGCACATGCTCCCTAGCCACCTACCTACAGCTACTATTACTGAAAGAAGCCCTACCTTCACCAGAAATAGGGCTGCAACACAGCTGCTGCTGCCCAATCCACATTTGATGGTATCTGAGCACATCTCTTGGGGACCTGAGATCAGATTCACCCAACCTGCCACCAACACCACAGCTGACATCTACCTGTACACAACATCTGCAGGCCAGAGGACTGGCCCATTGAAGCTACCACCAGCACCAGCACAAAGAGAGGTCTATCCTGCCACTGCTACTGCCATTGTCCACACCATGCCCACTGCCTGGGGGCTACATGCCCAGCCCACCAATGCCACCACTAGCACCCAAGCAAGCCTGAAAGCCCAAGAATTGACCTGTAAAGACATATATAAAATGAAAGTAAAGGGATATATTATTACATATTGATAAAGGGGTCAATTCAGCAAGAAAATGTAACAATTGTAAACATATATGCACCCAATACCAGAGTGCCCAGCTATATAAAGCACGCATTATTAGATCTAAAGGGAGAAACAGACTCCAGTACAATAATAGTTGGGGACTTCAACACCTCACTCTCAGCAAACAGATAATCTAGACAGAAAATGAACAAACATTGGACTTAAATTGCTCTTTGAAACAAGCTGACCTAATAGACATTGACAGAACATTTCATCTGACAGCTACAGAAAACACATTCTTCTCATCAGCATTTAGAAAATTTTCCATGACAGACTATATGTTAAGGCACAACACAAGTCTCAACAAATTTAGAAAAGTCAAAATCACAGCCAGGTGTGGTGACTCACATCTACAATCTCAGCATTTGGGGAGGCCAAGGCAGGAGGATTGTTAGAGCCCAGGAAGTTGAGACTAGACTGGGCAACATAGGGAGACCTTGTCTCTACAAATAATAAAAAAATATTAGCCAGGCATGGTGGCACATCCCTTTGGTCCCAGCTACTCGGGAGGCTGAGGTGGGAGGATGGCTTTTGCCTTGAAGGTTGAACTGTAGTGTGTCTGTTTTTATACCAATACCATATTGTTTTGTTTACTATATGCTTGTAATATAGTTTGAAGTCAGGTACTGTAATGTCTCCAGGTTTCTTCTTTTTGTTCAGGATTGGATTGGCTATTTGGGCTCTTTTATTGTCCCCTTCAAATATTATAAATGTTTTTTCTAATTCTGTAAAAACAATGACATTGATAGGGATTGCATTGAATCTGGAGATTGATTTGGGCAGTTTGGTCATTTTAAGAATATTAATTACTCTGGTCCATGAGCACAAGATGTCTTTCCATTTGTTTGTGTCCTCTTCAGTTTATTTCGTCAGTATTTTGTAGTTTTCTTTGTTGAGGTCTTTAATTTTCTTGGTTAAATTTATTCCTAGATCTTTTTCGAAGCTATTGTAAATGGGATTGCCTTTTTGATTTCTATCACAGCTTGTTTGTTGTTGATTTATAGGAAGCCTGCTGATTTTGTATGTTGATTTTGTATCCTGCAACTCTACTGAATTTATCAGATCTAAGATTTTTGAGTTTTATTAGCTATGAGACCATGTCATCTGCGAAGAGGGACAATTTGACTTCTTCTTTTCCAATTTGGATGTCTTTTTATTTATTTCTTTTGCCTGACTGCTCTGGTTAAGACTTCCAGTACTATGTTGAATAGGAGTGGTGAAAGTGGACATCCATGTCTTTTTCCAGTTCTCACAAGAAAGGCTGTTAGCTTTTCCCCATTTAGTATGGTATTAAGTATGGGTTTGTCATATATAGCCTTTATTATATTGAGGTATATTCCTTTTAATCCTACTTTGTTCAGAATTTTTATCATGATGGAGTGTTGAATTTACCAAATGCTTTCTGTATCCATTGGGGTGATCATATGTTTTTGTCTTTCATTCTATCAATGTTTATCATGTATATCATGTTTATTGATTTGCATATGTTGTATCATCTTCCTGATGTACTGTTGAATTTGGTTTGCTAGTATTTGGTTGATGATTTTTTGTGTCTGTGTTCATCAGGGATATTGATCTGTAGTTTTTTCTTGTTGTTGCATTCTTGCCTGGTTTTGGTATCAAGGTAATGCTGGCATGATAGAATGAGATACGAAGAATTTCTTCCTCTTCAATTTTTTGGACTAGTTTGAAGACAATTGGTGTTAATTCTTCTTTGAAAGGTTAGTAGAATTCAGCAGTGAAGCCATCCCACCCTAGGTTTTTTTGTTGTTGTTGGAAGACTTTTTATTACTGACTCAATTTTATTACTTGTTATTGGTACGTCCAGGTTTTCTATTTCTTCCTGATTCAACCTTTGTAGATTGTATGTGACCAAAATTTATCCATTTTCTCTCAGGTTTCCAGATTGTTAGTGTATAGTTGTTCATAATAGTCCCCCTGATCTTTTGTATTTATGTGGTTTCAGTTGTAATGTCTTTTTTCATTTCTGATTTTGTTTATTTGGGCCTTAACTCCTTTTTATTTGTTAATCTAATTAGTAGTTTATCTATTTTATCTTTTCAAAAAGCCAACTTTCTGTTTATTGCTGTTTTGTATTTTTTCAAGACTCTAGTTCCCTTAGTTCTACTCTGATATTTTATTGTTTATTTCATTCTACTAAGTATGGGTTTGGCTTATTCTTGCTTTTCTAGTTCATTGAGATGGATCATTAGACTGCTTACTTGAAATCTTTGTATTTTTTTTTCATATAGGTGTTTTTGCTATGAAATTCCCTCTTAGCACTGCTTTTGCTATATCTCATAGGTTTTGGTATGTTGTGTTTCAATTTTCATTTGTTTCAATATATTTTCCCTCCTTAACCTGATGGTCATTTAGGAGCATGTTGTTAATTTCCATGTATTTTTATAGCTTCCAAAATTCCTCTTGTTATTGATTTCTAGTTTTATTCCATTGTGGTCTGAGGAGATACTTGATATGATTTCAATTTTTTTTTTTAAGACAGAGTCTAGCTCTGTAACCAAGGCTTACGTGAAGTACTGTGATCATGACTCACTACAGTTCAACCTTCAAGGCTCAAGTGATCCTCCCACCTCAGCCTCCCAAGTAGCTGGGACCAAAGGCATCTGCAAAATGAAGCCAGTTACTGCTGTCTTGTTGAAGCAACCATACAAGGTAAAAAATAAGAAGTGCTACAGAATTTTTAAACTAATCATATTATTATTTCAATAGTTTCTATATTCATTAAGATAGAAACATTAGTAAATCTTTTTTTTTTAGCAGTGGATTTTATCATCCTCAGAATTCGTCATAGATTTTTTTGGAAACTTTGGTTCTTAAACAAAACAAACTGATTGTCTCTATTGATCGAGTACACATTTAATTTAGAGTGCTCCCAATACAATTATAAGTACAAAACATTCTAAATGATAAATTTAGTATATAGTACACTGGTTTTTTATGAACAATAACCACTCAAAAATGTTCTCTGTAGGCTATAATCCTAGACATTCAAACAATCAATTGCAAATTTCCCTCTGTGGAGCCAAGAGAACTTATGTCGCCAAAATTATTTTTCAAAGCAAAATTTAGACTTTTGAAAGGAGCAGTTTGAATTTAAACAATCTTTTCAAGACGTTATGAATAAACTTTCAGAAAAATTTTGCTGCTTAACAATGAGCCACTCCATAAGTGGTTCTAAGAATCAAGTTGAATAATATTACATGTAAATCTGAAGCCTGCAGAGCACGTATAAGAACCACCAGACACTTACAGTGAAATAGTAAGAATTCAGACACTTTATTTTCCCCAACCAAGTGACAAGGCATTTCATGCTGTGAATATCTAACACTTTGCTTTGACAACTAGGCACATATTTACATTTTCTGCCATTCTAGTCAGGGAATGGTTCAACACTGTCTCAGTTGATTTAGTGCCAGCTCAAGTCAGTTTTCCAATATTTGTCCAGGTAACTGGACCAGGAATACCTGGTGATGACTTGTCACAAATTACAGTGATATTCTTTATTCTTTGAACAGTTTTGTTTGGCAGGAGTGATGTTGAACAGACAGTAGATAAACAACACAGAGATCCACTGAATTGTAACACTGGGAATATTAAATAAACTGTTTCATTTGGTACATTTCCCTAGAATAGAGCCACTGAAAAGAATTTTCTCTCCAGAATTTAAAACAAATAAAAAGGAAAAAAAGGGTTGTAGCAGACAGACAGAGAGAGGGACATAGATACAAAGCTTTAAATCAGGATGGATTTCTGAAAATGGTACATAAGGAAATTCAAGTCTAAGTCAAGACAAACAATTAACTGGTAGTAAATAGATTACCAGTTACCTGGAGGTATTAACTAAAATTAAAATCAACACTGTAGTCAACACAGAATTCAAAAGATAAATTATCAAAGAAAGTATATGGAAGAAAAGGATTTGTTATTCCTAACACTATTTTCAGTTCTTCAGATTTCAGACAATCTTACTGCTTAGAAATTTGGAAAGGGTTTTCTTTTCCATGTTTCAACATAGACCAAATGGAATTACTCCTTAAAGATAACCTATTTTTTACTTTCGTATTTTTTATGCTTACCTCATATCTTTCTGATTTTCTGTTTGTTTTGGGTCTTACCCTATGTAGCTGATTTATGATTTTAGGCTGAATACAACTCCAACCACAACCTATCACTGGTATTATGACTAGATATGTAAATATCAATTTGTATGCCCCATTTACGTGAGTCTTTGGCTAAAATGCAGGATTCTTGTGCTTCAAGACTGAGAATTGATTTTTTGCTATATAAACACTAAAGTCTCTTAGAATTCCAGAAATATATGGTCCTGGGAAATCAGATTTGTTCTGATCACAGTTTAGTGTAGTTGAAATACTTATAGCAAGTTGGTGAAACCAGTCATAGGGGGTCAGAATATGCCACCCCCAAATATGCCACTTTAGCATAAAGATTACTTTGCGCTGAAGATAACTGAGAAATAGAAGATGCTCGCCGTGCCCCACAAAACACTCTCTGCCTCCCCGGCAATTTACAAAAAGTCAGGGTTAGACTTCTAATGGAGACTCTTATTAACCCAGAGGGGCAGAGGAAAAGGAACTACATTACAAACCTTACTCAAACAAAACTTTTATCTTTCATTAACTTCCCCCATATATTTATCTTCCCATAGTTTGCTACCCCTGAAAGGCTAAATCTCTTTTTTTTTTGTCTTGTTACTTCTCTACACGTTTATTGTTCTTTCTTAAGATATTATATAAGAGCTAAGTTCTAACAACCCTGAGTTACCCATCACTGAATTTCTCCTATATGTATGTGTGCTGGATTTTAATTTATGCAAATTTTACCTTGAAAAATACTGGTGTTGTGGGGAACGTACAGATAAAAAACAAAAATGGTAGAAATGCAGACAGTTGAGGCAGGGTGCGGTGGCTCACACCTGTAATCCCAGCACTTTGGGAGGCCAAGGTGGGCGGATCGCAAGGTAAAGAGATCCAGACTAGCATGGCTAACATGGTGAAACCCCATCTCTACTAAAAATACAAAAAATTAGCCGGGCGTGGTGGCGGGCGCCTGTAGTCCCAGCTACTCGGGAGGCTGAGGCAGGAGAATGGCATGAACCCAGGAGGTGGAGCTTGCAGTGAGCCAAGATCGCGCCACTGCACTCCAGGCTGGGTGACAGAGCAAGACTCTGTCTCAGAAAACAAAACAAAAAAAAAAAAAAAGAATGAAAGAAATGTAGACAGTTGATAAAGCTGGGTGAGGCATATGGTATGTTCATTATTTGACTCTGTTGACTCTGTTTATATTAAAAACCAAACAAAGTTAAAAACTACCTCCTTGTATTTTGGGTTGTTCTAAATTACTTCTTTACAGCTTATCACCCGTAAATTGGTGAATAAAACAAAGTTCTTGAATTGAAAAAAGGTAGTTTTAGATTAGTCCCTCTAATAATCATTTCCTATGATTTGGATGTGTACCCCACAGCTCATGTGTTGGAAACTTGATCCCCAAAGTAACCATGTTGAAAGGTGCCACCTTTAAGAGGCGATTGGATCATGAAGTATTCTCACACATGGATTAATGCTGTTATCATGAGAGCAGGTGAGTTATTTTGAGGGACATGTTATGAAAGTGAGTTTGGCCCTTTCTTGCTCTCATGGATGCTGTCTTACCATTCTGCCTTCCACCACTGGATGAAATGACTAAAGACCTTGCCAGATGTGAGCCCCTTGACCTTGGACTGACCAGCCTCCTGAACTGTAAGAAACAAATCTCTGCTCTTTATAAATTACTCAGTTTCAAGTACTCCATTATAGCAACACAAAATGGACTAAGAAAACTGAAATCAGAAGTGTGGTTCTTGCTATAACAAATTCCTAGAAATGTGGACGCAGCTTTGGAAGTGGATAGTGGGTAAAGGCTGGAAGAACTTAAAGGAACAGGCTAGAAAAAGCCTAAATTGTTGTGAGCAAATCTAGGATTATTAACAGCAATTCTGGTGAGGTCTTTAAAAAAAGACAAGAGCTGTAGGGAAATCTGTATCTTCCTAGAGATTACTTAAATGGTCATGATCAGAATGTTAACAGAAATACGGACAGTAAAGGCCATTCTGATAAGGTCTCAGGCAGAAATGAGGAACAATATACTGGAAACTGAAGTAAACGACATCGTTGTTACAAAGTGCCAATGAATTTGACTGAATTGTGTCCATGCCCTAGGGCTTTATGGAACGTAGAATTTAAAAACAATAAACAAAGTTAACTGGCAGAAAAATATGTCTAAGCAGCAAAGTGTTCAAGGTGCTACATGGCTTCTTTTGACTGTTTACAGTAAAATGAAAGAAGTGAAAAATATTTTACAATGGAATTTTTAATTAAAAGAGAAGTAGAACAGAAAAATTTGGGAAATTGCAACCTTGTCATGTAAAAAATGAAAAAGTATTTTTAGGAGAAGAAAGAAAGGGTGCCGCTATTTGATAAGAACATTAGTATGGATAAAAAGAAGCCAGACGCTATTCGTCAAGGCGATGGCAGAATAAAGCCATTTCAGAGATTCTATATATGCTAAACTTGCAACTACTTTAGGAAGTTTAGATTATTTTAGAATAAAAAGTAGAAAAAAAGCATGTTGATACTCCTTACAACTCTTGCTAGCTATGACTGAATTCTGTATTTATGAAATGACCTGGGGCAAGAAAATGTTGAGTAATGGTGCCAACCAACTTACCAGCTTACCAACTTAGGTTAGAGCACTCGTACAGAGTCTGTTTTTGGTAGCATTGCAGCCCATTGACTTGCTACAGTGAGTTAACTGCCAAACTCAGCTTCCTGAAGCTTGGCAATTATAATACAGGACGGTGAGTGTATTTGCAAATGAGAGAGCTGACTGGTGTTTAAGGTGATGTTTAGAAATTGCAGATAGATGCCTACTAATTCTAACTTAAAATTGTAACAATAAGACATGGGACTGTACAAAGTACAGATCTGTGAGATCCCAGAGAAAATTTACATGGATTATTAAAGGAATACTTTTGTAGTATATAGAAGAAAAAGCAATAATCAGTAGTTGCAACAAAATTCATGTTATAATTCATATGTGATTCAATTTGCTTCCTTCTCGTAGGAAGTTGCTAATTAATTGGTAAAGTTAACACAGAATAGGCAGCTGGATTTGAGTAAGATAACTAGAAAATTCTTTTGTGATTTTTTGGGGAAAAAAACAAAAAATATTGGCAGAACACGTAAATAATTACATAATTTTTTGGGTTAGTTTAATTACTGACTGAACTGTCATGGTTAATGGGTCAGTATCACCCTGGAAGAAGATTCAAAGAGCTTTTTCCTCAGCCAAGTTGAACGAACAGAATATCCGTCAATGACACATTGGACAGAAATTCAATGATGCGGTGAGCATCTGCCAAAATCACAGTTGTTTTCTCTCCCTCACATGATCCCTACTATCATGAACACAGCTATCTAGGAAAAAGAAAGATATTTGCTGCAAAGTAGCCATCTCTGTACTTCCAGTGATTGGCCCATCACCCAATGAGGTCCCTTCTTTTAAGACAGCCAGAAAACCACATTAAATCCATTCTTCTTTAGCATCTTTTCTTACTACTTTACTCACCTAACTTGATCATGTGTACCTCTAAACCCTGGACTTAAAGTTATCACAGCTGCCCCAAAGCAGCAGACAGTTCATGCTCCTGGGTATTTGTACACGCTATTGGCTTACCTGGAGTACCTGTCACACCTGGTGTTAATTTGTCTTATCAGTCAATAAACAATAACACATAAAATACATTTCTGTCTGTTCATCATGCTGTAATTTGTTGAGATAAAAATACATTATAGTCTAAATCCAATTTATACCAACAAATTAGTAGTCTATAATTTTGAGAAGATAAAAAATAAATTGCTTTTTAAAACAATAAGATGGGATGATAAGAATTATTTGACATCACTATTCCTGATAGATAGCATTTACTTATAACTTGAAACCTTGTAATGCTTACTTACAAGTATAATAATGAACAACAAACTTACCGACACTTGGGTAACCAGGCGTAGAAGGGTCTCCTCCTGGATTCAGTGACACCATGAAGGTATCATGGCTAGGATTCACAGTCTTTGGCAAATCACAAGGATCAATATACAGAAGAACACCTCCAAATCCAGCCTTTTCCAATGAGGAAAGCTAAAAGAGGGAAGCAAGCTATTAAAAAATATTATCATGCACATTAAAAGTTCATATAGTGCCATTTTGCCAGTGTGGCTATGATAAGATGACTCTTTTTCTAGTTTTTTTTTTTGTTTTTTTGTTTTTTGTTTTTTTGAGATGGAGTCTCGCTCTGTCGCTCAGGCTGGAATGCAGTAGCGTAATCTCAGCTCACTGCAACCTCCACCTCCCAGGTTCATGCCATTCTCCTGCCTCAGCCTCCCAAGTAGCTGGGACCACAGGCGCCTGCCACCACACCCAGCTAATTTTTTGTATTTTTAGTAGAGATGGGGTTTCACCGCGTCAGCCAGGATGGTCTTGATTGCCTGACCTCGTGATCCACCCGCCTTGGCCTCCCAAACTGCTGGGATTACAGGCGTGAGCCACCACACCCGGCCTTTTCTTTTAAAATAAGCAGATCTTTTAGATTTCTATCAAGCCCAGAAGCTTTTTCTACTGGCCTTTTTTTTTCCTCTTTCTTTTTTCTCCTGTTTTTCTCTATCTCTACCAGCATTGCTATAATGTCTACATTTTATTTCAATTGTCTATTCATGGAATTCCTCACTCTCTGATTTTTAACTAAGTGGATTTTAACTTTCTACTTTTTTTGGATTAATAGAGGATCTACCATACATAATGTTCTTATTTTAAAAGGAGAGTTGTTGTGACCATTACGTCTTTCCCTAAAGCAGAAATCACCCGCAGTATTGTAACATATTTTTTCCAGGGCTGAGCCTGTCACACCAGTCATTAAAATGTTGAAATACTGCCATGCTGTTTAGAAAATAGCCACTGTCCTGAACCTCCTGACAGCCCCCAGTATACTAGTCATCTTGGTCTCTGCGTGGAGGTACCAGCCAGACCTCCCAGATATAGCAACTGAGGAATTTACATGTAACCTTATGGGGGTCTCCTTCTGAAAGATTAGCCCTTGTTCTGCCCCCGTCGTTAAATGTTTTGAAAATAGACCCTGTCATTTGAGACATATTTAACGTAAAGATTCCTCTCTGTTCCTTGGTAAGCACACAATAGATAAGTATGATGGAACAGAAGAACTTGACAATATACTAAGTTTCTTTTTATTTTAACTCTTTAAATTGATTTTTTTTGTGAAGAGCTTATTCATTTTAGTCATCTTAGTATGACTTACCTGATATGAAAAACAATAATCATGATTTGCTAATTGTATTAGTTTTTCAAGAGAGAGGAAAAGTAATTAGAGAACATAAAGATAATAAAGGAGAACATGACTGAAGGTCATATTCAATATAGGCAGTCACTGCTCATTGTGTGACTTTAGTTAACACCCATACTTCACTCCCCAATTACTGCTTATGTTGCTTATTGACTTTTGCAGCGGAGTAAGCAAGGCAGCACCACTCGCTGAGGACAGGGATTGTGCTTATCTTCTCTATCATTGTACACTTTGCACTTGGCAGGCTTTCAAGAGTATTGCTAAATGAGAAAATGAATGAGACAGATGCAGGCTAGGCACAACAGCTATTTTTATTTTTATTTTTTGAAACACAGTCTCGCCCTGTCGCCCAGGCTGGATTGCAGTGGTGCAATCTCGACTCACCACAACCTCCACCTCCCAGGTTCAAGCCATTTTCCTGCCTCAGTCTCCCAAGTAGCTGGGATTACAGGCGCGCACCACCATGCATGGCTAATTTTTGTATTTTTAGTAGATACGTGCTTTCACCTTGTTGGCCAAGCTGGTCCCAAATTCTTGACCCCAAATGATACTGCCACCTCGGCCTCCCAAAGGGCTGGGATTACAGGCGTGAGCCACCGTGCCCTGCCCAGCAATTCTTAAAGAAAGGAGAGCCCTGAGAAAATATTTGGGAAGCCCTCCTATTAGGAAAAATAAAACATAATTGCACATATAGCATGAATTTAAAACAATGTGCCAAAAATAGAAACAGACATTGAATTTAAGTATGCCACAATCATGGCATTTTTTCTAGTGCTTTAAAAATGCTCTTCCAATTTTTGGTGTAATGAACAGCATGTATTGTTTTTATGATTAAATAAAGTAACACTGAGAACCTAAGTAAAACATAAATGACTAATTTCTCTTCTATAACAACCATGCATAGCAGACTTTTGTCATTATTTTCCCTTCAGTGTTTTAGTAGAAAGGAGGGAAGAATTTAAGGAGAAATGGGGAATGAGAAAAGGAAAAAGAGCAAAGAATGTGTGAATGAGAGAGCCACATTTAAGACTTACTCTTCAAATCCTCACCCCCACCCATGTGGGGGAGGGAGAGTCTAATGTTTACATGCAGAAATAGAATGTAACTCTGCAATTAAAAGGGAAACATGGATGAATCTCAAAAGCATCATGCTAAATGAAAGAAGCCAGACTAAAAAAGCTGTTTCCTGTATAATTCCATGTACATGACATTCTTGAAAAGTTGAAACCCTAGGAACAGAAATCAGATCAGTGATTGCTAGAGAGCAGTTGGGGAGAGTAGTTTAATTACAAAGGTGAGGAGGGGATTTTGAGGGAGATGGAAATATTCTGTATCTTGACTGTAGTGGTTGTTACATTCATCATACATCATACACACATCACCTTAAAATGGTTAATTTTACTGTATGCAAAATATGCCTCAATAGACAACAAAAAAAATCTGTAAATAAATGAATGTACATACTGCAAAATGTTAAGAGTGGCATTCTGTAGGTGGGAATATTGTTCATTTTTATATCTTCTTTCAGTATTCTGTATTAGTTTTTAAATAAATAAAAACTAACAAGTCTTTTGAGGGAAAAATATAAAAACTTCACTGGACAGAAAGTTTCTAAATATTAACAAATTACCTTTTATTACTAAAGTAATTCATGATCATTACAGAGAAAAACGTGTAGGCAAAGGAAAAAAAAGTTCCATCATTTTATCTGTCAGGAAATAGTTAATGTTAACTTGATGGGGTGTCTAGACCCTTTTACTAGTGTTTATGAACACACATAAATACACTAAAACAAAGTCAAACCACATCATAAATGCTACTCTGCAATCTCTTTTCATTTGCTTATCAGTACAAAATAAACATTTGTCTATGTTGATAAATACAATTTTATATAATTTAAATTGCCATATACTGTTAAATTTACATATATAATATAAATACTACTATATAGAGAGGCATAAATGTTATTTAACCAATCCCTGTTAGTCATATAACAGTTGTTAATTTTTAATTTGTTAATTAAAATAATTTTAAACTCTTCATAATTTTTCAATATTATATGCAATAAACATGCTTGTAGCAAAATCTCTGCAGCAATATCTATTTTCATGAAATATATTTCCACAGGTGGAATTTCCAGGTTAAATCATTCATTATTTTATGATTTTTGATAAGCTATTTTCCCTTTAGAGGAGCTAAGTTATAGTCTTACTAGCTATATATGTTTTCACTTCCCTTCACTCTAACCAACAATTAACATTATTTCTTTTTAAGCAATATTTACCGATGTACCCAAAAATAATTTGTCAAAAACATATATTTTAATTGCAAGTCAAGTTAAACCTATTTCTGTATGATTTGGGCTATTTACATGTTTTTTGAGAATTACTTGCTTGTGAAAAACTATTTTTAAGATTTCTGGGCCACTTATCCATCTACAACAACATATTGGGTGTCACTTTTTTGAAAGTAAAACACTGGAATTGGGATATGGAGAGAAGTAGGACAAGTTCTCTGAACATCTAAGGAAGTTCAGTTTACCAGCAGGATGGCCAAATATTTCTATCTTGAGTGCTAACTCCAATTAACTGGGAAAGTATAGCTGTCTAGGGAGGGATTGTGAGGTCAGGTTCAGGGTCATTGCAAAAGTTGTTCTATGAGTGATGTCTTCCACAAGCAGAGGAAAGGGATATGGGAATCCACAATTTTTTTTTTTTTCATGTGCTAACCCTGCTTTAGTGGGATAATCAAAATATCCTCAAGAACTCCTTCTGTAAAGGTAAGTACAATAACTATTTGACTGTTTAATTTTCATGAAACCTAGTGTTTTAGAGCTAAGTCAAAAGTAACATGCTAGAATTGCCAATTGTGTCTCTTCTAAGTATATGTTATGACCCCTTTTATAATCAATATAGACCATGAATTTTTCTATAGCTGATGGCCTATAATTAAGCAATAGGGTGTAATCATATACTATTTTTGGCTAGAGTTGATTACTCACCCACAGCCCTGAAGGGATAGAGCCCAATATGTGACTTAGCTCCCTCTTCCACTGTATGCCTGAAATGGTTTGACCTGAGGTGAACACCTGTTCAATGCTGTCAAATTTGGTTACTGATGCCATCTGTCACTGGCCATCATAGTGCTCTTAATTTAGAAATATGACACTTAATTTCAGAAATTATCTATTTTTGGATTTCCAGTGAAGTTGGTAAAAAAAGACACTGCCTATAATACCAAACAAATGAGAAGTGTTCCTCTGTATTGCTAATGACATTTTGAACATGCTGAGGTTGGGGTTGTCTAAAATGTTTAGAAAAAATATGCTACTCTGGAAGGATTATATTTTTTAAAATGCATTCAAAGACAAGCCTACATAAAAGGGGTGAAGCCTGCTGTCTCTGGGCTATCTGCTTCAGCTGGTGGCAGATTGTCCCTTGGCAAAAGTATTTAGTCCTGCTCAGTACCTCTTAGGGTTTGAGATAGTTTAAGATATAGAATGATGACTACATGGGGGTCTAATTCCTGAAAAATGGGGTCAAGCCTTAGGCCAAGACTTCTTGACATTGAACTTCAACTATCCCTGATTTATCTCTCTCAAATATCTATACGTGATAGGCTGGGGGTCCTTTGCCATGCTCAACCACGTAACCACCTTGCTCATGGTATAGAAACTATGAGCCTTTTGATGGAAACTGTTGACAAAAAAGGAGCAGACAGTCAGAGAAAATGTAGATAAGGGTGGGCAAAAGAGGGAATACCGTGCACAGATCCAGGTCCCGCTGTACTCCTTTTACTTGAACTGGGTAAGATTTACCTCCCTTTCTTTGACAAGGCTTCTGTTACTTGAAAATATATCAATCATAACCAAGAGAGGTAAAAAATCATTAGTATGGGAAACAATTCAGAAATTTGGTACCAACCTTGACACTAAATAGCTGTGTGACAACTTATATAATTTTTCTATGCCTTGGTTTCATCATCCACAGAATGCAAAGATTGATTTATATTGCTCCCAAAGATCCTTTGTGCTCTAAATGAAAAACCATGTAGTCTAACTCAATGATTTTGTTAAATGTTTATAAAGACATTCATTGCATTTCAAAATATAGGGCCATATATGAAATTTGCTTTTAAACTGTTGGTGAGGAATATATTCTCCCCCCAAAACATCAAAATTTCTATTGTTAAAAAAGCCTTAAAATAGTGTTATGATGTGGTTTATGAGAATATGTAGTATGAACATTTTACTTTTGCATTAAACTTCTTTTAGCCACAATATAAAGAAAACTGAAATATTTAGAATCTACCCATTAAAATCCTTCCGAGTAAATAAACTATTCCTTTCTTCCTTTTCAGCTCTAATTTTATACTAGAAAATGCTAATTTTATTTTTCAAAACTATTTCACAGTATTTATAGCCTAAAATATGCTGCTGCATGTATATGACAATTGCATAATCACGCAGGGTTAAATGAACACTGTTAAAACAGCTTTTAACGTTCTGTTTATATTGGGAATAGTTCTACCCTAAAAGTTCTTCCAAAAGTATTTTATTCCCAGGAGAGAATTTAAATATTACATAAATTTATTAACATGTTTATTCAAAATGTCCTTTCCTGATAATTACTAATCCTTCCATAGTTAATGATTCTTCCTGAAAAATATATAAATATTTCACATTACATTTTCAATGAATACAGGGATCATTAAACAAACCTCCTTGGCCGGGCGCGGTGGCTCACACTTGTAACCCCAGCACTTTGGGAGGCCGAGGAGGGCGGATCACGAGGTCAGAAGATCGAGACCACGGTGAAACCCCGTCTCTACTAAAAATACAAAAAAAAAATTAGCCAGGCGTGGTGGCAGGCGCCTGTAGTCCCAGCTACTCGGAGAGGCTGAGGCAGGAGAATGGCGTGAACCCGGGAGGCGGAGCTTGCAGTGAGCCGAGATTGCGCCACTGCACTCCAGCCTGGGTGACAGAGCGAGACTCCATCTCAAAAAAAAACAAAAACAAAAACAAAAAACCTCCTTTACATATGCCTCCCACCCTCTTTTATTTAGCTCAAAGAATCACTAAGTGCTTAACTCAATGTAATCCTTGACCAAGTTTTCATGGGTGCTAACATCCCAACATGAGCAAGGTAGGTGACTGATATAGGGTGCTAGACTAGCAACTGAGAAATAGTCCTTAGTCATGCTGTGACACTTTTCAGTTTCTATACCCAAGGTCAGTCCACTCCCATCAAGCTACATTATAGCTCCATCACCAACAATAACAAAGAATGCATCATTGGAAGTATTTGTATGCCCACAGTGCACCAAGTGAAATTGTATTTTGTCTTTCTTCCCAGAAATTAAAAAGGATTTGGTAGGTAACTTCAGTGGCACTAGATTGTGACTGGCTTGAAGCAGGAACCTTATAGCTTCATCTTTTCTACCCAATGCCTCATAGAGTGCCTAGCAGAAAATAATATTTCTATTGCCGTTGAGTTGATGAATAAATTATGACATGTATCCAGTAATGAATGAATGAAAAACATAATGTATATGGTACAAGTGTATTACATGGATGCTATTTTGCTTGACCATTAACACCTACTGGCAAGAAAACGTACACAACACTTTTTGTTGTGGCATCTGATCTAACTATATATATATTATACTAGAAAATGCTAATTTTACTTTTCAAAACTATTTTACAGCATGTATAGCCTATATATATATATATAGTTAGAATGTGAAGGTAAGTATTAAGCCAGCTTGTTCTTGAAATTTGAGACACAATACATTTAATTAAATATGTTATGTTCTCTCTTTATCCTTCTGTAAAAATACATAAGCAAAAATAGGTTTATTTTATTTTGATTTTTGTTTTGTTATCTAAGAGTAGAGAATGAAGAGAGTGGTGGAGACTAGCCCAATGAAGTTTGAATGTGTAATTTTATCTTGCTGACTTATTTTTACAAATAAAATATTTTTGGCCAACTGCAAGGTGGCTGATTCCATATTTCTTGCAGGGCACTGTACTAACACATTCTTTTGATGTATAGTATATAAACCCATACGTCCTATCAATTGCCAAATAATCTGCTCTGAAATAAATAGTACTAGCAATATATGGGCAAGACACGGCAGTAACATTTTATTATTCAAGGAAAATTAATGCCAGAGAAGGTAAGAGAGAAAGGACACGTTTTTGAGATGGATCTTGTTGCGCCAGGCTGGAGGCATGGGACAATTTGGCTAATGCACCTCCGCTCCCGGTTCCCTCCTGAGTAGCTGGGACTACAGGCGCACGCCACCATTCCCAGCTAGTTTTTTATTTTTAGTAGAGACATGGTTTTACCATGTTGGCCAGGATGGTCTTGATCTCCTTACCTTGTGATCCACCCGCCTAGGCCTCCCAAAGTGCTGGGATTACAGGTGCGAGCCACCATGCCGGGACCACTTTTCTGATTCCTGCTATCCAACTTCTCTTCTTATTAACTTCTATTGTTACTTTTAACCAAAACATATTTTCTCACCCGATAGGAGGATGCTGTTATTGTCATTTGGGCAGTCTACTTTTTTTTTTTTTGAGACAGAGACTGGCCCTATTGCCCAGGCCGGAGTGCAGTGGCGCAATCTCGGCTCACTGCAAGCTCCGCCTCTCGGGTTCACGCCATTCTCCTGCCTCAGCCTCCCGAGTAGCTAGGACTACAGGCGCCCGCCACCACGCCTGGCTAATTTTTTGTATTTTTAGTAGAGACGGGGTTTCACCGTGGTCTCGATCTCCTGACCTCGTGATCCGCCCGCCTTGGCCTCCCAAAGTGCTGGGATTACAAGTGTGAGCCATCGTGCCTGGCAGGGCAGTCTACTTATTCACAGTGTCTAGCAAGGGAATAGTAGTTGAATTCCACAGGTAGGATTTCGTCCATTCACAGATGCTCCTAAATTGTCTACTCACCCTTTTGAACCACTAAAATGTTATCCCGATCTTTTTACTTTTGCTGGTCGGAATATACGGCATACTGAACTACCACTTGGATATCAAGAACCAAAGGGAAAAGCTTGTATTTTTTCCATCATTTAACTCCTTCAAAACATTGGTCCAGTACGAGGAGTGTTCACCTGGCCTCTATAGCTAGAAAAGCTTTCTGAATCTTCATGTAGAGAAGAAGAGTGACAAAAATAAGACCTTAGTTTTACAGAAAAATTTAAGTCTCACTGTTATGGACTGAACTGTGTTCCCTCAAAATGCATATGTTGAAGTCCTAACCTCTAGTATACTTCAGAATGTGGCTATATGTGGAAATAGGACCTTTAAAGAAGTGATTAAGGTTAAATGAGGTCGAATGGGTGGGCCCTAATGCAATATGACTCAGGTACTCAGAAGCAAAAGAAGAGATACCAGAAATGCATGGGACAGAATAAAAAGGCCTTATGAGGACACACTGAGCCTAGGAGAAAGGCCTTAGGAGAAACCAAACCTATAAGCCTTTGATCTTGGACTTCTAGACTCCAAACTGTGAGAAAATAATTTTTCCTAGTTTAAGCCACCCGGTCTATGGTATTTTGCTATAGCAGCCCTAGCAAACTAATAAATCCACAGAAGGCAAATATCTGCCAAACTATACAAAGGTTTAGGAACATTATTGTGATTATGATGTAGATCTTTGAGTCAACTTTAGGTCGAATTATCAAGTACTTAACTGTATATCTCCTATGTGCCAGGCACTATCTCTTATTTGTTGATTTTTACTCAGATCATTTGATATAAGTTATTATAACTCTCTTTATCCAGTCACTGAAATTGTGCTCCATGAAGGTTAAGGGAATGGCCCAGAGTCAGAGCTGATAAGTGGTAATGGCGGGAATCAAACTTGAGTTTTCTGAATTCAAGTCTCATAATCTTTTCACTAAAGTATGCCTTTCCTCTCAATTATACGTCCATCCTTTACAAAAAGACTGGCTAAAGGGTGAATTTATAAAACATATCAAATGCTTCTTAATGTGATCTGCTTTCTAAGAAGACTCTGAAATCAATACTATGAGAGTTATATGCCTGTTTATTTAGATTGTTAAAAAAAAAAAAAAAAAGACCTGGATTTTTGCAAAGCCCTGTCATGGGGGTTAATGTATATAGAAACAATAGATTGGGACATTTTAGATTAAAATTTCATATGTATAGTAACATAAAAAATAAACTTAAAAAATATGAACCTGACATCTCATAGTACGTTCTTATTTATTCAAATTAAATAGATCTAGCATATGTGAAAAATAAAAATACTGGACAGGACACGTAATATATAATCACTTCTTAGGCAGATATTTTTACTTCGGAAGCTCAAATATTACGCTATCCTTCTTTTTTAGATTGTTTTTCTATTAATAGGTTTGCCATCTGGCCCTTTACTTATGTATTGTGTTGTAAGAATGCCACTAAAAATGCTTGTAAGATTCTAGTTTCTCTGTTATATTTCAGAAATATACTCATTTTTCTTTGTTAGTTTTAAAAAAAGACTATTATGATTAGGAAAATTCACTGTAATCAGACTGAGTATATCCAAGGCATAATCACATCATTTTTCTTCGAATTCACTGAACACCTTTAATTGGGATTTCAAATTGCTTTACTTGATGTATCTAAAGTCATTTAAATAATTCTAGCAAGATTAATAAGAAGCAATGACCTCCTGCTTTTGTAAAGGAAAAAATACTTGAAGTTATTTAGAAAGTTAGGGCTGCTGCAGAGTTCTGAATATAATCTTCAGCTTTTATCATAATTCAGGAAGGAGGGAGGGAGGGAGGAAAGAAGGAAGGAAGGAAGGAGGGAGGGAGAGAGGAAGGAAGGAAGCAGGAAAGGAAGGAAAGAAAGGAGGGAGGGAGGGAGGAAGGCAGGAAAGAAGGGAGGAAAGAATGGATGGAGGAGGGAGGAAGGAAGGGATAAAGGGAGGGAGGGAAGAAGGGAGGAAAGGGGGGGTAAGGGAGGAAGGAAGGGAGCATTTCCTGTTTCATGAGATCTACTGATTCCAACTTAAACTAATTTCCCATTGTGGCCTCATAATAACACGGTGGAATTATTCTTACTTTACAAATAAAGCAACCATGATGTAAGGATAACAAGATCAAGACCACATAGTTAATATATTTCAGACTGCAAATGAACAGACAGAAATGTGTCTTCATAAGGTATTTTCCTGTACTTTTCCCCCAGTAAGATACATTGCTTCCAAATAATGGAAAATAATAATGCGACTTTATAGATTTCTTTTTTAAATTCATATAATGTTATTTGACAATTTTTGCAATGGTTGTCGCATGGAAGAAGCCCAGTCTTAAAAAAAAAAAAAAAAAAAAAAAAAAATCCATGTTCTAGATTGAGTATATAGTTCCAGAGTGGGGACCAGAAAGTATTTTCCTCATTTCTTTTATTTTCAGAAAGAAGTATCTGAGGAACTGAAAACACAGTGGCACAGGGTCCTTCCCCTGTTAAGGTGGTTTATGAACTGAAAAGAATAAAGAGCACAAATCTTTAATAAGTTTTCTAATGTGATTCCACTCCTCACAGCCAATATTGGGGGGAAACATGCAAACCTTATTAGTAAATATATTGTTAATATTATCAACTGCATGCACTTTTTTTTTCATCTGTAGACATGCTGCTGCTTTTGAACTGAACAAATTATATTCAAGAGGAACAGAAAATAATATTAGTTCTATATGTTAGATATTAAGTCATAAAGACAGTAGGCTTCTGATTTACCAACTTATTATTTATTTTAGTGCTTATATATGTAATTGTATGAGACAGAGAGGAAGAGATGGGGGTGAGGAGATAAAAAATGACCTCATATAGTGACATGCATGAACCTCTGGGATTATAGATTTTTTTTTCATTGAATAAGCAAGATCAAATAAAGTATAGAGCTCTTCATCATTTAGTCTGTGAAAATTTACTATATTTAAGTTTTTTATTAAGCTACCAATATTCTTAACTAAGAGTATATATAATAAAGCCATAATAAATGGGGAGAAACTTATAGACAATAACTAATAAGAATAAAATATCTCAAAAGGTAATAAAATACCAGAAATTAGCTACTGGTTAGGTTTAGTGACATACATAATTTTCTGATATGTCAATGTGTATAAGAATCAACATTCTTCTATTTCTACTGCCTTCAAAATTGTCTTTATAACTGAAATACTAAATGGAGCTTCCAATTTTCTTATATATAAAAGAAAAAAAATAGTGACTAAATGTATATTTGATGTTCAATGACTTTGTAATTATAGCATTATGAATCATCCTATGAAGAGAAAGAAAACAACAAAGTCAGCTTTTGGCATTATTTGCTTTAAATAAATGTTTATATATAATTCCCTCCAAGGCTGGTGGGTATAAAAAGAATGTATTTGGAAAAAAAGCAAATGAATATTATCATTAAAGGCTTATGTCAAATCACTTTTGAAATTTTATCATAAAAACGTCAGATCTTAAACTGCTTGCAAGTTCCATATGATATTATAAGCTACTAGTAGTACATTTGAATTTGTCTAATTGTTTTTCTGTTGTTTGGCCTGCCAGCAACATTAGCAGATGAAAAAACACCGGACTGAGAGTAAGGGTCTTGTCCTGAACCAGCCATTAAGAGAGACATGCTGGGCATGACACTGAAAAGCTCTGAAGTTCATTCACAAAAATGGATGACATTTGCCCTGCCAAATACACAAAATGACTAGCAGATCCAAAGGAGGTAATATATCTGAAGGATTTTCAGAAGCGTAAAATGCTACGTAATATGCAAGTTATTTTTCCTCCTTATTTTATTATTAATCAATTTATTTATTTTGGAGGTTATTATAAAGAAGAGAAAGAGGGAAAGCAGATTGAGAATTTAGGTTATGTGATTTCTTTGCATTTGTCTAGGGTGGGGAGTAGTGTCAGGGAAGCTGAAAAAAAACAGTTATCCTGAAAAAAAAAAAGTTTCTTTAAGGTCTTCTAGTTCTTCTGTAATTTTTTTAAACCACATTTTTTTCTACACTTTTATAATTTATTGCTTGCCTTTTAAAAATAGGATAATGGGCTGGGTAAAGTGGCTTACGCCTGTAATCCCAGCACTTTGGTAGGCCAAGGCAGGCGGATCACCTGAGGTCAGGAGTTTGAGACCAGCCTGGCCAACATGGTGAAACCCTGTCTCTACTAAAAATACAAAAATTAGCTGGGCATGGTGGTGGGTGCCTATAATCCCAGTTACTCAGGAGGCTGAGGGAGGAGAATCACTTGAACCTGGGAGGTGGAGGTTACAGTGAGTTGAGATTGTGCCATTCCACACCAGCCTTGGCAACAAGAGTGAAACTCCATCTCAAAAAAAGAAAAAAAAAAAAAAAGATAAATGATTTATCACATTTTCCTTACCAATCAGGGAAATAAATTTGTTACTTTATTATTCATTTTTCTTCATTAAAAAGAAGCGATCTACTTCACAGAGATGTAATTTCTCAACCCCTCTTGAAATTAACGTATTTAATTGTATAATTACACAGGATGAGTACAGACACAAACAGCTAAGGGATATTTTCACTCCTGGGCATGCTCAAGGATTCATATACATGCCCATGAATTATTGCTAGCTTCTTTTATAAGGGAGCAAATCGGATGCCTAGTTCATGTACAGAATTCGATTAAGAACAGAAAGAATTTCACTAATTAGAAAGATTGACAGTTGGCAAAGAAGGTCAGAGTGCATGTCGCTTGTCTGTATAGTTTATAGATTACCAGTTGCCTTTGCAATCCTGTCTGTTAGAAATTGATAAAATCTTTTAACAGTACAAACCCATCAGAGGTCGAAGTTAGGGAGATTCCACTTCCCTAGTCCAGAAAGCCATCCCTATTCCATCTGGGGTGAATAAATAAATTACCCGCATGCATATTGTCATTCAAATCCTAGATATTATTTAAAGAGATAAGATAACAAAAGCCCATTCTGGCTCTAACTTACCTTTTGAACAAGACATTCACTGTTAAAGCAACATGCTACATTTTTCGTCACAGACATTTAAGGGTTTATAGTTCCGAGTATTATTTCAACGGACTGTATCCCAGGTGACTTAGGCATCTACCGCCAGTCCCCTGCCGTGCAACCCCCTACCTCCTTTCCATTGCTTTGGTACTGTATTAAGACAGGATGCTAGGAAAAGAACATACCCAGTTTAACGTCTGAGTGCAAAGAAATGATGAAAACAGATACTTAGATGTACAGCTCTCAAGTATCCCCAATGTGATGAACAACATTAGAGAGATACTGAGCAAACAAGACACAAAACAGAAATACGTGTGAAAAGCTGAAAGAGAAAAAGTCAGCACAACTGATCTTACGGTTCACAGCTTCTTTCCATGTGGGTTTATCACAATGGAAATTATGTCTCTCTTCTTTCATAAAAAAATGGTTTTCTCTATAAAAATGTCTATCCCACAAGAATACATCTAAACTTGATTAAAACAATAATATTTAAGCAAAAATGATGTTTAAGCCAGCATATCTACCTTTCATAGGCATTTGTAGAATCTTTACCAGTTACTGTGCACATCAAGTGGGAGTGAAAAATTACTTTACTTTGTTTTCTCTTTTAATTGAATAAGTTTTGCTCATGTTGTGATAACAGGTTTATTTGAAAGTGAAAGTAATTTGTTATAGAACAGCAGCTTTTATAAATGGAAACTTCTACAACAGAACATTGTGAGGTGTTTAAATATTAACCAGACATATTACTCACTCTTTACACTAAATTTCAGAAACTTAATACAAATTAAGTACATACTTTATTGCTAGATCTTGCTTACCAGTGCTAAGAAATCCACAATGTTCAATTCTAATTAAAAATGAAATTGAACTGCAATTCCCTGGAAACAAGGGCTGATCAGACTCAATAAGCTTTACTTAATTTATTTCAGAATCAAAATAATTGAATTGCTCATAGACAAAGACAAAAAAATGCTTACATTGTTAAAGAAATATATGCTTCTGAATCTTTTGTAATTTTATTATATTTTCAAATGTTCACAGCTGATTGCATGTTTCATATTTATATCTCAAAATATTCAAGGGTACAAGAACATTCCAGACACCTTTATTTTTATTATTCTCAATTTCTATACGTATACTTACTAGGACTGCCCCATACATAACATACGCTAACATTTAAAAATTTAAACAGGTAGAGAAATACTATTATATTTCATTATAATTTATTTTTCTAATTGAACTAGTACTTTCCAAAAGGACTTTTCCAAAGGTTTGACTTATTTAATTGTCACAACTACTCCAGGGGAATTTTAAGATGACTCATTATTTTTCTTATTTGTATATATATATTTTTAATTTAATAAATTGTCACCCTGGGAGGGGTTGTGATTTTTCTATGGTTACAGATCTGTTAATAGTGACAATAGAATACTGGTTTTAAACAAATTTTAAAATGGAAAAATAACCTTAACAGGAATTAAGAGCATACTATTGGGCAAAGAGCGAGCAAATCTTCCTGTCTTTGCATTTCCAATTCTTGTATATGAGGATTCAGATTGAGATCACAGTGGGCCTACCAGAAGTCTGAGAAATCTGTAGGTTCCATATGGAATGGCTTAATTTTCAGAAAGAATGTTCCTTGGATACAAAGTTGGATTAAGGAGTGATAATTCTAGAATAGTCCTATATAGTATCTCTAAGAAGCTCTGGACTTCCAGGTTGGAGTGCAGTGGCATGATCTTGGCTCACTGCAACCTCCTCCTCCAGGGTTCAAGCGATTCTCCTGCCTCAGCCTCCTTAGTAGCTAGGACTACAGGCATGCGCCACCAAGCACGGCTAATTTTTGTTTGTTTTTTAAGCAAAGATGGGTTTTCACCATGCTGGCCAAAATGGTCTGGATCTCCTGACCTTGTGATCTGCCTGCCTCATGATCCACCCGCCTCAGCCTCCCAAAGTGCTGGGATTACAGGCACGAGCCACCGCGTCTGGCCGCTTTGGATTTTTATATAAGAACAGAGACTCAGATCATTGGAAGTGTCTGGAGACAAAATGAGTATGGATTCTGTTTCAGAAGATAAGAGTTTGTGTAGGAGGAATGTCCACCTGTCAAGGAATTCATAAGTCACCCTGGCACTCGGTAGTAGTTTTATCTAAGTACGTTTTTCTAATGGTATTTGCCTTATATAGGTAAAATAAATAAGATAAATGAGATAATATAAAATAATACCTTGAAAAAGGAATATGTAAAATAGCACCATTTTCACCATTAATGTAGCAATGTACTTTTTACCAAAGGATCTCAAAAATGTTTAAGAAAATAAAAAAAGTGTGTGTAATAATGTTGGATGGGCACATAAAATCAGAAAATAGAAGAAAACCCCAAAACCATGAGGTAAATATTTTAATGAACATTGAGTAAGCTGGAAGAAAAATAAAACATATACGTTTTTACACTAAAAGAAAATAGATAAATTATTGTATTGAAATCAAAGACGTTTGAATTGGATATAAAGAGAATGAAACCCTAGCAATACGTTTTTTATAAAAAAAATTCTTAAAACAAAATAATAAAGATTTGTGAAAATAAGCAAATAGACACCAGCAAATTAAAGAGACACAAATTCATATAAAAACGTTAAATTAAAAGCAATAAAGATGGAAGGTATATATTATGTAATGAATAAACATTAAAGAAATAGATAAAGAACGTGCCATAAACCTGAAAGCACTCAACAAACCTAAAGGCAGAATAAACATGTATTTGAAATTCAAGATAGAATTCATAAATAGCATTACATAAGAGATGTCCGTCTTTCAGAACTGGACAAATTCTGAGAGTCAAAAATTGTAAGAACATACAGGAATTTAACAGTTTAATAATAAAGTTCAGTTAGAGAATTACGTTCCTTGGAGAACACATACACACACATAAACATACGCACACAAACACACACACACACACAAACACACACACACCATATAAGCATTTTACAAAATATTCTATACATGTGGCCACAAGGAGAATCTTTTAAAAAGTATAATAACTAGATTCTTATTGGCCATATTATTTATCTATTTAACATATCCAATTAGAAATTAATAATAAAAATGAAGAAAATTAATTGATTCTCAAATAACTTTGTATCACAGAGCACATCGACAGCATCTAGAATGCAATGAAAAGTAAAATATGTAACAATGAAACTCTTGGAATACAGTGGAACCTATGTTTATAGTTTAGTTCACGTGTAGTTTACATAGGAACTTAATTCTCATTTTAAGAAATTAGAAAAACCAGTTCAAAATTAAGTACGACAAAGGAATTATTTAATATAAAAGCAGAAAATAAAGTAGAAAATAAAGGAGAAAAGCATATAATTTCAAAATTTATGAGTCTGAAAAGTATTTGCACATTATAATACCTGCAGCATTAAGAACGGAACAGATTCGTCACAACTGACAGCTAGCTGAAGGTTGCAGCATCTGTGTAAACTAAATATTTCCAAAGTAGTTCCACCATGTCCCCAGACTCAAATCAGACAAAATATCCAGCAGTGGAGCATCTGGTCTGGCAGCTGCCGAGCACACCCTGCGAGTTGAAATGAGCACCGGCTTCATGGGGAAACAAAAGAGGAGACTGCCACAGGAAAGGCCTTTAATAAAGCCAACAACAGGCAGAAACAATGCCAAATTAACATAGAAATGAGTGCAGGCATGTGTCATTTTGTCTCAATTATAAAAGCCAAATCTGCAAAGAAGAGAGTCATGCCAGACTTGCATAGAGGGTTTCAATTATTGAATATTTAGGTCCTAAGCATGTGGACATACATATATAGCTGTAACTCCTCCAGAGAGAAGACAATGGAAAAGAAAGACGGGTAAGTATGTTCCCTATCTGGATAGTTGAAAAGAAGGAGAGTATCCACTAATAAATTCATTTCCGCACATCCAAAAGCTCATGACTCCTGATTATGACAGACACTGATGTGAAAGAAACCAGACAGATAATTTGCGTGGAGTGGTATTTCTCTTCCCTTTCTCTTTTCTCCTGTCTGGAGCAAATAACGATACTTTTTCATTCTTGAATTCATAATGATTACTTTGTCTTGAAATTGTTAAAAATAAATAAGACTAAGAAAATCACCATTTGGATTTGGTTGTATAGGTCTTTAACCTTTCTCTCATTTTCATATGTAAAAAAAAAAAAAAAATCCTAATTCCATGAAACTATCCACTCCCTTCACATGACTAACATAATTTTACAAGGATTTCGGTGGTAGAAGGAAAAGCCCCAAGTTAAGCCACAGCCCACTGTCCACTGCTGTCCTATTGGCTTCATATAACATCTAGAAAGGACTCTAGTAAAGGAAGGCAATTGATAAATTGTGAAATCAAATGGATGAAAAGTCACATCATTTCAGACTTGTAAATTTTTTTCACAGAAACTGCTGTAATATTTATTTCTAATCTGTGAAAAATATGAGAATCATTGTTATTATCTAGTTTCTCTGGTAGTATGCTCCCTAAGGGGAATGGAAATGGGAATGGAGGCCAAACCAAAAATTCTGCAAGTAACGCTATGTGCGGTAGTTTAAGACAAATATGATAACTGAATTGTTATACAAAATCTTAAAAAGAAACTAATATATAACCATGAGGTTATCCAATATGGAGACTCATGTCAGATGTAGCTATACATTTTAGGAGTAAGAAAGTAGAAAAATCAGATTAAGATCAGAAATATGGGAAATATTTTTTTGGTGGCATACTCCTTGTTAAAACTATGCAAAACTCAAAAACTTCTTAAAGTATGAAGCTACTAGTTTCAGTAGTCTTAAAAATTATATGATTTTTATATAACTTAATTACTTAAATACAAGGTTTTATCCTTGGAAATGACCACTATTTATTGAATATCTGTCTATATCCTTACATATATTTTGCAGTTGAATCTACACAACAACGCTAAAAGATAGGTGTTATTAATTCCCTTTTGCCAATGGTTTCTGGGGCCAAAAATTTAAGTAACTTGTCTAATCAATCAGCATAAAGTAGTGGGGCTGAAAAAACACAAACAAAACTACATCTGTTTTCAAATCTCATGTCTTTTCAGTCATGCCATGTGTATGTTAAATGTATTCCCTCCAAATGATTTTCACCTAAAGCCATATCTACAAATTATTCATTGTACCTGTCAATGTCTTTTATTACCAATGTTTATTGCTTTAAATATTTCCTTTCAAGTAATCATTGAAACATAATTTTTCTCTTTCTCTTGATCTCCTTTAATTTTCTTATATCCTTTCAATCCTTAACTCTACTCACAAATATGTATGAAAAAATATATATACACACACACACATACACACACATATATATACACACACATGTTTAGACAGATTGATACACATACAGAAGCAGATACATTTATATTTGTGACTGCATTTAAATTGAGTAAGATAGCAGACCTATTGCCCCAGTACTTATAAAATATCTCTCTACTACATATATTTTTTTAACATACTGTACTATACTAGAAAATAGCATTTTCTAACATACGTTATTATTTTAGAAAATCTCATGTTAAAGTAGAAGGTATTTTTAGTAATACAGCATATTTAATATATTTTAAAATCTATCTTTACCTTTCTATAATGTCTGTTCTATCAATTTAGCCTATATATGGAGATGAATGAATGTACTATTTGCATTTCCTCAAAGAAAGCATATATTAACTACCCCATATTTCAAATGGTATGAAAAGTTTATTGAAAAAGTTTACTAGAGTGTCAGATGAATCATAATTATTATTGTAAAATTCCTTAAGTCCCAACTGGACTATCATTAATTAGGGTGGACAAATAATAATGATCTAAAAGTGAATCCATTGAAATACATATGTCAGTGAGACAAATGTTTGCCTTTGATTTATTCTTACACATCATTCACCCTAAAAACTCATTAATTTTCTTTCTCTTTCTGTAAGTATTACTTAATTCCTATGGAATTATACAGTCCAAACTATAATGCTTTGAATACTGTAATAACTTAGGCTCAGCAGAAAGATTCTTAATAGAGAGTTATAGATTGGATAACTCAGAGTACTTAAATAATTACCCACATTTAAACATGAGAAATTATTTCTTTCTTCTCTTACCTTAAGATTGATTACTGCTTTCTGCAACACCATGATCAAATTCATTCTATGCTTTATCTTCTTAAAGTAAATTAAACCATCCCTCATGCCTCTGGCTAACAGCTGGCCAGTTACAAGAGCAGATTTAATTAGTTAACGGTGTCCCCAACTGGAAGGGCAACTGAGTTTATCATACATGCATATCTTTCTTGTGTTTTGTCTCCCTCCGGGTTCCAAGCAAACAGCTTCATATCCTCAGACTGTGGAAGCATCAAAATTATTGAGTAATTCACAATGAATATCCACTGTTACTGGTGTTAGAGATATATCCCATTCTTCACTTAAGAAAAGGAGAGGATTATTTTGGTGCAGTAGAATTTCATCATTCACATTCTTTCTGGTATACATCAGTTGTTATCAATCCTGCCAAAATTCTGTATTTCAGTAATTATTTTCTTCCTATTTCTCTTCTGCACCCATTCTCAGTACATCAATGGACTAAATCACAGCTAATTGACTATGCTTTAGTATGAGTTTTCATATTCAGTGAATCAGAAATGTATAATACAGAAATTGGAATTAACAATGTTTTAAGAAAAAACACATGCAAAAATGCTCATCATCACTGGCCATCAGAAAAATGCAAATCAAAACCACAATGAGATACCACCTCACACCAGTTAGAATGGCCATCATTAAAAAGTCAGGAAACAACAGGTGCTGGAGAGGATGTGGAGAAATAGGAACACTTTTACACTGTTGGTGGGACTGTAAACTAGTTCAACCATCGTGGAAGTCAGTGTGGCGATTCCTCAGGGATCTAGAACTAGAAATACCATTTGACCCAGCCATCCCATTACTGGGTATATACCCAAAGGACTATAAATCATGCTGCTATAAAGACACATGCACATGTATGTTTATTGCGGCACTATTCACAATAGCAAAGAGTTGGAACCAACCCAAATGTCCAACAACAATAGACTGGATTAAGAAAATGTGGCACATATACACCATGGAATACTATGCAGCCATAAAAAATGATGAGTTCGTGTCCTTTGTAGGGACATGGATGAAACCGGAAACCATCATTCTCAGTAAACTATCACAAGGACAAAAAACCAAACACCGCATGTTCTCACTCATAAGTGGGAATTTAACAGTGACAACTCATGGACACAGGAAGGGGAACATCACACTCCGGGGACTGTTGTGGGGTGGGGGGAGGCGGGAGGGACAGCATTAGGAGATATACCTAATGCTAAATGACGAGTTAATGGGTGCAGCAAACCAACATGGCACATGGGTACATATGTAACAAACCTGCACATTGTGCACATGTACCCTAAAACGTAAAGTATAATAATAATAAACAAAAAGAATGCAAAACAGAAAAGACAGCAGCATGCATTTTTGCAGTATTTATGTATTTATTTATTTATTATACTTTAAGTTCTGGGATAAATGTGCAGAAAGTGCAGGTTTGTTACATAGGTATACTTGTGCCATGGTGGTTTTGCTGCACCTATCAACCCGCCATCTATAGTAGGTATTTCTCCTAATGCTATCCCTGTTGGGGGGTTTGGGGACAAGGGGAGGGATAGCAGTATCTCTGGGAAACAGCTAAAGCAGTGTTCAGAGGGAGATTTATAGCACTAAATGCCCATAGGAGAAAGCAGGAAAGATCTAAAATGAACACCCTAACATCACAATTAAAAGAACTAGAGAAGCAAGAGCAAACAAATTCAAAAGCTAGCAGACGAAAAGACATAACTAAGATCAGAACAAAACTGAAGGAGATAGAGACATGAAAAACCCTTCAAAAAAGCAAAGAATCAGATCTGGTGTGGTGGCTCACGCCTGTAATCCCAGCACTTTGGAAGGCCGAGGCAGGCAGATCACCTGAGGTCAGGACCACCTCAAATGAGGTTGAGACCAGCATGACCAACATGGAGAAACCCCATCTCTACTAAAAATATAAAATTAGCTGGGCATGGTGGCACATGCCTGTAATCCCAGCTACTCAGGAGGCTGAGGCAGAAGAATCACTTGAACCCCAGAGGCAGAGTTTGCGGTGAGCTGAGATTGCGCCACTACACTCCAGCCTGGGCAACAAGAGTGAAACTCCATCTCAAAATAAATAAATAAAAATAAATAAATAAATAAATAAATAAATAAATAAATAAATAAATAAATCCAGGAGCTGGTTTTTGAAAAGATTAACGAAATAGACTGCTAGCCAGACTATAAAGGAGAAAAGAGAGAAGAATCGAATAGACACAATAAAATATGATAAAGGGGAGATCACCACTGATCCCACAGAAATATAAACTACCATCAGAGAATACTATAAACACCTGTACACAAATAAAGTAGAAAATCTAGAAGAAAGGGATAAATTCCTGAACCCATACACCCTCCCAAGACTAAATCAGGAAGAAGTTGAATCCCTGAATAGACCAATAACAAGTTCTGAAATTGAGGCAGTAATTAGCCTACAAACCAAAAAAAAGCCCAAGACTGGATGGATTCACAGCCGAATTCTACCAGAGGTACAAAGAGGGGATGGTACCATTCCTTCTGAAACTATTCCAAACAATAGAAAAAGAGGGAATCCTCCCTAACTCATTTCATGAGGCCAGCATCATCCTGATATGAAAACCTAGCAGAGACACAACAACAAAAAAAGAAAATTTCAGGCCAATATCCTTGATGAACATCGATGCAAAAATCCTCAATAAAATACTGGCAAACTGAATCCAGCAGCACATTAAAAAGCTTATCCACCACGATCAAGTCAGCTTCATACCTGGGACGCAAGGCTGGTTCAGCTTATGCAAATCAATAAACGTAATCCGTCACATAAACAGAACCAATGACAAAAACCACATGATTATCTCAACAGATGCAGAAAAGGCCTTCGATAAAATTCAACACCTCTTCATGCTAAAAAATCTCATTAAACTAGGTATTGATGGACCATATCTCAAAATAATAAAAGCTATTTATGACAAACCCACAGCCAATATCATAATGAATGGGCAAAAGCTGAAAGCATTTCCTTTGAAAATCAGCAAAAGACCAGGAAGCCCTTTCTCACCACCAATATTCAACATAGTATTGGAAGTTCTGGCCAGGGCAATCAGGCAAGAGAGAGAAATAAAGCATATTCAAATAGGAAGAGAGGAAGTCAAATTATCTCTGTTTGGAGATAACATATTTAGAAAACCCCATAGTCTCAGCCCAAAAACTCCTTAAGCTGATAAGCAACTTCGCTAAAGTCTCAGGATACAAAATCAATGTGCAAAAATCACAAGCATTCCTATACACCAATAGTAGAGAGCCAAATCATGAGCAAACTCCCATTCACAGTTGCTACAAAGAGAATAAAATACCTAGGAATACAACTTACAAGGGATGTGAAGGACCTCTTCAAGGAGAACTACAAACCACTGCTCTAGGAAATAAGAGAGGACACAAACAAACGAAAAAAATATTCCATGCTCATGGATAGGAAGAAT